>NW_026571190.1:18566054-18971054 GCF_026225935.1 Boleophthalmus pectinirostris | reverse complement strand
AAAAGAGCCCTGCCATTAATATTTTATGAAGCAATCGCTCCAACAGAGGGAATACTTGTGTGTGAACTCTTGTTTTGGTTGTCTTTTACTGGCATGGTGCGATTCGCTGTCACCTCACCTGTTTGTCCGATCCCTAAATGGCAGAGAAACCATGATGCTGAGGCTTTAGGCATTCAAGACATATTCGTACACAAGAGACCAATTAGATCAACACAACGACCCTTTAAAGGATGCTACGAAGAGTGTTTCTCTGCTACAATGGGTAAGCTAGAGTTCATTACATCTGTAAAATGCCCTGTTTTATCACATCTTTTCTAATGTTTAGCTGCTAGCATGCAGTCCCATGGGGCCATGGCAGGAGTAGTTAAATAATGCACCCACTGTTTTCAGGGTCAGTTATTTTTATGTTCCATTAACAGTCCCTCAGCCACGGAGGAGAGCGATCAGCGGACGGCATCTCACTTAAGAACCAAAAGGTGCCAATCTCACAGAGCCATAATCAGAGAGGTGAGGGGGCTAAATCCCTGCTGCCTGTAATATAGTATAAGAATAAAGCCTTGGGAAAGTTAACAATATGGTGGGGAGGCTCACGATTGGGGATGTAACAACATCCAAATCTCTCTACAATATTTTCACAATATACACCTAATGGTACAATATTTATTCTGATATTTTGTGGATGCTGCGAACAATAATGTTAGTATGGTACTTTTTCTTTTTAAAATACCTTGACAAGACTTAATCCAAAGAACTAAGATTTTTTAAAAAGTGCTTAGAACAGTTATATCTTCTTGTAGTCTGCACTGAAATGGAGCAAAGGATCATGGTCTATGTAGTGCCCTCTAACTTTTAATTTAAACAAAGAGACTTGTAATTCAATATACTGAACTTTGATGATACAGTATCACGATATTTTGGTTATTGTTACATCTCTAATAAGTATAAATGTTCACTTACTGACATTTTGGTTTTAAAAGTATTTTTTCAGGATAATTTATTGTCATGTTCCATAACAGCTCCTCAGCCACAGGAGAGGTATCAACAAGTGGAGGCACAGCATTACGTTTAAATGCTTGTTACATACAGTTTCTCCTGTAAATAGTGGTTTTCAAGCTCAGTGTTCACTGACATTATGGACAATTTACACATCTATTCCATATTGTTGAATACAGACTGGAATTGGCGAACACTCTACCAACTGAGCTACTTCCACAAGAGTATTTGACTAGAGATTATCTGAAAAAGCATTAAAAAAAATTCAGCTCTGGAAACACACAAAATACTTTAGAGGGAACATTTAGTTCTAAATTTCTTGCACCCACTGTTTTCAGGGTCAGTTATTTTTATGTCCATTACCCATCCTTCAACCACAGGAGGAGAGTAATCTGCAAACAGCATCTCACTTAAGAACCACGAGACGCCAATCTTCCAGGGCCATAGATGGAAACGCAAAGTGGGGGTGAGAGCAGGAGCAGCAGTGGGACAGGACGCACTTTGAAGTCAGGAGAGGGGAAAAAGGTGCCTACGATTGATTTCACGCAAACAGGTCTGGGAACTTCAAACGGCTAAAGAAGGTTTTCCCGGGCTTTGAATTTACCACCAGTGCTTAAAATTGCAGCGATAAGACCAGGTTCAAGGAAGGACGTTATACTGAAGACTGAGCTGTCAGTCCTACTGTGGTCACTGGGCCTTTCTTTAAGACCAAATAAGGCCACACTGGACACTAGGCAACACACAAGGCAACAGATATCATAGCTTTACTGGAGAAAATAAACAATACAAGAAATGTTCAGAATTGCACCCTCGTCTCTACTCCAGATTTCAGCTTTCTTTTTGTGGGAGAGGCTTGTTAATTCTTTCAGCCCAGGGTTGTGTTTCTTGGGCTTTTTTCTAAGAAGCAGTACTTTGACATTTATTTATTATTTATTATTATTATTATTATTATTATTATTATTATTATTTTTTTTTTTTGGCATTTTAAAATTTTGTTAAAAGACTAATTAGTAGCTTAATTACAAACTTATAAATAGCACAATGACATTATTAAATGGTGGGTTCTCGAAAGAATGGATCACACAAACAATTGTAACAGTTGCAGCTACAGTGTGTCCCTTTTGATACTCAGTGGGATTGATTTGTTCAGAGCTATTTTTTATTTTAGTATTTTAGCTATTTCGATCCTGAATCAACATCATTGTCCATTCATCATCATTTTTGTAATTTATTTATTTTTTATTTTTTATTATATTACTTGTGTAGACATTTTTAACTTGTTGATTAAAGGCAAACTGTGTAACTTTTCTGGTAGAAGGTCTGCCACCTGCTTGACTCAATGGAGAAACTTAATGGAGACAAGCAGGCCGTATCCCCAGGCCAACTTACTGGTCAGATCTGTGGATAAGTGGGCCAGCTCATAGTAATAATGCATGTTTTTGCGGTAGTTTTCAGAAGCAGAAACACCTGTAATTGAATAAATGCAAGATATATTTGTTTAATGTCATACTGTAGAACATCCCAGCACCTTTAATACACTAAATCGCATATTACTTTCCACTACTGCTTTATGTGTACTCACTGGAAGCTCTGAAGTCTCCTCCTTGAACCCATTTTCCTAGTTCAGTTCCAACTTTTCGCATTGCACTAAACAGCTTCCTCTTCCACTGTCAAATCTGTCAATTAATCCAGGCAACATGCAATGAAAAAAAAAGAAGGTATGGCTCATATCAAGCCGGTCCTGAAAGCTAGGATTAGAACTTTAAACCTGGGGATTTCAGACTTCTTCATGATGGATTTGTTGGCAGCTCCTGAGCTGGCCTTTTGACAGCTAATTATTTCATTAAAGATCCTTCAATGGCGCCTTTCAGTGATTTGAGCCTCTTTAAAACCCTCGCTGACATAAAAACTGCTTTGTTTTTTTTGATAAATGTAAAACAGTGTCGCCATCTAGTTTTTCATATGTTTAAATCCAATGATGTGCAAACTGTAGTATGTGCCACAGTGCCGATCGGCCAAGTCATAAAATGTAATGGAAAAATATACAGGAAGAGTTTAATAGTTTGAACTGTAGAGATTCAGTACAGTCAGTGTGTATGGGGTAGCGGATTCACAGGAAGGAGCGATGTATTATCTTCATTAGAAATCTTTCTCAGTCCACAGCAAATGTATCCTGCAATGTTGTTAAGGGGGCTAACCTGACCTGGAGCCTGCAGCACTGCCACACACACACACAATCCCACATACACACAAGCGATCACGCAAGTATGAGCTTGTCTAATCTCTACCTTTACAGACTCAGGATCGCCCTTGGCTCCAGAGACATTCACATCTGAAAGAAATGTACCGCAATGGACAGCTATCTCTCCACTCACGTCCAAACTGTTCGTACTTGAGATGACTGCAGTATAAGGACTAGTTTGGAAACAGATTTTGCCATTGGATCAAGTTGAACCAGAAGTGAGAACGAGGAAGTCTAATCTCTGCTACTGTGTCTAATCTCTGCTACTTTGATAACCATCCTCAATTTAATCTGGTCATGGTGGATTTTATTCTCCTCCAGGTGCTGCCTGAAGGGGCTTCTGATAATATAATTCATATTGTCACACATTTAAAAATTTTAAACTAAATTATGAAAAACCTATCAAATAAAATAGGTTTAATTAGTTAATAATATGGTTAATTACTCCAAAACTAGGGCTGCCCAATTCTGAAAAAGAATCAAATTGCAATCAGATTTGAAATATATGCTGTAAACATTTCCAAGAACATTAACATTTGAGAGACTGACATATTACCTGATAAACTATTTGAAGAATCCCATTTTTTTTTATTATTTGCAGATGTCCAAGTACAGATAAAAGAAGATTTTTATATAAGAAGACAGGGTATTTTGTTCTTTGAAAAGCATATTCTATTTAATTGCAGCATTTGTAATTTGATAATTGTATCCGACTCAAAGTGCAATTTTGTTTCAGTTTTGATATACTGTTCAGCCTTAGTGCAAGTAGTTAACAGATTTGTAGTCAACCATTCTATTTACCCCTCCAAATAATTTAGCTTGTTTCCCAGTATTCATTAAGAAATAAGAAAATCATACTGGGGTACTGTAGTAGTCTCCTCGATATCAGGTCAGGCTAGTCTTTACTGTTCCTCTGTGCCTCTCTGAGCTGGAAAAATGTGCCTTTTCCTTCGCAGCACCATTGTGTTGGAATCATTTATAGAAAGATCTTAAATTAGAATCTATGGTGTCACTTGATAAATTTAAGAAAACTATAAACAGTGTGGTGACCAAGACATGTGGATGTTTTTTCTGGAGAGATGCAACTGGTTTTATAATGTGATATTTGGTGATTTTACTGTTTTGCATTCATGTGTTGGCTGCTACATTGGCCAGGTTCCTCTTGAAAAGGAGGTTCTGAATCTCAGTGGGACCATATGGTTAAATAAATATTAAAATATTAAAAAATAAATAAATAAACAAATAACCTTCAAAGGCATATACTGTAAATATGTTTATATGGTGCATATAGACACACGAGCAAGTGTAAGTCCCCATTGTGGACCTGTCAGTAATTCAATAAGAAGTAAACACCAAGACAAGCCTTATTACCAACACATTTGAAGTCTGACTGATGTCTTCCAGAGGGACACCATTTAAACATACAGAGTTAGGAACCTGACATTTTGGCTAATCAAGGTATCACTCACTTCTTAGTCCACACACAGGAGCATCATGCCTCCACTCCACTTGGATTGTGTGTCTCCCCCTAGTCCATTTGACTGGCCATCACTGTCTCTGCCTCTTCTCTGTCTCTTAGCCAATGCCTCTTTTGCTTCATGTCTGCTTTCCCCACCGGACCCTCAGTGCGCTCCAATTAGGTTTGTCACTCAACTACTGTGGATGGAATTAAGGGAAGACAGGGGGGTGGAGGGGGAAGGGGGATGGAGGGAAAACGGATGAAAAACACTGGGAGGGTGAGTGAGTGTGCAAATGGAAGCTACAGTTAAGAACAGCTGGATTTGGATGTGAGGAATTGTGAATATTGTGGCGAAATTACAACAAAATTGAGTCTCCCATATCTCCATGTTGCTATTAATTTCCCATATTCCTTTATTATTCCCATAACAGATAACAGACAGAGGTAGAGTTAGCAGTATGGTAGAGTTAAGGTCAAGAAATCATATTATTGGGGACACGTTAAAATCGGATAATGGGAGCAATTACCCTATGCTGGGATAAGCTCCTGTGCCATAGTAGTAGTGAGTAGATTAATAGTGTTGTTAACGCCTATATACTACAACAACAACTAAAACAACAACTACTACTACTACTACTACTACTACAACTACTACTACAACAACTACTACTTCTACTACAACAACTACAACAACAACAACTACTACAACAACTACAACAACTACTACAACAAAGACAAAAACAACTAAAATAACAACAACTAAAAACAAAAACTACTACTACTACTACTACAACAACTAAAACAACAACAACAACCACTACTACTACTACTACTACTACTACTACTACTACTACTACTACTACTACTACTACTACAACTACTACTACTACTACTACTACTACTACTACTAAAACAACTACAACAACAACTTCTACCACCACAACTATAACAACTACAACTACAAATAAAACAACAACAACTACAACTGCAACAACAGGTTACATCAGGTAAAAGAAGTTATATATTTTGTTCTGAATTTTACAAGAATTTTCAACAGGAGATCTTCCTCATTTGAGAGACACATGTTACAAAGCAGCTGTGGTTGGACCATCTCAAGTTTGGACGGAGGTTTTTCACACTTTATGGTCCGGTTCCGGTCCCTTCTGGATTTGAACAGACTGTAGAAGGGACCGGCTGGTCAGGCAAACAGATGCAGCAAGGTCTGGAGAGTAGAATGAGACAAAAAAAAACAATATTTGCCCATAAAAACATTTAGACAGTTATGCTATGAGACTGGCATTATGTCCCTTTAATGTACAGAAACAGCCTGAGTTAGCAGCACTGCAGATGTAGGGCCAGTCGGAACACATACGGTGGCTTGTTCCCTTATAATGTGGCTACAGTAAACATGACAAAGCGCTAAATGCGTTCTATGAAGATGTACGGCTGCTTAGCTTCAGGCGACCATAAGGACCATGAGGCGGTATGAATATTTGATACTGGAGAAACACTGTGTGGATTATGATGATGGCGTTGTGGTTCAGAAGCCAAGGGAGCTATGAATGAAACACAGACGGAGAGGCAGTTTAGTAACACCGTAATCACCTGAGTTATTTTTTCATATTATCTTTTTTACCATAAAAAAAATACTACCACAGATATAGTGCCTATGTCAGAGTGCCTGTGTGTGCATTAAATATGTTAGATTTGGGGAGTACTGAGCTAAAGCATTCCACTCTGTTGCACTAGAAAGACACTCACATTTCTGCCATCAAATCACTTTTATTACTATTGCAAGCTTATATTCTGTGTCGGGGCATGTTCCTTAATTAGATAACATTATTATTATTCCTCATGGTAATTCCCTCTGCTGGCAGTTTATGGTGCCCTACACCAGATTCAAGTATGGGGGGGTGCCCAAACTGGTTTATTATAAGTTCTAATACATGAGAGGCCAAAGCAAAAGTACTCAAGAGCATGTTTATAAGTCACTAACAATTAAAAAAATAAGTATTTTTAATGGAATATGGACTAGGTAATGAATTGTAATGATTCATAAGTTATCTGATTTATAATTTAGCAAGCTAACAGGGTGTCTAAATATGTCACAGCAGGCTTATTTTCTTCAGTATATCAGCAAATGTGGAGAATATGTTCTAATATATTTATGATTTGTAAATGTTATGTACAAACTATAAATATATTAGAACATATTCTGTAAATGTTATGTCCCCTCCTTGAACCTCCACCTTAACACGGTGGAGAGGTTTGAGTGCCCGGGAGCTATGTTGTTGAGGGCTTCATACCCCTGGTAGGGTCAGCTAAGGCAAACAGGTCCTGGGGGACTGGTCAGACTAAGAGAGGTTCAGAAGCCCTTACATCACCCAGATTGGCGTTACCAGGGCACCACCCTGAAGCCAGGGCAGGGGTGGGTGCTCCACATCGAGCGCCTGGTGGGCGGGCCTTCCCCCACCTACAGGAGGATCCATAAGGGGCTGGTGCAGGGAGATCTGGGCAGCAGTTGAAGGGGCATCGACAACCAGATCTCCGGTCATGAAGAGTAGTTCTGGGGACATGGAATGTCTCCTCACTGGGGGAAAAGGAGCCCGAGCTTGTACAGAGGGTTGAGTGTTACCGACTAGATACAATCTGCCTCACCTCCAAGCACAACTTGGGCTCTGGAAAAAAAAAAAAAACTAATTGAGAGGGGCTGGACTCTCCATTTCTCTGGCGTTCATTGCCCCACAGCTCAGCTGCCTTGCCTGTCACGTCCCTGCAACTTCAGGGGACAGGTCTCTCACTCTTGTTTCAACTCGATCAGCAGTGCAGAGTACCCGGCCTTCTTGGAATCCCTGGGAGGGGTACAAGACAGTGCACCGACCGGGGACTCTGTTCTACTGGGGGACTTCAATTGCCCTCGCGGGCAATGACACCTGCAAAGGGGTGATCAGGAGGAACGACCTTCTTGATCTGAAACTGAGCGGTGCTCTGTTATTGGACTTCTGTGCTAGTCACAGTTTGTGCATAACGAACACCATGTTTGAGCACAAGGGTGTCCATCAGGGGCCCTTTGACACGGGTTGTCCGGTCCCTGTATGACCAGCGCAGGAGCTGTAAGTCAAACCTGTTCTCAGTGCATGTGAGGAGCCAACTGGGGTGGCTTGGGCATCTGTTGCGGATGACTCCTGGGCACGGCCCACTGAAAGGAAGCCCCGGGGAAGACCCAGGACATGCTAGAGGAACTATGTCTCTCCGCTGGCCTGGGAATATGCCTTGGTGGAGCTGGAGGAAGTGTCCAGGGTGAAAGAAGTCTGGGAGTCCCTGCTAAAACTGCTGCCCCCACGTCCGTGTCCTGAATAAGTGGAAGAAAATGGATGGATAGATGTTATGTACAATGTTTATGAACAACAAACACACAACACACAAATGAAAACACAAATAGTTTTATATTCAGGACTAAACTCTCAAGGTTGCACAAGTAATGGCCATGGAAGGCTCTCATCTTTAGTCCTTACAACACGACAATAAAGCCTCATTCACACCTTCAGTTTAGAATGGAAAATATTTTAAATACTGTAAACAAAAGCAGACTAAATATATCTCATCAAACTTTCTCACAACACAAAATGTTATCTGACAGTTATGACTGACAGCTTTTAAATCTGCCACAAGCTGAGTATACACAATTTCTATTCATGCCAATAATGTGAATCTACCCAGACGAGTGTTGAGCCAGTTCTACAACTGTTTAATGCATGTTCTAGTTATTATTTGTTATCTTAACGGTAAATGGTCATATTTGTATATAGCACTTTAAGGCATTACATCATCATACTCAGCCCTTCACACACACATTCATACAGACACTAGGGCTGACACTAAGGGTTAAGTGTCTTGCCCAAAGGCACAACAACAGCATTCATCTCTGGGAGATGGAGTCGCACTGCTAACCTGTGGGTCAGTGGATCTGATTGCTCAACCAATGATGTTTATGTGAAGAGCAGGATTCGAATCGCCAACCTTTGGATCAGTGGACAAACACTACCAACTGAGCTAATGTCGGCCTTAATCGGCAGTAGCTCAGTTGGTAGAGCATTTGCCCACTGATCTGAAGGTTGGCGGTTCGAATCCAGCTCTCAACATAAAACATCACAGGTTGAGCAGTTAGATCCACTGACCCACAGGTTGGCTGGTGTGATTCCAGCTCCCACAGATGAATGCTGCCGCTCTGTCCTTGGGCAAGACACTTAACCCACCTTGCCCACAGTGTCTGCATACACTGGTGTGTGAATGTGTGTGTGAATGGGTGAGTGGTTCCTTGTTGTAAAGCGCTTTGAGTGCCTTGAAGGTGGAAAAGCGCTATAGAAAAATGTGACCATTTAATGTTTCGCCATTTTAGTTGTTTAATTTTTTGGTTATTTATGGGTGTCAGATGATGAGAGTCAACAAAATTTTGTATCTTTTGAATGGGGAAAAAATTCCTCAAATTGTGGCATGCAAAAGGAAACAAAAAGCACATTATGAATACAGGATGATAATGGGAAGGATTTGACTGGATTTTGGGTTTAATTGTTTTAACATCTGAAGACATGTGTTTGGTGAATCTGAATTGCAGAGAGAAGACATGAAAGTGCACACAACTAACTTGAAAAAACCCAATAAGTTTGCCCAACTTTTGTGTGTGCTGCAACTCGAACGCTGACTTCAAACAGTCACAGCTTGCGTTTTTGTTCAAATGAAACAAAGTGGCAGAATTAACAGCTTTGCAGCTTCAAGGAGTGTCATGACATCTAGCTCTAAAAAGCAAAGCCCATCACAACATAATTAATCCCTGTGAACAACACTCACCCTAACAGCATTCCCTCTGATATGCTAGATCCTTTTGCTTCACTTTTGGCCCTACCTTAAATTAGCTTTAACCAGACGGAGCTCTGCATTGTGCAATCATTTGAAACTTGCAGAAATTTGGAGTCCTGACCCATTTCATGCAGAGACACTTGGTATTTTTCATTTATGTATTTATTTATTTTTTTATTTGCATTTGTGCACTGTGGTCTTCTCCATTAGATGTAACCTGCATCTGGGACAGTGTTTACTAAAGTCCCCTGGGAGGAGGCTGGGACCCGTCTAAAATACATGCTGGTGTAATGTTTGATCTGAAGATGTTTGATACAAGGGTCAACAGTGGGACACAGTCTGCTGAGTGCTTTGAAATAAATTCAATTGGTGTGAGAGAATCAAAACAAATATACAAACAGAAATAAATGGCGGTACATGCTTCATTTACATATAAAAGACAACCCATGTTAAACAGTGATAACATTTTATATTTTACTTGATCTGTAATAACTGTCAGTAATGGCTTTAATGTGGGGAATATGTTTAAAAGGGAAATATAGCAACAACAGCATTTCACTCAAATCTGCACTATTTGGTAAATGGGACTACTATTACATTATAGGCAATTCAGTGGACATCCTGTTGGGAATAAATACACACAGAAAAGCCCAACTTGTGGGTAGTATATTGTGAATGCTGTTTTAACAGTACATTAAAACCTTGTGTTTAAGTGAAATTATGTGAATTAATAATACGCTGCTGTGTAAATCTGTGATGATATACAGTATGAGGTCTTGAGTGAGTTCTTCTCATGCAAGAGAAGAAGCACAGTAGAGATGAGAGCAGATCAGGTAGAGGAAAGAAAGAAAGCAAGGGGCAGGTCATCATGACATCAATAATAAGGGGAGAACTGAACATTGCACAGAGGAATGAGGTTATAATGGACACACAAATACAAAATAAGCCATGACTAAACTTGAACAGATCCTAAAGGTACATTGTGTACATTTTCTGGTGGAGGGCCCATTAAATGCTTTTCCCCATGGAGATGTTATTGATTTGTCTGGAATGTTTCACAGGCATTAAACCTTTCTATCATTATGGTGACCAAACCAGACCAAGTTACAGGTCAAATCTGTGGAAAAGCAACCTCGCTCACAGTCAGAATGTCTGTTTTTCTAGGTATTTTTGAGAAATAAATCTACCTGTAATTGAAAAAAAATGTAGGTGGATTAATGTTATACTGTGGATCATTCCAGGCAGAACAATGACAAAGAAACAAGCAGGTGACAGACCCCCAACCAAAAAGTTATAGTGCACTTTTAAATAAAGCAGGGCAACCACAGAACTAAAAATTGTTAAGACAGAACTAACCCAGGATTGAACATAGATATATTGTATTATTTGAAATGTTAAACAACACAATATGACCCAAGTGATTTTATTTTTGCAATACTGAAATTGGGTTATGTTTTATTATGGAATATTTTTAAAGGGTCATATGCGGGCTTCTTTAAATATAGCAGTTGTTTTATTCATGTCTGAAGTCACTGGGAGGATACTGTCAGACCAGTGCTTGCATCACGCAACGAGCGGCACATAGCTGTCAAAACTTCAGAGAGAAGTCAAGGTAAAAATAACAATCTCTTTGAGTTTGTTACAGCTCCACGCAAGACTGAACCAGGATGTTATCCATGCTTGAAGGTCAACAAAAATCTACTCCTTTGTCAGAACATCAGGCTGCAGATGTGACACTGTTAGGCCTGACATTTCCTACACAATGTAAAGACTGCATTTGTCTAAAGGGCACATAATCAAGTTAATGTAGGAAAACTGACATCAAACACAAGTTTTACTGATCGGGTTGGCAAAGACTGTGCTGAAAAATTACTGCTGGCAATAAATGACACTTTGAGCAAACGGATTACATTTGTTTGAGGTGTGGCACATCATAATATTTAACTTGTGGATGGAAGAAGGTGTAGTTTTAGAATATATTATTTACCATGCCCGTTTTCTCATGACCTTGGAACAGAAAGAACATGACACCAAATCCTTCAACTCTGGTTCAGTTGAAGGAGTTGGTGTTAGGGGCCAATAGAGATTATTATGATGACAGTATAGAGGAAGTGTCTGGGGTAAAGGGGGTAGATGCACGAGTAGTAAAAGAAGATGAATGGGATAACAGTATGGATATGTTGTTTATGTAAGTTTTTGTTTTTCTTTAGTAAAATGTAATAAAAGGTTTGTTTATAGGTCCACAACATAACCTTTTTTTTTGCACAACTCAAAGTACAGTACAGTACAGACTTTGAGTACAGCCTGAGTTATGAGGTCATATCCCCTTGTCAATGTTCAATCTCGGAAGCTACCCAAGGTTGCATGGAAGACGACTGAGAATACCAGATGCTACAAGGCAGCAGTGACTAGTTAAAACTGTCCTAGTTAAAACTGTCCTTGTGTCCTTGGGCAAGACACGTCACCCACTTTGTCTAGTGTGAGTGAGTAACTGCAAGCGGTCGGAGGGATCAGTGATGCAAACTGGCTAACTCAGTCCTCTCAGTCTACCAGCTGTGACTATAGCAGCTTACCACTAGGTATGGAATGAATGAATAGTGCACAATAGAGCCCAGCCCGGCTATTGGCTGATATGCTTGCTGATAGGGGCCGATATTTCACGTGGGCATGTTATACCTCGTTAAAAAGTTTAGACTCTCTACATTATGTTCATTTAATCCAATTTACAGACAGATAAATGTCCTAATATGTGGCTCCACATCAGTATTTATCTGCGGAGTCATTTGTGTGTGTGTCCGTACTGTCCCTGAACACACCACAGAGTCTCGTCACTCCACTCACGTGCCTTTGTTTACAGCCGCAGACATAGATCCATGTGCGCAACACAGATTATTTTCTTTTTACGGACAATCGGTTTGAGTCTGGATTAAAAGGACATTTATTAGTGCAGACTTGTGATGTGAGGAGGAGCCTGTGTGAGCGGTGAGTGTTGGAAATATGTTGACTTTGAAACTAATTTTGGTTCGTTCTGATAGGTTAGCGATTAGCTGCTGTAGCTCTCACACATTAACAGGCTGTTTTCTATTGGTCTATTCTAAAGTGACTATATTGGCCGTATATTTGTTACCTGCATTGGACCTGCACTGATATGTAAATGAGCTGTGAATAGACGTGTGAATGATGAAATTTGCGCATATAATTAATTACCGCGGCACGCTGCATTTACGGCTAAAGGCTAATAGCGATTGTTTATTTACTAGCTTGGCTAGTAGTGACGGGTTGGTCGCGAACGAAGCGGCTCTTAGAGCCGGCTCTATGAAGCGAACAACGGGAGCCTGATCCTTATTGGGATTGCGAGCCGTGTTTTCTCTTTCTCTCACTTTTTTTCTCTTCACGTCACATGCAGACTCGTGGTAGATTGACAGCGGCAGCGGCTAAAAACGAAACTTTCAAAAATATGTGTGTAGAAAAAACGTGCATATATATATATATATATTCAGCATAAAATAAATAAACCAGGACTTATCTTGGGGTCGAGAGAGGGACAGAGATAGAGACCGAGTCCCGACACTCAGTCCTGGTTCAGTTCTGGTTTAGTCCTGTTTTACACATGGTTTAGATCTGTTTTAGTCCTGGTTTAGTCCTTTTTCAGCCCTGGTTCAGTTCTGGTTTAGTCCTGCTTTAGACCTGCCTTAGACCTGCTGTAGTCCTATGACATATCATGTAAAGAGGCAAAATAACAATAAATGCTGCCTACATAAACCCAGTTTAAAAACCACCAGAGCCAAACCTAAGTTTTTTTTTTTAATAATTCAAGACTTACAGTGAATTTTTACATCACTAAATATATCGGCGATTATATCGGCTATTGGCAGCTCCAACTCCCAGTATATCGGCATCATATCGGCAACAACAAAATCCATATCGGTCGGGCTCTAGTGCACAAGATTGTAAAGCAACTTTGAACACCTAAAAAAGTGCTAATCTGCTTTTGTGTATTATTAAGTTGATATTACAAATGCATACAAATATTTCTTCAGATCCCCAAAGCTTATAATTGATTGAATTTATTCACATGCACACGCACATGCACAATGAATCCCAGCTTCTCCTTTCATCCTTTCACTCTGCTTAACCCACAACCAATTCTTCAACTCCTCCCCTCTGATGCACTTACATTATCAGGCTTTAGGTGTACTTGAGAGCTATATGTTCATGGTAAGTCAATATATTTTTATCCTGTTCCCAGTGCTTTAACAGGAGCTGCTCGCTGATGTGCTGGTCACTTTGAAGCATGTGAGGTACTCGGTGTGCGTAGGTGAAACTGTAAATGCTGAACTCTTATGCGTGTGTGTGTGTCTCTAAAAATGGTGTGTGCGTGTGTCTTTGTGAGTAGTTCAGTGGATAAGGGCTTGTTCTGAATAGGTAGTGTTTGGTGTTGCTATGCATGTGAGAGCAGTGTGCACAAGCCTGGCTCCAAGTACAAAGAAGTTCTGTTTGGAGGGGTGCACGGTGAGGGTCAGGGGAGAAGAAGGGAGAGAGAGACAGCGAGGTAAAGAGAGGTAAAGAAAGAAAGAGGAAAAGAGAAGAAGCAAGTCTAGTGTAGAAAACAACCTTGGCGCTTAAAACACTCTAAATTCGATATCACACCTTAAGTATCCAAGGACAGTCAACCCATCAGCCTTTGTCTGTATGGGACAACACTCCAGTGTAAAGCTGGTCAGTGTGGTGAAATAGATAAATAAAAATAACAAAATTATACATACTGGGTTAGAATTTACCAAATTCAGTTTAGATTTCCACAAGACTCAGAATATCAATGAATGAATAATCAAGAACTATTTACAATGTCCTTTAATCTGATTTTTTTGTCGTACCTATGGCAACTTCTATCACTCAAGTTACTGCCACGAAAACAAAACCAACAAACAAACAAACAAACAAACAAAAAACATGTCAGTTGTAAAATACATGTCTTTCAGTGTTTTATCTGATAATGTTCTGTGGTCTTCTTTAGATATCCATGACTTTTACATGATCTCAACCACTTATAAATGAACACACTACACAAATACACCTGTCTTCCATGTCATATGCTGCTCTCAGGCTATTTTCAAGTAAAGGACAGAAAGCTGCAGAATCACTTCACATGTTGACATGTGGTCTTTTCACCTCGTTAAATGTCCAAACCTGGTAACAACCTTGGTGACACAGAAAAACAAGGGAAAAAAGAAAAAGCTTAGTGAGTGTGGCTCTGGCTAATGTGGTAATCAATGGAGGGGAATAACAGAGAGGGGCAGGAGCAGAGAGGAGAGAGAGGAGCGCTCGTAAACAACAGGGCTTCGATCCTGCAGCCTCTTCATGGGCCTTGAAAGATAGGTGTGGACCAGGCCGAGGTCTGGGGGAGCAGGAGAAGCAGGGGAAGGGGTGGGCGCAAGGCTGGAGCAGAGCGCGGAGACGCAGCCAAGGGCCCAAACGCTTAGGAGAATATCATGTGATTTATGGAGGCCATTACACTGAAGGACAAACAAATGGGGGTTATTAGCAGTGGATCAACAGATGTACACACGCGTACACACAGGGCCCACGTGCACGCTTACACATCTACACGTGCACGCTCACTTAAGAGGGTGAAGAGGGCTGTCCAGACGAGTGCTTATGGACAGAAAAGGGTTGGGGCAGTGAATGAGGTTTAAAAGTAGAAGGTGTGTGGGTGATGGATGAGGCCAGCAGTGAAGTGTGGTGAGCTGCTGTTTCCAAAAAAAACCCCCAAAAAACACGATGCCATTCTCTAATTTAAGTGGTTATTGTTAAGTTAAGTAGTTTTGTGCATTTCACCTTGTTTGTGTTTTATGGTTTTATTGGAAATGTGTAAATAAACAGCAGTTGATTGCACTTGTCCATTCTTTAAGTTGATTACAAGCTGCTTTGTGGACCTTAGGCGATGGAGACCAACATAAAACATTTACATCATTTAACTACCATTTTAAATTCACCAATTAACCTTGAACATGTCTTAAGAGATTACAATTAGCTGTCTAATTAGGACTGAACCCTCACTCGTCTCTTACATCAGCTAAGGTTGAATTCACATGTGTCTTTGTTTGGTCTTGTCTTCAGTTTAGTTCTGTTATAGTCTTGGTTTGGTTATGTTTTAGCCCTGGTTTAGTCCTGATCTACTCCAGGTTTAGTTCAATGATTATTTGGCCCCAATTTTGATGCAGTGTTTGTGTAAGTCTCTGATAAGTGAAATCGACTTTGTGTAAGTCTCTGACACGCAAAATCAAAACAGCAGGATCATGTAGAGCAGGTTAATACGGATGAACGTTTTAAGACCATAATGACAAGGCTCACAGCAGCAGTTACAGAGAGGAGCAACAATTGCTCAATGTACAGTCAACTCAGCTAGTGGGTTAGCTATGTCCATTTATATATACAGTCTATAGTTACAGAATACAGCATGGTATTTATCTATTTATCTATCTTAAAAGTATTTGATTATAGGTGTTTTTTTATTGTATTGGTGCATGTTCTCTTGCAGCAGAACAAGCCTGCCAGGTGGTGTCACCTGCTTGTTTCCATTAAGACATACTTGTGTGCTCAATGCCATACTATGGGAGATTCCAGACAAAGCATTAACATCTCCATGGACGCATACACTTGGTAGACCTTACACCAGAAAACTTAGTCCACCTGAATCCTAAAATATTTTGAATTCAGAAGATTTCACCATCTTACTCCTATCACTTTAACTGAGTATCTTTGGGGCAGCAGTTCTCACCAGCAACAAGTGGGCCTGCCGCCCCGATTGTTCAGTTCTGCGATTAGGCTTACACATACCACAGCGGTGTGATTTTGACAGTGCGTTTGCAAACGGGGGAAGGTAATACCACTGCCGTTCTCAGTATAGAGGTGCATCATGGTTGAAAACTGACAGGATCTGACAGCCAGAAGAAGAGAGAAGAGCAAAAGGAGGAGAGAGCCGGGGGAGGCAGGCGTAAAGGCATACATACCAAATAGTTGGAAAGACATAGGCGGACATACAAAGCTCAAAAATGGTTATGCTGGGGGTTGGAGAGAGAGGAGAGAGAGAGCAAGAGGTGCCAGTTTGCAGATGAGAAACGCAAAAGCCAGAAGGCAATTTAAACAGGCTTGGCTCTTTCTCAGGCATGACAGACTGCTATTTCTCCCATACTCTCTCCCCATCTCTCTCCCTCCATCACATTCACAAGCAAAACACACATTGATACAAAGTCATTCATGCATGCTGGCATACAAAACTACTAAGAAAAGTTAAACAAGCAGAAACACTCGAGGAGCAGTGGCACAGACAGTTGTCACCAAAAAGGCGACAAAATTGAAGATGCATTTGTAAAACTAAACATTTTATGGCTGTGAGAACTACGCTGGAGCACAAATCTGCTCAAGATGACATTTTTTCTTTAACACATCGAGGCAGTGGGTTTGAGCGATTGCGCTAAAATGGCGGGCACACATCACTTGCATCATGATAACTCAGTACTGGCAGATAGACTAATGGTTATTAAAAATCTACATTCAGCTCACTTGCTCCGCTCACAGGGTTTGGGCAGGCTGCCACTGACTTCAGCTCCTGGACATAATAACAGAGATTTGGGGGCTGCTTTGGCGACTGCATTGTCTCATGCCTGGAACACTCAAAAAGAAACAGACACGGATCTATGGAGTGTCTGGTGGGTTTTATATTACTTAAAGGGGTCACGTTCTATTCACAGTAATTAGAATAATAATCATGACTTGGATTAACATATAGCCTCTTTCAACATATCCACACACTAGCTGGTCACAGTCTTTGCTGCTACTACTAAAGCCACGGCTTACTTGGGGCAGTGGATGGAAATGTGGGTGCCGATATGCACCAGTAACTAACAACATCTGCCAAAACATTTTTTATTAGCAGATTATTATTCTGTTGTCACAGAGTATTTTATTTTTTAAGGTTTGATAAATTATCTTATTATTATTATTTCTTATTGTGAAATACAGATGCTGTGTTAGGAAGTTATTACATGTAGTGAAAATACATATTCAGAATACAAAATGTGAGTAACTGCATTCTGGTTTAATGTAATGCTATTCAATTTGGAAATATTACAGTATAGTACAAGTTGGAGTAATTAGTATTCTTTAACTCAGTACATTTTGCAAATGTTCTTTCTTCCCAACACTGATTATATCCCCAAAACTGTAGCTATTGAGAAATGTCCTTCGTAGATCCTTGGCCTGGAGTTGTCTGTACCACACTGAATAGTGATGATCAGGTGGTGAGTTGGAAGAATAGTGGTAGACCAATAGCTGGGGTCAAAATCATATGCAAAATCGTAACCACTATACATGGAGCAAAATGGAGATATATGGAGAAATACCTAATTTAATTGCATTGAGCATCTAAAATGTTGGTACTTTTGCTCGTCCCCAAGAGATCTTATTGCTTTGCCTGAAATGTTCTACAGTATGAACATCTGTATGTTAAAATCAATGGTAACACTTATAATAATAACTACACATTATTTAGCCTTAATAAAGCATGAACAAAGACTTAATTAATAATGAACAAAGACTTAATTAATAATGATTCATGCTTAGTAAATGATTAATAAAGGATAATTTGTCTTCACTTTAGAAAAGCTCTCAAAAAGACTTAGATAATAGCTGCCTGAATTATCATTGCATTGCATTATTAGTAAATCATTCTCTCATAGCTTACTAATCATTAATAAATGCTCAAATGGTTAGTAATTAAGTATGAAATAATTATGAGTAACTATTTACAGCACAGGCAAATTAAGTGCAAGTGCTAATTAAGGTAGTAATTAAGTAGTTACTAAGCGTGAATCATTATTAATTAAGTCTTTGTTCATTATTAATTAAGCCTTTGTTCATGCTTTATTAAGGCTAAAATAAAATGTAGTTATTATAAAGTGTTAAAAAAAAAAAATCAATCGATTACAGATGTTTAAGTGATGAAAAAAATTATGATTTTTGGTGAGTCTCTAAAGACCTGACCAGCAACGTGCCCTAGTGGCATCACCTACTTGTCTCCATGGAGATATACTCATTTTATGGACACAAGCAGGTGCTGTGCCCACCACCAGAAAAGTAACAAAGTTCTTCTCTAAAATATGAAATTAATCAGCACCTTGTTTTATCTCACCCAAAAGAAGTTTTATTAACCACTGAATTTGATGGAACATTGTGGAGTCCTGGTGCAGATGATTTGAGTGACCACAGATTCTTTCATGGGCCTCACTTATATTCTGGGCACAGCACACGTTGCTCCTCTTTCCTCACACCTGACTTCAGTGTTATCGAGGTGGATTCATTTTCTTTCACATTCAATTTCTTTGTGCCTGTTGCTGCTGCTGCTGCTCCTATCTGTCCTCTGCTGTTCCCTCTAAACTTTGATATAATTAAAAATAATACAGAACATTGATGGGAACTTTCTCTCACACACACCGCTGGGCTACAATAGCGCAGTTTTTGAGATACTTTGAGTTGATAATGTTAGCTAATAGGTTTGAATTGCTTTGTACTTTCACATAAAATTATAATTACATCATCATCATTGCTCTTTTGCCCTTGTAGAAGGTAGGTAGTTCAATTTATACCTTTATTTAAATGTCATCATTGATCCCACACACACAAGAAAGTACTTAACACAAGCAGTATCTGTTATATTTTTAGATAACAGCTGTTGGGAAAGAGTCAAGACTACTAGTAGGTGAGGTGTCATTATCAAAAACAGGCATGCTATGGTTTTTAAAATGTAAAATATATTTAAACTTGAGTCCAAAGCAACTGCATCTGCTGTTTTCAGAACTGGGAAGTGTCAACATTTAAAATGGTTTATGGCAGACTTGCCTCGAGGTACAACCTGTTTTTGTTCTAGTACAAAGTGAGTGCACTGTGTCCATAGCCATTTTTTAGAAATTGTTCACAAATTTGACAGAAAGTCGTATGTCTTCAATACAAAGTTATAAAGTATGCATAGGTAAGTGGGCTAAGTAAATATGTAAGTAAAAGGTTTATACAGCATATGGAAATGAGCAAATAATCCCAACCTCTCCCTCATTCAAACAATATACAAGCATAATTTAAGTATCTTGCCCAAGAACACAAAATCAGTAGGCAATGAGCAGCTAATGCACCAACAATATTTTGGTTAGGAAGAGAACCTACTTGATCATATAGTCTTATAATACAAAACTATTTACAGTTTCAATAGCCTTTAGTCCTCTGTAAATTATTTTATGCATTAACAGTTCCTGTGAGTGAAGCAGCCTCCATGTGTGAATTCAAATATGCTGCAGCAATAACAGGTCACACTTTGCACAAATTAAGGAGAGGCTGGTGAACCATTTTACACGGCTACGCACAAATAAACCGCACTCATTAGAATTGCACAGTGGGTTGGAGAGTTGTGTGTCTATGTGCGTGTTGTGTGTACCTGCACTTTTGTGTGTCCCTCGTAGACCCTTGTGTGGTGAACTCACTCAGGGAGCAGGAGGTTAATGAAAACAGGTTCCAAATACATTTATGGGGGACGGCGAGAGGATGGAGTTATGGATTATGACTGCTTGGCTGGTTGACAAGCGCCTATTAACAACTGACACATTCTTGGTCTGCTCCTGTTGCCACTGTGAGCGCTTTTTACCAGAGTCCTTTCGCCTCACTTAGCTTCTGTCTTCTTCAGGTTAATCTTTCTTCTTAAGATGTACAATTTTCTTCACTTTTTTCTGGTCTCTTCCAACACATTTTGTTGCTTCCCTTTTTATGCATGGCTTGTGTTTCTCATCTCCCGCCTCCCTTGACCAAGCTGTCGAATGTAATTCTTCACAGGTGGCTCAGCTGCATACTCAAATTAAACCCTGCAGATGGATAAATAGAAGAGGGGAATGGAAGGATGGGTAAATACAACAATAGCAGGAACTTTTCTTTCACATATGTAGTGGAAAACAATGAATCATCTTACAGAAAGTCCAGTTCAATATTATTAAAGATATTAAAGATATTGTAAAGAAATTGTAAAGACATTGGATTTTATAGTTACTATCATAAATAGAAGCTTTCAACTTAAAGGTGCATTGTGTATCTTTTCTAGTGGAGGGTCCGTCAAATGCTTTCCTCCATGGAAATGTTATTGCTTTGTCTGGAACGTTTCACAGTAAAGTGTTAAACTCTTCTATCTTCATAGAGACTACAATAGACCAGGTTACAGATCAGCTCAGTGGAAATCTGTGTACTCATAGTCAGAATGTCTGTTTTTCTAGGTATTTTTTGAGAATTTAAATATAAGGTAGAGCATGTAACAATAACCAAAATATCGTGATATCGTATCGTCAAAGTTCTCACAATAATATCGTGGGCCATCACAATATACAAGTCTCTTTATTTAAATTAAGAGTTATGGTGCAGGGATAGTTAAATAAAAGACAGAGGGAAGTACATAAACCATGATCCTTTGCTCCATTTCAATGTAGACTATAATAGATAATAGAAATAACAGTTCTAAGCACTTTTAAATCTTAGTTCTTTAGATTAAGTCTTGTTGATATTGCAATAAATATCGTACAGTGAGGTTCATACCATGACAATATCGTATCGTGACACTTGGATAACGTTACACCCCTACTATTTAATGTCATAGTGCAGAACATTCCAAGTAAAGAGATAACATATCCATTGAAACAAGCATGTGACAGACCCCAACCAAAAATTAACACCATGCACCTTTAAAGCATAACTGTTTAAGCCAATATAACCTAAGATTTTTCCATTTGAGCCTGTTTTACAATATACTAGAGTGCTTTGCCTGCATCATATCCTTCACGTGCAGCACAGAAAACAAAAACAAAAAACACACAAAAAAAAACAAAAACAAATTTTACAGAAAGTTCAGTTCAATATTACACGTAATGCAAGATATTAAAATGCTGGAATATGTGGAAGAATATGCCATTTCAGTGTAAACACTGGGTTCCATAGTTACTGCCATAAATAGAAGCTTTCAATTAAAAGCACAGCAGTTTGAGGCAATACAATATAAGACTCTCCATTTAAGCCTGTCTTACAATAAAGAGCTGCTTTCTGCATATCTACAGGTAGTCCTTAAAACCCCAGTCTCTTTGTAAACCTCTCAGCTCTAATGCCTTGCACTCAGAGCCTCTAGTGCCTGTTAAGTGAGCATATAGGCCATGCATTGTACTCATAGAAAAGGACAAACTTTGGACATATTGCACAGTGGTTTTAATAATCAACAATGCACTCCTCTTTTTAATGCACTACACACTATTCCCCTTTACTTCCTGCACCTCGGCCACCCTGGCAGTTGCTATAGTGACCATGGCTACGGTGTGGAGACAGCAGTGGGAGACTGACTAGGAGGGTGGGCAGAAGAAGGTAGCACTTAGGGGTGTGAGAGAGAGAAAAAAACAAGGATGGCAGGTATGGAGTGTACAAAGGAGAGGGAAGAAAGAAACTGGTGAAGGAGATGTCAGGTGGGCTGAGCCAGGGCATCTGGGCACAAGGGGAGCAGCGAGTGTTCTGACACGCTGCACATAAATAACATGGTATTTTCAAATCTATATTTCCATCGATTTTCTAGATTTATCTTCTGGCCAAAATGTAGTCCCTATAGCTCAGTGCAGTGTAGTCACAACAAAGGCCATGTTCAGCCCGCAATGCTCAATTCGGATTTTTTTTGTGAAATCGTATTTTTTTGCAAGGTTGTTCACATTTCCAATTAAATCTGACTTGTATGTGATCTCCAGTGTGAACTTTGAACACTCTAAAAGTGTCCTGCATGCGCATTGGAGGACACAACAACGTCACACTCTGCGAGCGTGCTCAGTGTTTACACAAGTAAAATATGGACAGGTTACACTTCCATGGCCGCTTCGTTTGTTTGAGTCTTTAGCCTCCTTGTATTTGGCTTGCAGGCTCTTTATTTTTTGCCTAGATTGGAGCCAGGACTGCCTGTAGCCGCGCTCGGCCATTTCTTTGGCAATCATTTCAAAAACTGCCCGGTTCTGATAAGACCCCTCCAATTTGGCCTGAATACAGCGATCCCCCCAAATATTAATATAACCTCACTTTCCCCCCATTGACTAGACTCCGAGCCTCATGTGTAGGTGGGAAAATGCGACCTGGCTGTTCAGACTGAAGTCACATTCCAAAAGATTGAATATGTATCAGTTTTAGGACCACATTTCCAAGTGGCCTGAGTTGTATTTGAAAAAATCTGATCTGTGTCGCTCAGACTGTCACTAAAAGATCAGATAAAGGTGACATAGGGGTGAAAAAATCGGATTTGGGCACTTAAAATATATAGAAGTAATTGAATATACCTCAGTAAAATTAGTCAATATTGTGTGTTTATTAGTTTTAGTCTAGCTTTATTAGTTTCCATTGGTTAAGACCATGGTCAGCAGACTCTGGCCAGGTCTTTATCAGATAAGAAAATGGCAACCCCCAATAACAACAACACACTACAAAGGGGTCAGCTTGTGCTTGGATCTAACTAAGAATAAAGAGCCATATTACATTACATTCTGTCTTATGTTGTAATGTTTTTTCCTCATCAAAAACATACATGGAGTTGTGTTTTGTTTCCTTCACACATGTGATGTTAATTTGAAAATTACCTTGACATGACATCAAAAGGTGGAACAGAGCATTTTCACCTTTGGGGATGTAGACAGAGTAATAATAAAGTTTCTCAAACATGTGCGAATGACAAAACACACCTCCAGGTATGTTTTTGAGGAGGTAGCAACATTATAACATGGCTAAATGCTCACAAGACACCATTTTGTATAATACAGGACCTTTAATGAATAAACATTTTGGACACAACAATAGCATTATGTTTAGATCTGTCAATCAATAGTTAATTCTGTTTCCCACTTTGCTACTAGAGAGGAAATGGGCTTAGCAAAAAAGCATGTCCTTTTTTGTAGCCAACTCTCACCTTGAACACTATTTGAGAAAAAGCCATTATTCATCTCGCCGAGCCCCCTAGTTCAATTTCAAAACTTGGTTCTTAGGCGAGCCAAATGCGGCACTACATCACAGGCCGGAGAAAATATTGCATTAGGTTTATTTACTGTGTGCTCTTTCAGGAGACAATTACAATGTGGGGCAGGAGAGGGCAGAGGGGGAGGGGCAGGAGCAGCGGAGAGGAGCGCTTTGGCAACGGCTAAAAAGCTGCATTTAGCACAGGTAAATTATAGTGGGAGCTTTCTCAGTACGACTCCACACTGTAATGCAAATTTATTGTTATTGCAAAATTGGCTACCACAGATTTCAAGATCACAGCTCAGTCCAAAGCAATAGTAGTGATATGCAAAGCAAACCAGCTTTTATTTGATTTAGTCTGGTTTAGAACAGATTTGGACTTGGTTTACTGGTTGTTAGCTCTGGTTTATATAAAGGTTAAGAAAAGGTTTGTGGATTATACCTGGATCTTTCCTTAAAGTTGGTGTACCTGACTTTATTCTTGTCAATTTGTAAATTTTGTATTTTTCTGCCTAGAGTAGACTGTAAGAGCTGCACTGCTGTGATAAAATCAGATCAGTGTGCACTGTCTGCAAGTAAATAATAAGAATTGTAGCTTTTGCAAACTCAGAGGTAAGTGCTGTAAGTAGTACTAGGAGTGAGCATCTGTTGGAAAAATCCTGTAATGCAACTTTAATTGTTTTAAAGTAAATTAGGTCAAAATGAGTTTTGACCTTCTTTAGTGACGGTACACGTGCCCTGAAGTGTGTTGAAATTCAAGTGTGGCTTTGTTTTAGTCCGGGTTTATTCTGGTTTATACTAAATGTAGTCCAGATTTTATTGTTTATTTTTCTAGAGTTATTTTGCCAGAGTAGCAGATCACAATAAAGCATAATTTTATTTTGCTACATAAAACAATATTACCATCCGCATGGTTGTAGTATCTGAACAGTGCTAGCCATTACTTTCTTATTTTGCCATCCTGGATCACAATGCCCTGGATGTTGTGCTTGTTGTGAATGCTGGAACATGACTGCACCTCTGCTGTGCCTGTGGCTCAGGGCTGTACGTCTCTAAATATGTGTGTCTACGTCTGCTTAGATACGCATGTGCCTTCTCCACACACCACCCACAAATAACGCTAACGTGCCAGAGGGCCAAACATCAAGGCACTGTTGTTCCTTATTAGGAGTCCCAGTGGCATTAACAGAATTAGCTGAAGCCAGCCGCACAGCGCCCTTGTGTGAGACATCACATCCCAGATACCTGTCACTTTCTCTATCCCCATCTGCTACAGTGAAAAAAATCACATTTAGAAAGACAAAGGCCAAATATATCAGCCCGAACGCATCTGTTTTGACGAAACTTGTTCTAACAATCTGCAATGTATCGGAGGCACAAGAAATTTGCCATTTCAACAGAAACAAACATTACTGTTATATGTCTGAGGCAAAGTAGCAGATTAACAATATTCTAGAGACCTTGTTTGGACTCTAACTGGGGGTTCAAAAAACCTTATCAAAAATGAGACAAAACCTGGGACAAAACCTGGAACTAAACCTGGGACAAAACCTGGGACAAAACCTGGAACTAAACGTGGGACTAAACATGGGACTAAACATGGGGCTACAACTGGGATGAAACCTGGGACTAAATCTGGGACTAAATCTGGGGAAAAACTTGGGACAAAACTTGGGACTCAACCTGGGACTCAACCTGGGACTCAACCTGGGACTCAACCTGGGACTCAACCTGGGACTCAACCTGGGACTCAACCTGGGACTCAACCTGGGACTCAACTTGGGACTCAACTTGGGACTCAACTTGGGACTCAACTTGGGACTCAACTTGGGACTCAACCTGGGACAAAATCTGTGCCTAAAAGTGGAGGAAAAATGGGACAAAACCTGGGACTAAACCTGGGCTAGATCAGTACTAACCCAGGACTCAAAATATAGTATAGATCGGTTTCAGACTGACCAGACCCACATTTCCACCTCTCTACTCCTCTTCTTTCCTTTATGTGCCTTCTAGCCTCTAGCCGGTTGCCCTCATTTACTAACATTGCGGAGAAAAGGATGTGAATTTGATGATATATTTGCACGTACGGCAGAGGGTGCATAATATTTCTGAACCTATGCGTAACTCTAATCCTGCCTGTCCACGCTGCTGTATTATGCTTAAATCCATAGCTCATGATGATAACTTGGGATATATTATAAAGTTTAAAAAGCACAGCCTCGACAATAGCTTACTAGCAAACACGCTTAACACACAATCATTAAACTGCATTTTTGGCTCAATGGACCCTAAAAAACAAACATATTAAGGGTCAATATGTTACAGTTAAAAGTTTTCCTGTGCATTTTGCTGTATGTTTGAAATTGTTGATTTTGCCATAAGGAAGTTTTGCAAATGAGGCCTATTGTGCATTTGGCTACTTCCATTTATGCAGCTAAATGAGGCAGCTGTCAATCATCTGCAGGGAATGTGAGTGTGGTAGGGGAGGAACACATATGCATAGGCTCTGCACCCTGCACTCAAACTTAACCTGACTTGAGATGGCAAGGAAATTTTGCATTCAGACTTGGGTAAAGAATCAAAACTCCATAAGTCTACATCATGACTTATTGCTGGTCTAGTTGGTTTTAATCTGGTGTAGCCATGGTCTTTCTTGGTTTAGATTTGTTTAATTATGATTTACAGTAGACCTTGCTCACATTTCCAAGAAGAAAGCATGCTCCACAAAACCTGTTACGTTTTTTAACTCTAGGAATAACTTAAAATAGTTCTTAAATCCTTCACATAAAGTTGCAGCAGGATGAGTGGTAATGAAAGAAATTCATCTTTTCTTGGTGAGTCATATAAGACAGTCAAATTGGAGGACACATTTGTCAAAGAATGAGAAGTAGATAGCTGCAAAGAGCTTTTAGAAGTAATAGTAATTTCACTTACTTCCTTGAGGATTTGACCTTTTCTAGGTCAGAAACACAATTTGAGGTTTGAAAGCAAGGAATAGTTGTTCTGGTGAGTATTGTGAATATTAGATAATGAAGGAGATAAATAATGAAGAACACTGTAACAAATGTGGAACTGTATGCAGTAAAATGCTTTACACAGTATCTATCTGCAATTAATCTCCTGCATGTTCAGTAACTCTTGAAGATGTAATAATAAAGTGAAATTCCCTGTTTTGCATTCTTTTGTCAGTTTTGTTATTTTGCAATTGTGAACACTGTTCTTTAATTAATATTGTCCAAAGGAGAAAAACAGGGTTAATACCTAATTAAATCTAGTTGTTGTACATAATTAGCATAATAAGTAAAATATAATTATGAAGGGTATGACTGTAGATGTGAATGCTAATAAGATTATATTGTAAGTATCCAATACAAACAATTACCTTCTCACTTTGAATTTGAAAAAAAAAAAAAAGTCTACTGATTTCAAATAAACTGATCCAATGCATTTTAGAAATACAGGATTTCAGAATAGTAAACCTCATGTGACCACATTGTATACAGTGTTATGTTCTGTATGAAATATTAGACTTAAATTATTCCCACCCCTTTCAACAGGGTATGTAAAGACGGTATGCTGTTGTGAGAGAGTGGCATGATGCAAGGGAACATTGTGGGGCCGATCACGCAGCAGGGAATCTTTTATGCACAAGTGACAATTAGAAGCACAAGACACGATTGCAAAGGCTATTGATGACAAGGCAGAAGAAAGGCAGCCAGCCTCATGTCTCTATGAGGTGTCAGGGTTAGTTTAATTGACAGTTGTATGTATGTGCAGGGTGGCAAGAAGACAATGATGTTATGGCAAAACAAAAGGGAGCATTTGACAGGTGGGAAATGTTGGTTTAGACCCCATGTGTTTTGAGCTGGGGAAGGATGTGTCAATGACAACAGTGCACTGATGCAACCTGGAGAAAGCACAGATGAAACAATGACTTCCTTGTGTGGCCTTGTCAGGGTCTGCCAACCCCAAAACCACATGATTTCAATCCAAATGTAAACAGTTGCCCCAGCTTATCTTGATGCTAATTGCTTTTTTTTTTTTATTTATTTATATATTTTAAATTATTTAAAATGTATATCCACAACAAGGAAACAATACAAAACATAGTTCAATTAGTCCAGTTATGTTCATTAGATTTTCTTTTGTAAATATAGTTTCTTAAGAACAGATCTCAGTTTTATTATACATTGGCAGCCCACTAGGAACAGCTTAGGTCCACCATTTCTGCAAAGGAGAATGGATTGGTACAACACAAAGAAAGCAACAAGTACCACTGTTGGATCAGGGAGTCCCAGAGACCTGAAGTGTGCTCAACATACTGTAAATCAAAATAAGGGGGTGTAACAAGTGTCTGATACCTGGGATATAGTTCTGAAAAAGTCTTACCTCTCCAAGTAAGAACATGGCTCACAAATCTATTTAGATCAGCTGACAAGACCCGTCACAGCAACATTATGTGACAAGCCAAAACTGTCAAAGTACAACAGAAATAAAGGTTTGCCATAAGAAACTTAGAAGAATACGATCAATGACAACTATAGTGAATACAGAGGTTTAAACTGGAGCCACAGACCAGCAGATGCACTTAATAACATTTAATCCATATTGTTGTTGCCACTGTTCTGCAACCATTAGACATTAGTATATAGTAAGAAAATTAAATGATACTCACCATTCAAAATAATGTTTGGCACTTAAATAAGACAGGATTAATGCATACTGACAACATAATTTGGCAAACATAAACAATTACTTACATTTGTAATGGAGCAAAAGACACATGGGCAAGAAGGAGAGAAGGAGGAGAACAATAGGCCACACAAACAGGACAGGAAGGCCTAATTCTAACCTCCGTAACCTCTGGGTGTGGCGCTGCTCCCAGGTACCACCATCTTGTGGACAAAGCTGGAACTGATTGCAACTGCATTCCTTGACAACAACCATAAACTTGTTCGGGTTCATATACCTTGCAAGTTGACCAGTTTTTGTCCTCAAACCACCCCTACCCTACAAAATACACACAAGCTGGATTTTGAGTATAAAGTTGATCATCTTTGTAATGAGTCGATACTTCAGCTGACCTATTGGCACTGTTAGTTAGTACAGACATGCACATTAAATCAAAAATGTAAAAACTGGAGATGAAGCAATCAAAATGAATAGTCACTTTGCAAAAACACACACTAATGCTGCTATCAGCGCTGGGTGACTTGTCAATAGGCTGCACTTCACGCTTCTGCTCCGGTGCACTGTCCTACAGGTAAACAAGGCCGACAAATGAGATGCGTTCAAGAGCACTCTTCCTTTGCAATACCAACAACAAACACACACACACACACTTTCACACACAAGCCCACTGTTGTTGTCGGCATGCTAATAGGCCTTTTGCTAGATGTAGCCTGGAGGCGCACTCTGATGTAAACACCAATAGAATAAATATCACATTTTGGTTTCTATTAGATGGCTAACTTTGTAGTCTCCTCCTCCCCTGATGGCACATATGAAAGTCTATGATCAAGTATTTATGACAATTCAAGAGGGCCATTATTTCTGACGGAATTAAGTCTTTAAAAGAAGAGGAGCGATGAGGCGGTGTGACCTTTGAGTAAGAGGCCATTGGTGGTACACGTCTGGCATTTGAGACAAGATCATTACGGCTTTGGATTTAATTGAAGCCTTTATCCCAGGTGTAATCAGGGCTAAATAAACAAGGCTGGATTCATACAAGACTCAATTAGACCTTGGGGGGAGAGTTGTAAATGCAATGGGCTGCTTCCTCATAATCAGCTGTAGCTAATACTTGATGAAAGAGCCTGATATCTCTACCTGTCCCTACGCTAATTGAGTGTAATTAGTACAACGCACAGGCAAATGTGGAGGTTGACGTTATTATGTGAAGAAACATAGGAGGTGATATTGAGATTTCCAGTGAAGGCTGTAATGGACAATTCCACATTATTGATGCTAAGTCACGAGTTCTATTAGTAATGTGATGTTAGCGTTAATATTACCAGACTATAAGTACTACTGCAAGATCTACAACCACTATGGATTACACCAATGTACTCCCAGAACTGTCTGATCTGTGCCAAGAGCACCACATTGTCGTCTTTGCCCATTATTACCAAATTGTTTGTGATTATTACAGGACAAAGGAGAATTGATTAATGAGAAGAAAACACGTTTGATTGCCCTTAAAACAGACCTGGAGTAGGCAGGTCAGAATTTGATGGTAGATTTAGCTTTTTAACTATGAAATGCTTGAACCTGGTTTGAGAATATTCAAGATAGTTTTGGCATATCCACATGAAACATGGAAAATATAAATTAAAAAAAGCAAGTTAAATGTCTAGTCTTTCAGCTATTTTTTACAATTGCTTCAAAAAGTTGTAACATTTTTCAATCACAAAGGCACAGTTGTCTGTTGAGAAGACTTTAAGCATCAATTATTTGGACCCAATCGCCAACAAATATGGATATTTGGATATTTCTTTTTTTTAAAAACAGAACCACTTGCCTGGCTTTTCCAGAATTATATCTCTGTATTTTTTTTATACAGAGAACCAGACTCACGTCTGTGTAATGTGATTTCTTTATTTCAGTTATGCATGTGAAATGAAGAAGCGCATTGGTCATTTATCATTTTGAGTATAGTTGCATCAATATGTTTTGATACAGACGAACCATGCCTCTCCCAGACTGACTAATCCACCTGTCAATCATGCCCATCTGAACTCCAGACTCACATCTTTGTGAAGTATTGGAGAAGTGTGTATTGGCTCTCAGGCAAGTAATTGGCCTGTAAAATTACAAAGGCCAATGTCCAAAATCTGAATTAGGGCTGCACAATATGAGAAAAAGATGCAATTTTCAATAATTTTGTATTGAAATATCTATATTATTGTAATACTTTGATATGCTTTTTGGAACAATCAGTTCAAACTAAAACAGCATATGCTTTCATTTACATGCCAAACTGCTAAAATAAAAACTCAACACATTTTACTCATCAAAAACAATACACTTTGAAATGTGAGATTTGAGTTAATGTGATATATAAATTTTTTTGCCATATCATATCTGCTACTGGCACTAGAAATACTACTAAGTCTTATTTCTAATCAGGCTGAAAGCTATGTCTCTCCTGGTGAACTCCTTCTTAATTATAAAATTGTTTGCAATTATTACAGGACAGAGGTGAAGGTTGGCTTTGAGAAAAACAATTGAGATACCCAGTTCTCCAATGCACAGGCTTCAAAAGTTTACACAATGATTTTAATTGCAGTCATTATGAGCACTTCCACATGGGGATACTATCAATGGATGCTTGAGAGATTAGCTTTTTTGTTCTATAGGTTTTTTGTCAACTTCTAATCAGCATCCAATGAAAGATTTAGCAAGGACATTCATTTGAACTCACCAAGGACCTCCAAATGACTGTGCACCTCTGTGACTATAGATAAACAACAAAAGTACAAAGAAAAAAACACAAGCAGCCTCGCTATACTCATCTCTAGTTAATTAAGTGACGAAATAGGCTTGGAAATCCCCTGAATCAAATTACACAAAGAGGGGCTGCACACACACATACACATACAATATACACAACACTGCAGAACGGGCTAATGCAATCACACATCTTTAATGAAATCATGTGAATTAATGTCTTAGATCTTTGCTTTTATGAAGTTGCCTCGGGTCACCACAGTACCAGGAAGTCATCGGAAATTATTCAGCCAAAGCCAAGTCTCAGTGTGTCAGCACATGCCTCGAAGGAAACAGGGGAAGTAATAGGACAATGAGGGATGATGCACTTATTCCTTGATATTGCAACATAGAGCGCATATAGGTGCACTTTTCATATGTTAATGAAAACCATTCCGGCTACAATTTGCATAGAAATTAGGTAATTACTAATTCGATTACTATTGTTCGAGATAAGGAGGGGAGGTTTAAGCGTTATATCTTCTTCCTCAAGTGGTGGGTCGTGACATGAAAGGGAGGTCAAAGTGAGCTTTAAGTGGACTGCGGGCAAATCTATGCTATATATAATTACCTGTAAGTAAGTACTTTGTAGAGAAGGAAGAAAGGAACTGAATAGGCATCAAATATAATTTTAGCAATTTGTTTCATTTTGTTCAGCATAAAAATATGTATTTATGTGTGGAAGCCTAAATGGTATACAGAATACGCATTTGTTCATGGTTTTGGCACAACCTTACATGAATGGACAATTACTGAAACAACAGACTATTTGAGTACGGTAATTCTGCATTGATTGGTGGCTTGCTTTTCTGCTGCACCCTCCAATGTTATGTGATGGTTAAGAATTAAATTATTAATCTGATTTAAAGGTGAAATATGTAACTTTCTGGTGGAGTGTCTGCCAGCAGTTTGTCTTTATATAGATGTTATTATTTTGTCTACTGTTCCAGTTTATTGCATTAAATAAATCCATCAATGGTGATAGGCTGGAGGCTTCACCAGGCCATATAACAGGTTAGATCTGTGGAGAGGCAACACAGTTATTTCATGTCTTTTGAGGTATTTTAAGCAATAAAAACATGCATAATTATATAAATGCAAAATGCAAATGTTTAATTCCACTCTGTATAAACACACCAAGCTAAGAAACCACACTTCCATGGAGACAATCCGATGTCACCAGGAGGTTACATACTGTGCCTTTACATTTACTACTCCGCAATTGTCAAGTGGCATTTGTAAATTGAATTTTTCACCATACCCGAGCAGATATAAAATCGAACATGCCCTCTCATATCTGCCACAGGTAACTGCGCATGAAACATTTGAGAAAACCTGTCGATCCTCTCTGCTCTGTGTTCTTGGCACCTGCTAGATCTTGTGACTCATTGTAAATGCATTGCTCGGTAAGTGGATGCGGAGTTGACTTTTCGCCGCATGACGCCCAGAGAGTGACTGTGGTTGTGATAATGAAAAAAATGTCAGCAGCTCATCTGATATAGTCAGACACGACATAGTGATCGACTCGGGCCCGCTGTACATGCCCGCGGGGGTTACGTTACGCTACTCTTTGTTAGCTAAATGTCACAGCCCCACCTGGCTCCTATCACTGCACCCAACCATACCCCCGGGCTGCACTCCCCATGATAGCACACAGGTCCAAGGTGTTCAAACTCACTCACAATGTGTTGGGACAGTGAAGACAAGCGGATTGTGTTGCAATACCTGCATGGACATGGTAAAGGGGGACAAGGACAGACGGTGTGGAAAAGCAATGGATTTGTTTTGGTTTGGCTGACATGTTTTCACTCAATTCTCTCAGAAAAAGCATGCTGTTTAGAGCAGAATTCAGACTTCGGAGAAGGAAATTTGACTATTTTTGTGTTAAATTAAATTAATATTCTGTATGATTTATTTCAGTATATTTATTTATGTATTAAAACATTAAATAAAGTTAAAAAAAATAATAATAAATATATACATAAATTTACATTTAGGTTTCTGATAGTTTGACCAAATCAAATACATAAGCTGGTTGGTTAGTCCTTTGAAGAGAGATTGAAACTGGGTAACAGGTGTTACTTTTTGACATTTTTAGGTCAGCCAATACTGTGATAAAATTAGGCACAGGTGTCTGTCAAAAGAGGCCTATTTATTTATTATTAATCTTTGACTATCAAATAGCACTGACAGGCTGAGCACTAGATTGGCGTGATGACCCACATTGTGAACATCCACTATGCTCTTTACAAGTTTCACTGAAGACACACAATCTAAGCACTTTTTATACAAGAATTTGCACTGCTTAACCACAAAATATAGTCCATTTATTTGGGGAGCAATTTATTCTCCTTTCATAAGTGTAACACCCACACACCACATGAGCTACAGCTGCAATAGCCGACATTTATTAGTCCAACACAATGGTTGCTCCAGTGACAACAGTGTTAACCTTCACATCTGTGCAAGTGCCTCCATCTGTACCCCACGACCAACTTAAGACAGTAACAGTAAACTATCCCAAACAGTTAGCCTCCAAATATGGCCCACCATATTGAGATTTAATGCAACTTTAACAAAATGTTAATCATAGGAAGGGAAGTGAAAAGCCACTGGCACAGAGATGGAGAAGTTTGAAAAGTTGTCACCCCTCTGTTTCTGACATTTTGCCAAAACAGCAAGGACAAAGTGGTATCAAAAGCCAAAAACAAACTTAAAATAAATTCAAATAAGTACAGATCTGGCCAAGTAAGAAGTGGAGAGGTGAGCACTTAAACACAAGCTTTGGTTTGAAGTAATATCTCAACACTTAGAATGTTTTGGGAACACAGAGACAACCACTGAATAACAACTAGCCCATCATACAGTTAACACTGACAAATCAGTCTGCACTAGATAAGAATTTTTCATGTATGGCATGTGTTTTCCAGCAGCAGTTATTCAACTCTGTGGCAAGTAATAGGAATTTAGTTGGTAGTATATAAATTCCCCATACAAACTACTACAATATGCTTAGGTAGGACTTTTCACACACCTATACCTGCTGTATCAATTTTTTTTCTGTGATGGAGCATTGGTTAATAATTTAGAAAACACTGCTGTTGATATGATGTTAAGTGATAATATTTATCCATGGTTATCCATTATTTAATCTGAGTTTCAGTTTGGGTGTAATCCCGAATGTGACTGTGTCATAACATCTTCTGTTAAAATTTAATCAATCAACACAATATGTCATACTATCCTAATGATTCCTCAGTCACTGGTGAATTTTATGGTACTAAAGATTAGCCTGTATGCCCCCAGATCAGGCGTGTTATTTAAGTTCATCAATCATCTGTTGATTGAGGTATGAAGTGTGTGTCTTAATGAAGCCTGATACACATCAAAGCATTCTGCAATTAGCTCTGATTTGTGAGATGGGAACATAAAGTACGTGCTGTGAAAAGTTCCCCAAACTCTGTGCCACAGCTACCACAAAGTTAGATCATTTATGTTATGTCAATGAAGTTCTATTTAAACTATTGCATACAGCAGAAGGTCACTTTGTACCATGACTTTCTTTTTGTTTCTGTGTTTGTCTCCACACTTTCCCAAAGAAGAGGGTTTTCTGTGCACCTAAGGGCACTTTGGCTCCACTGCAATCCAGTGTACTTGAACTCAAACCCCTCTACAATTTGCCATTAGCTAAACACTCTGAATGTCCCTGCAAGCCCTGAGGCCAGGTGTCTTTTTTCCTTTTTAGCCCTGAGCACTACACCGCTGTTCTAACATGGAAAAGGCTTTGAGGCAGCCATGTCGGCAGCTACAGATTGGTTCCACGGGTACAAGCGTTCCGGATGTGTAAAAAAAAAAAAGGACCTGAGGATAGCCCTATGTCCAGCACAAACCTCCTTCTAGGAGTGTCAATAATTCAAAAGGACAAAGTGTTTGATACATGGGGGTAAAATGCATTCTTGCTTGCACCCTCCTTCTGTCAATATTTTGACAGCAATGTGCAAAGAGGGGAGAGAATCCCACCGGGACTCAGCCATGTAAAGTGTTCTTTCATGTTTTGCAAAGTGAGTGGTACCTCTGCCTCGGCGCCTCGCTACTTCCACATCCATGAAATGAGGACTCAAAGAGGGACGAGGCGAGAAGGGTACAGGGTCTAGACCAGTTGACTTAACAAGTTGCTTGTTGCTGAAAAATATTCTACTTTATATTCCAAAAGGTCACAACAATTAGAGACACACGTCTCTGGTTTCAAAAAACAGCTTCAACTACAGGAGATAATACTCAAGGGACACATCCTTCAGTGCCCGGGTCATTGAAGGGGCTGACTGTATGGCAGCATTCCATCCCTCTCCAGATATAGAGTAAAAAAATGATGCTGGTCAGGAATACCTAGATGGGTGAATACCCTGCATATTCAAATTTTTGGTTCCACAACTGCTTATGGGATCTCCTACAATATGTCATTAAACTTGCCAATCTTGCATGTATTCATTTACAGATACAGCTTCCTTGAAAGATATGCATTCTTGCTTTGAGTGAGCTTGCCTCTCCACATACTTGACCTATAACGTGGCTTGGCCTGCTTGTCTCAATGTTAATAACATTTTAAATGAAAACAAGTGGTGGAGTCTCCACCAGAAAAAAAATGACATGTTCCTTTAAGATTGATGGGGTAAAGAGCAAGAAGAGACCTCCCCAGACAAAGGGAAAACAATCAAATCTGAGAACTTTTTGAGGTAAGGTAATGCTTGCCCATCCCACTGTCCATATGAACATAAAGACAATTCCAAATGGGAATCCATGGAGCTGGAATTTTTATAGTGCATTGAAACAGACAAAACTAGTGAAAAAACAAAACTAGAGGAAAAAAAACAAAAAAAAAACATTTACAGTCTATTCCATAACAGCTCTCAGTTGGTCGCGCTTTCACGACACATGGACTTGAAAAAAAACAAAACAAAAAAAAAAAACATACTTTCACCTTCCACAACAAAATGGGGAAGTAAAGAGAAGGTCATTAGAAAAATGAAGAAGAGAGAAAAATAAACAGCAGAGACGCACACAAGGATAAAGAGGTGAGCATAAAACAAATGGCAAGCACTGTACTAAAGATAATGAGGCCACAAAAAGGCAGCAACTGAAAGAGGTATGATAACGGTTATAATATAGTGCCGCTCGAGCATTGCTGATTTAAAACAAAACACCCCTATACTCTTAATGCTTATCCTACAAATAAATCGAGTGGAACATGCTTTTTTTTTTTTCTTCTTTTTTTTAAGAAGCTAGCGGTGCATCATCCCAGAAAGAACCGCTTATCAAAAACTTAAAACAGGACTCACATTTAGGTTGCGACTAATCACTGAACTCCCAAAAGTATATCTTTGTTGCCGCGCACAAACACAAGCATATGAAAAACCAAGCTAGCATTGACGGGTTGCTGTAGAGCCACAAAACACTCTTTAATTATGCTGTGAAGTTTTCTCCCCCGATGCCCTAGTTATTCTAAGAGCGCGCACGGCGAAGTCTTCGGGGACAGATGGCGTTCCCCGAAGTGGGCGAAGGAAGGATGGAAGAGGTCCCCAGCGGCATGAGGAAAACTCGAGGGGTATCCACGCGGGACCTTGTTTTTTTTCCAGTTTCCCTTCCTCTCATGTGTTTTTGTGTTCGCTCTCAAATGCATAAAAAGAAATCTAGTCAACATCTCGCAGAGCCTTTTGTCTTACCGGGGAATGAAAATATGAAATAATTAAAAAGCCAGGATAAAGTCATCAGATATGCTATTAGCGTTTTTACACACTCGCTCCTCTTCGGTTGAATGGTTGGTACAAAAGGGCCCGATGGCTCTGCTGATTACATTTTTGATTAAAAATGCCATCCTTTCACAGGCCAACAGAACTAGTGGTCACATGTGAGAAGAGTTTGTATCAACACTGACTTGAGTATGAGATTTTACACCAGCAAAATGCAGTCTGTAGCACGATCCTTCAGCTGATTGGCATGCATCAATGAGGAGCCAATTACGTTTTAAAAGAAAGCACTGTTGTTTAAATTGTCAGCAGGGTACTTTCACACTATAAAAAGATACGTAATAATCTGGTTAACTCATCGTTTTTTAACCAAAAACCAGCCATTGTCAGCTGGTATCTGAAAAAAGTAATTCCTGTGTCAACCTTCTTAGCGCATGTTGATATAGAAGACTAAACTTTTCTACAGTAAGGGTGGCAATTGCAAGGTCCCTCATGATTTGATATGATACTCGATACATGGCCCAGGATACAATAATATCACAATATGGCGATACATATGATAATCAATATATTGCACTTGATATTCTGCAATCTATTACTCTGTCACTACTATAAGAACCACATACATATTGTGGTACAACTACCTGTGCAAAGTCAATAAAGAAACCAACTGTAGCCAGTAAAGCAATATGTCAATTATATTGCATGTTTCCTTTCTCTGAACAAACGCCAAAATTGAAGCACCATCACAAAATCATTAATTAATCAATAAATTAATCTATAAAATATACCAAAAATCAATAAAATACACTTGCCAATATATCAATACAGTGGCTCACAATAGCGATAACAATACTGTATCACCAAATTTCATATGACGATATATCAATATTTCGCCCCTTTTTTTTTAGCACAGTCCTTTTCCACAGTATTACATCTTTAACAGTTTTGTCACATGTGCCTGTCTCCAACACGAAATCACATATTTCATTTAGCATAGACTCAGATACTGTCAATATCTGGGCCAGCACTAATAACACCCTTTTAGCTGGAAACTTGCTAGTATACAATTTAAAACAGACACATTTAATTGAGATTGCAGAGGTGTGCGTCTGACCAATAAAGATGAAAAGGACAGACAGGAAACAGCAGTAGTCCTACACAGTAGTTTAAAGCCTTTCTATTTCCCAACCAATGCAGTGCAACTTTTTAATTAAAGCAGTTGTCTCCACAGGCTGCATATCGTTTTGTGCTCTGCTCACATAACAGTGGCCCGCAGCATGTTTTACCACTACAAGTCCATTTTCTTATGTTTAACATGTGTAGCTAACACTTCCAAACACTGCATCATTAATGGAATATATTCTTCTGCTGGTCCTCTCAGAGCTGTTTGTTTTATGTGCAAAGACTCAGCCCTTGTTAGCGAAAAAAGTGAATAGATACATTTCATGGAATTGCCTGTTCTTAAAATTCAAACCAAACCAGCAATGGACCAGTGATAATGACATACTACTCTAACAAGTCCGAGCATATAGGCCATGTGTCCCCTATACCCTCTGATACGACCCATTGGAGCGCTGCCTGAATATGTGCCCTGGCAATTTCAGGAGACAGGATTACATTGTGAAGAATCACTTTTGTCAAATGAAACTGTTTCATAATGAGAACGCTTGATGGACAGGGGACAAGAGAACATGGCTGAGGTAAAGTGAAGGTGGGTTATGTAGGATGCCCTCTCACTGGCTTAAAAAAAGACGAGGGACTACAATCACAACCTCGTTTTGTTAACTTCAATCTATAAATCTGCAAACCCATGCAAATTAATTCTGAGTATATGGAAAGACCATGTTTCATTAGAAAGTTCAGAACCTCCAGAAAAAAACACAAGGTTCACGTATATTTGTATGAATGGGAGCTGCAGAACTGCTGATGAGGTCATTTGGATAGACTTAATATCAGTGACAGACTCCTGTCTCTGTCTGCTGGTACATTTAGCCACAGGTGAAAGAAAAGTCCATTGTGTATAAGAGAAGCAAGTATATGCGTATTCATGGGGCTCTGTCTGCTTAAAGTGTGTTGCCATAGAAGTAAGTTCTCAGCTGATGGACTCTCACTTGACTCATGGTGTATGTTTGGAGTGAATGATGCCTTTGTGAACAAGGCCAACCCAAGAGTAAACAAAAGTCTAGTTCTCTCTGGGGTCGGTTCACAGAGCACAGCAACATGTGTGAGAATGACCTTTAATGCTTTTTTCACTAATGTTTGTAAACATGCATATCACCACTGTTATCTCACAGTCTTAGGGCTATGTTCATCTGCTTAGGCTTTATTGATCCACAAGGGAAAATGAGGTCAACCCAATTTCAACATGAACTATCTTTACTCTATTTGCTCATGTACTGTCATTACTTCTTGCCTGTGCATGCCTGTTATGTATTTACTGCTGTTCCAAACTAAATGCTTCACAAGGATAATAAAGATGCCTTGACCCTTGAACCATTGTTCCCTGTGATGAGGTTCTGACTGAATTTCCATCAAATATAGTTCTTATAACAAGCACAACAATATCATAGAAGTAAAACAAAACAACAACAACAACAAAAATCATGATTCAAAAATGTTTAATTAAAAGTACAAGCTATTACACTGGATTGTTAGACTGTCAACAAATCAATTATTTTTCGGCCTTGAGATGTAATTGGTTTAACAAATTGTGTCTATTCAGGAAGATTTTCATTACAAAGACTACTTCACATTACAATAAAACACAATTAACAACTAACTCTTTCTGACAATGATCGAGCTTGTTCTGTTTGTAACAGTTTGTAAAAGTACTGCTTGTCATTTTGACAGTGGAATAAATCTTATTGATGTTAGTACCATTACATATTTTAATAGTTAACTTAATAATATATTTGTATAACTTTTTTATGTAAGGGATCACTGGGCACTATAAAAGCAAGGTGGGTGAAGCGTCTCTCAAGGATAAACAATAGTATTGACTCACAGGCAAGAATGGAACTACTAATCTCTGGGTAACATCAATCCACTCCCGCATTCACTTACTAAATGTAAATTAGGGTTGTCTGTACAATCTAGGTAGAGTATGTATGTATAGCAAGAGAACATTATTAATAGTTTAAATATATCTTTTGCCTCTCATCAGAATTTAGTGTTCTGTAAATTACGGGTCTGAACTGACATAAACATGCAAGTTTTATGGGGCGTAGAAGCAAATGGAAGAAAGTTATTAGTGTTACAATGAGAAAATTAACAGTATTCACTTTTGAGGCGAGCAAAGAATAGACAAAGGACTGACAAAAGAACCACGAAAACGATGATTGACTTCAGATCAGTTGCCTGCTTCTTCACAGAGCTGTAGTACAAATTCATCCCTCACTTCTGTTATGTGTGAGACTTCACTGCATGGCAAATTTGTCAGGATAAACAGATGGCAAAGTATAGCAATGTTGAGATTTCACACTGCGTATCATTTACAGCTCCAGCGATACCTACACACAAGTCCTATAGTGGAGAACTAACAGTCCCAAGAGATCACACAAACACATGAATAATCTTTTATGGTATAACATGAGCCAACACAAATATTCATATGATTTAGAATATTTTGACATGGTTTCAATGTTGAGGCACAGTTGTGTTATTAGAATTCCCAGAAGCTTTATGGAAATTGAGCACTGAAATGTAATTAGAGAAACATCCTGTTGCATCAGTTGACATTCTGCCAAAACACGAGAACTTCAAACAGTTTCCGTTGTGCTAATGAGCAAGCTACACATCCTATTTTAGCATTCAGTATCACCACCTTCACCAACATCCATTTCTGTCTTCCTCTAGTCACCTTTTTTTTCCCCCTTATTTTGGCAATTGAACCTTGGAGTGGCGTCTGTGCACACAAATCAAGCAGTAATCCATTTGAAGCTGACAGAGCGTCCTGATTGCGGCTGCACCTTTCTTCTTCAAAAGTCCCATTGCCGCCGTATATCCAGGAACACATGTCGCAACATGAAAGAGCTCGCGCTATTCAATTAGGCCATCAACTGTTGTTCGGATGAGCCAACAAACTGGGGGCAAATTGTCATAGACACACCTGAGCTGCAAGGAAGAAGATTAGACACCAACTCATACATAATTAATTGATTTGTGTAATCACTTGGCACATTGGATTCCTAATATTTAGACATTTTAAAGTAACAGAAATGTGTTTGGGTTTTGATATCTGGAGGCCATGTTGAACATTCCATATATATTCCAGAAAAAGTGTTGAAGTTAGGCTTTGTCTTCTCTGTCAGAATATGTGTAAACACTATGAACTTGTAAGGTGATATCAATGTATATCAGTAGTGAAGTCACAACATTATAACCTAATCAGTAATACATTACTTAAAATATAGTTTGGGCACAAGCCATCTGTAGCATATTGGCTATATGATATCACTGCATTATATATGTCAACATTAAAGGGACAGTAGAATTTTGGACATAGGGCATCACTTTCCAGTTAGCCAGAGTGTTGGAGATGTGTTGAGACACTTTTTAAAAATAATCCATCCAGTCCTTGTTACTGAGATCGCTGGTGCTAGGCTAGCGCATGTCAACGGCCATAGTTAGCCTGCCTCTAACAACGGTGGCAGTGCACTTTGAGTTGACGCACCCTTTACCCACTCCACAGTGCACCTGAAGCAAAACAATTATTCAGACTGTTGATGAGAATGTCGGTGTTGACAGAATAATTTTAGAAGTAAAACCAACCTTGCATTTGAAGGATTTAGGTTAGATTCCTGATAGAAAGCCTGGCAGCAGCGGACTGATATCACCTAACACCTATCTTACCGACAAAGTAAGATTCCGCTGCTGCTGAGAAAACACTCCCTCAATATGTGACGAGTTGAGTTTTATTTCAGACATTATTCTATCAACACACACATTCGCATAGACAGTCTGGTGTGATAACTGTTTTGCTTTCGGGTGTTTTGTGGAGTGGTTAAAACTGTTTTTAGTGGCAGGCTAACTATGGCCATTGACATGCACTAGCCTAGCATCAGCAACCTCTGCAAATACAAGGACTGGATGGAATAAAAATAAATAAATAAATAAAGTGTCTCCACACATCTCCAACACTCTGGCTAACTAGGAAATGAGGTCCTATGTCCAAAAGACTGGACTGTCCCTTTAATAAATACAGACCGGGGCAGTGAAAATTAATATTGTTAAAATGCTAAATTATGTTGTAATACAGTCAGTTCTTAGGTTTAGTCAGTACTTGAAAATACCAAATTTAACATTTGTGAATTTACATTTTGGATAGTTCATGGTAAAGTAGAATGTTAACAATAGGGAAAACTGTCCCTTGCCCCCCACTGGGAGTATGGCATCAATCAACAACAGTCTAAAAATCTGAAAACTTTTAATATGTAAAAAAAATATATACCAGAAAAAGAGATGTTCAGTATGCAAGGTGGCCAGTTCGTGCAGTAATACAGTTGTATTACACAGGTCTTTGTTAAATATACAGTAAATAGTACATGAAAACTGCCTTCTGTTTTGTGTGTTTTGACCTCATATATTTTTCCACCATTTAAAATAAATCCTTTTATGATTCTATAGAGATAGGCTTACTTTTTCTTGGAAATTGCGGTCTTATATCCTTGAAAAATATCTGTTGAAGAAGTATTGCTAAATAATTTTAAAACGTTGAAGCATGAAGGCCCTCACTTCTGCGAGACATCTTTAGAGATGTTGTTTACAGTGGTAGATTCATCACAGTTAACTTAATTAATTTCCAATAACCTCGAAATGTGCGTCCCTATGTTGTGCAGGGCGGTTCAAATCACAAATTCTTCTTTAGCTTTTATTTCAGCAGCTTGATCAAAGACATCGCTACATCCGTTATTATTCTGTCCTTAAGGCACCATCACTCTATATCTCATACGCAAACATGCTAATTTGGTCCGCCACTAACAGACTTTGATCATTTACTTGATGATAATGAGCGGCGCTGAAGTTTTAGCCACTATCTCTTTACAGCCAACTGTCTCATCTGTTTCAATCTCTCACTGTGACTCAGCGCCTCTTTTTGTTATTTATACATACTTTTTCAGCAACCCTTCAACCTTCCTCCGTACTTCACCTAAATTTTGATTTGCCTCTTGCCTTCGCGTTCATCTCACTGTGTTTCTTCATAACTCTTTATTTTGTGTCTTTTCACCTGTCTCACTTTCTGGGACTTTGCTTTGCGGGCGAGAAGTCACACAGATCAAAGGGAAGAAGAGATGGAAAGAGGCAGAGCTCCCCCCACGCATATATATCCTTCAAACTTTCTCTCTCTGCTGCTCTTAAGTGTCGCTCTATAAACGCCACACAGTTTATACGCATTAGACTTTCATTCTCCAATCAATTGACAAATATACTGTATAGCTATATGTCTTTAAAGCGCTATGTAACTTTTCTGGTGGGGGTCCCAGCATCTGCTTTTCTCTGATGATGTTGTTGCTTTGTCTGAAGTATTTCACAGTATGCCATTAAACGTATCCATTTTGCATCCATTCAATTAAAGTTGTTTAAATGGCTCTAAAATACCTTGAAAGACATGCATTCTTACTATGAGTAGGGTCACCATTCCATAGCTCTGGCCTGTAACTTAACTTGATAGTGTCACATGCTTGTTTTTATGGAAATGGCCAAGTCTAAAAATAATATTGTGGCACATTCCAGGCAAAGGAATCACATCTGCATGGAGACAAGTGAATGGACAAGAAAAGTTACATTGTGCACCATTAAAGCTCTATTTAACATTTCTGGTGGGCTGCACTGGCACTTGCTTGTGTATGTATTATGGAACATTCCAGTTAAAGTAATAACAACACCAAATGTATTATATCCAATTCAATTTTGTGATTTTGTTGCAAAAATGTATTAAAGGGACAGTTTGGAATTTTGAACATAGGGCCTCATTTCCTAGTTAGCCAGAATGTTGGAGACGTGTGGAGACACTTAATATTAAATATTCTGTCCAGTCCTTGTAGTTGCAGAGGTCACGTTGTTGCTAGGCTAGCGCATGTCAATGGCCATACTTAGCCTGCCACTAAAAACAGACTTACCCACTCCACAAAGCACCCGAGGCAGACTATCGATGTAAATGTCTGTGTTAATTTTATTTTAGAAGTAAAACCAACTGTGCATTTGAAGGATTTATGTCTGAGGAGCAGCAGTGAGTTGTACTTCCTGATAGAAAGCTTGGCAACACAGACATTTACATCGACAGTCTGGCGTAATAATAGTTTTGCTTCGGGTGCACTGTGGAGTGGGTAAGACTGTTTTTAGTGGCAGGATAACTATGGCCATTGACATGCACTAGTCTAGCATCAGCAACCTTTACAAATACAAGGACTGGATGGATTTTTTTTTTTATTGTCTCCACATGTCTCCAACACTCTGGCTTACTAGGAAATGAGGCCCTATGTCCAAAATTCTGAACTTTAAAAAATGCATTCTTACAGTCAGTAGTGTGGGCCTCTCTACAAACATGGCCTGTAACATTGCCTAGTGGTAGACCCCACATCTGACAAGTTACTTAGTGGGCCTTCATTGCTTTCTAAACATTATTATTTGTGAAATAGTTTTAAACCCTTTGCATTTTGGGCTATGCAGTTAACTGTCCCTGTTGACACAATTGTCTAATCTTTTATGAAGTTAAATATCAAACATTTTTTTAATGCATGAGTAATTACGTGAGAAGCAAGGGCCAATATTTAAGACATGTTGGAAAGGTAACAAGTCTGTGTTTGTGCCAGCCTCATCAACAGATAAATTATGTTGCATCAATATGCTGTTTAACCAGATGAAGGCTGACAGGTTGAAAGTGGGACCATATGTGCCAGTGTAAGTGAGGCAGTTTTGTGCTTATATATTACAGACAGTATTAAAATAAACTGTACAATTAGCATGCTTCAGTGCTGTCTTCAATATTCTATCAGCAAGCCTCAATATATTTCTCAGCATTTTTTCCAACTGTGACAACAAACAACTCATCATGAACCATGAGCTGCTTTGTTTAAAACAGTGGGACATGCACATTGAAATGCTGGCCTTTTCTGACCAGCGCTGTTCAGATGAAACAAGAAAACCCAATGAAAGGAGATAAGACACTGAGATGTAGATCCAGGTATTGAGGAGGCCACTGTGGTGATGTGATCTTGTTTTTCAAAAGCTCCATTAGTGACTATGACCGTTCAGGTATTGTCATGAGATACGCATTCACATAGCTAGATGCACCACTGCTCACTTACAGATGTTTGTTCAAAGTCTTTATGTAAATAATGTCCCTCTAGACTCTCTTTGTTCTCCAAGGTGCTTTACCGGTGCCTTTCCTTTTCCCCAGGAGTATTAGATCATATGAATACCTATATATTCAGCAATGAGCACAAGCTTCATTGAGGTGTTCTTTTTAAAAATGCCTTCAATACAGTGTAGAATGCTGCATTTTTTTTTCAGAGAGGTTAATAGGTCAAGGACAAATTTTGTTAAATTGATGGGTTTCCAGATTACTGTGAAGTTAACATTTTAGAAGTTCAAGATGCTACAGTGACATTAGAGAAAGGCATTCAATCTATATCTGGTCTTATATTATGTAAAATTGACTCCTTCGAGCTTTAAACCATGTTATAAAGCTGTTACTTCATATAAAACATACCTGGAGTTGTGTTTTGATTCATTCACACATGTTTGAGTGACCCTTTATTATTAGTCTGTCTACATCTCACCTTGTTCCACCTTGTCATTTCAGGAAGCAGTAGTTTTCAAATTAGCAGCTTTTACCTTTTGTGAAGTAGAGACTGGCAATTCCAGGGCTAAAATCATCCAAATGATTCTAGTGGAGTTGAACGAATTTCAAAAACATAGTGGAGCACTTCCTGTATTACCACATCACATCAGAAGTGTGAAGAATCCCTCAGTCGTCCAGGCCGAATCCATGGCGAGGAGAAAATTCAGTTTGTCGACTGGACAAAAATTAGTTTGGTTGAAGACGTTTCGCAGCTCATCCAAGCTGCTTCTTCAGTTCTGAAACTAACTTTTGTCCAGTCGACCATCACATCAGAAGGTGAAAGAACTCAACCGAAATATGCAGGATTTGTGTGTTAAACGTGTGAATGAAACAAAACACAACTTAAGATATGTTTGCGACGAGGAATCAACATTATAACACAGATCAGAACTTAACATAATATGAGCCCTTTAAGTTCAGATTCTTCAAGTTAGAATGCATGACTGTATATGTTTACAATTACAAGAGTCAAAGCAATGCATTTAACCCATATACCCATAACAATTTGCATACAGTAAAGGTTGTGAACTAAGTTTTTTTTTTTTTTTTTTCCAGTAGCTACTCACAAACCACTAATACCAGAATATCAAAGCATTCCAGCAATACAATGGAATCCCTAATACCGTACTCTTCTGGGGCATCACTGGGTGTTGTACAAAGGGGCACCAGCACTTGAAGTCGACCCTGTAAGTTATCATCAGAGTATTATGAATGATTGTTAATGAATATAGTCCCTCTTCTAGGCACCCTGCTGGACCCTATTGTTGGCTACTCCTCTATCAAAGTCTAGGGGTGACTACTTTCAAGACACTTTTCGAGTCTTGCAGGTGTACCAGCCAAAGCCAAGATTAAGAAATCCCAAAATAGACTTGCTCTCACAAAGCCGATGAAGATTGATTGTGTAAGATGGAGGAGATATAGATTTTTAATGGAGTCAAGGGGTTTGCGATATTAGCTTGGCAATGTTTTACAGCAGTTATTAAACGGATGCATAAGCAAAACTGGTCTTGCGCAGACTTCTTCCTGTGTGGGATGCAGATTTCTTTTGTAGATCAAATTTTTGTACGACATCAATGATACAATGAAGGGATGGTCTACTAGGAATTAGATTCATTTTCCAGCTATCTAAACTTATTTATCACTTTCTAAATGCAATTCTAGTTTCCAAATTATTCACTGCAGTGCGTTTTTAAGCCCATTTGCTGCCAGAGGCTAAAGCAAAGTTTTGCCATCACACCACTGCTGACAACAACTAGCATGCTAACAGTGCACGAGCATTACCTGGTTCATGAACGATTATTAGGTAGATGCAGTAACAATATTTCTTTATTAAAGGGCCCATATTATGCTGTTTTCTGATCTAAGTTATGTTGTTTCCTCATCACAAACACACTGTATCTGGGGTTGTGTTTTGTTTCATTCACACACAAACCCTGCATATTTACTTCTCTCAAAGAGAAAACGCTCTGTTCCACCTTGTGATGCCATGTGGTAATACCGGAAGTTCTCCACTGTATTTTTAAACTCTAGAATGAATGATTTGGATAATTTTAGCCCTGGAATTGCTTATCTCTACTGAACAAAAGGTAGCTGTTAACTTGAAAACTACCACTACATAACATCACAAGGTGGAACACAGTATTTTGAGTTTTGGAGATGTAGACAGACTAATAATAAAGAATTACTCAAACGTGTGTGATTGAAAACAAAACACAACTCCAGGTATGTGTCTGATGAAAATGCTCACAAGAGACAATATTCTGTAATATAGGCCCTTTAAACTATTATTACTACTATGGTACAGGAACAAAACTTTACTGTACTAAAATTAACTTCACATAATTATTTTCATGTTGTAAACATGAGGTGCTATTAATTTGAATGATTTAATGAAAAACAGTGCTTTGCCTGTTGCTCCCAACTGCAAGTCGAAATGGAGTTCATTATAGAAAAATCATATCAACTAAAGGTGTTATTTACCAATCTTCACATGCACCCTCGTCTTCCTCCTCCCTTTTTTTTTTCTCTGCCTTTCCAATCAAAGTTTCAGTGCGCAACAATAAGACTGCTTACTCTCTCAAAAGCTGTTTAAGTGAATTTCACTGGCTCACCGGGGAATCGCCCCACTGAGGCTTTTGAAGGCACTGAGGCACGGAGAGAAAGTAATTACTTTTTTCCCTAAACAGAAGTGGGGCGCACCATGATGTGTGTGTGTGTGCGTGAGGGAGAGAGGGTGACAGAAAGAGAGAATGAATGAGTTTGTATGTGTGTTTGTATGTCATGTGTTTCTATGACCTGAGTATAACAATGTGTTTATGGCATTCAGAGGGAGAGGAAAGCGTCTCACATTCCCTTAAGGAACAAAAGCCTTTCTGAAGGACATCTGTCGTATGAAATTATAATGTATTTTGTGATCATGTAAGGGCAAAGAGAGACATCTACATTTAATAATATGAGCACTATGATGAGAATGTATAAGAAGCCAAAAGAAAAGAAAAACACAACAATTGAATGGTTGGTGTTGTGAAAAAAGGACAAAAAGCTTGATTGAAAGAAGATGTGGAAAACAACAATAATGCGTTTTTTCCTCATGTTTTTTAAATGGTTTTATATGGCTGCCAATCCGGTGTCTGCAACCTCAATCATTCATTCACATTCCACATACAGACACAAGGTGGGAGAAACATCTTGCCCAAAGACACAATAAGCAGACTACCCTCACCTGGGATTAAACCGTCAGCCATTGTTGCCTCACAGACTTGGCAGACACATGATGTACTGTGAGATCAAGTAATGGTAGAAGATGAAACCAGATTTATTCATTTGATGCAGTTAACTGTAGACATTAAAACTAAAGCCACTAAGACAGTGATTAAGTGTTCAGACTGACAGGTAAATATAGCGGCATGTGGGTGCAACACATGGTGCAAATGTTGAGGAAAACGTCGATCTGGGGCAGCTTTACGTTCCATGTGTTCATGAAAAGTGTTCTGGAGGCTGGAGCAGAATGTGAAATAGTCCTGTTTCAGGAAGTAAGAGGCTGGAATTTAGTAATTTTAATCCTGGGGCAGCATTTAGAATGGAAAAGCCACCTAGGAGGAAATAACTGCAATTGTAATATCTTAAATATATTCACTGGATGCCATTTAAAGGCCCCATATTATGCCGTTTTCAGATCCATGTTATAATGTTGTTTTCTCGTCAAAAACATACAGGAAGTTTTGTTTTATTTCATGCATGTTCAACACGCAAAACCTGTATTTTTAGGCCGAGCTCTTCTCTTAAACTAAAATTACTTTGTTCCTTGTGATGTCACGTGGTAATACAGGAAGTGCTCCACTGTGTCTTTTAACTCCATACACCTTCACTGCAATCTTTTGGATAATTTTAGCCATGGAATATCTAGTCTCGAACTTAAGGTAAAAGGTAGCTGTTAACTTGAAAATTACCGCTTCATGACATCACAAGGTGGAACAGAGCATTTTGAGCTTTGAAGATGTAGACAGAAGGTTACTCAAACATGTGTGAATGAAAAACCAAAAAACAAAAAACAAACAAAACAAACAAAAAACAAAAAAAGACTCCAGATATGTTTTTGATGAGGTAAGGATTCTACATGGTTTAAATCTCACATGAGTCAATTTTGTGTAATATAGGATCTTTAAAGTTAAAGCAGTTCATCTACATGCTTGGGCGGGTCATAGTGAAACATTTTTATTTAAATTAACTGAGGTTCAAGCATCAGACTCAAGTGATAGAACTGTAAAATTAGCCACAAAAGTGAGTGCAGATATATCACTTTATCATCACCCTATTTTGGAGGTTTACAACTTTTTATTTTATTTAATTTTTTTGCATTTCTTTTATCATAAATAACATTCTCATATATCAAAATCCTGATGATTATCTGCTCACAAAGTAAAACACTATTACTACACAGCCAGTGGACAACACAACTACTGTACAACCTTGAATTATTCTAAATAAGTATCACGCTGATATGTTACAGATAAACAGAAGCATGAAGGCACTTTGTTCAGTATAGTCTGACTCAGAGAGAAAAGTGTTTTCAGAAGCTGGGGGTGTATACCTTCCATGCATTTTTAACAGATTTGTTAAGAGAGTTAGCAGACTGTAAACATAACAATAAGACTTAAAGGGCCTGTATTACACCATTTTCTGATCTATGTTGTTTCCTCTGCACCACTGTGGTTTTAAACTCCACACACCATCACTAGAATCATTTGGATGATTTCAGCGCTTAAACTGTGTGAACTAAAGGTAAAAGGTAGTAGCTTATTTGAAAGCTACTGCTACGTGACATCATAAGGTGGAACAGAGTATTTTGAGCTTTGGAAATGTAGACAGGGTAATGCAGGATTACTCAAACATATGTGAATGAAACTAAACACAACTCCAGGTATGTTTCAATGAGGTAACGGCATTCTAACATGGCTTAAAGCTCACAAGAATAAAATGTGAGTAACACTGGCCCTTTAATGGCCAATATTACACTTTGACTAAATCGCAATATCTGTTCGACCGCACTACACACACAAAAAAGCTCCACTAAAATGAGTTCCCTTGTTGCCATGCCACACCCTTCCTTCTCTAAAGCCTGGGTTTGCTGCTCACAGATTGCACGGGTTCTTATGTAAATCTGTCTGACACTGGAGCTGTCACCGGTACAGCCCTCATTTTCTCTGCATCTCAAAGCCACGGCGCTCCCCCTCACTCGTGTTGTTCAACAGTCTTTTATTATGCTCCCTTCGCAGTAAGTGGTCATTTATTCCGTTGATGAAGTCATTTTTCTTGTACATTTTTCTTTCATCATTTGCTTCGCTGTTCTGTTGAGGCAGACTGGTTTCAGTACAAAAAAGGTCTGCTAACCCTTTGACATGAAAAGATTACAAGGATAGAGATACAAAAAGATGACACCGTGTCTTGCTACACGTGGCTACATCTTTCTTGGCGCAAACATAACAACGAAAGCTGATTACAAGTTTTACCCAAAGAAGTGAATTGTCTTTTCTGCCCAACTACTCGTATAAAGATGCATTGCGTAACTTTTCTGGTGGCGGGTACATCATGAGCTGCTTTGCATAGAAAGTTTCACAGTATGACATCTACTGTATCTCAAAGCAAGAGACAATGCATTGACACCACCCGGTCAAGTTATAAATCAGATCTGTGGAGAGGTGTCTCATTCACAGCAAAAACACATGTTTATTTATTCATTTATTTTTCAGGTTTTTAAACACAAAACCACAATAGATGGATATGTTTAAAGCCACATTGTGAAACATTCCAGACAAGGCAAAAATGTATTCATGGAGCAGTTCCCGCTTCACCTTATGCGATGTTCCTTTTAAGACAATTTTTTGCAATCACACTTGGTATGTTTGGAATCACTCTTGAGACAATCAATCTTTTTCATACATCCAATTTAGCTTAATAGGCTTATCTCTCCTTAAATATATGCACAATGTGTTGTATTGTGAATATGATAATTGAGTGTAGCATCTCATTCATTGTCAGACATCAAATTAACATTGAGAGCCATTTCATTGTTTTCTTTGTTTTACCTTGTGCCTGCTGTTTACAGTATTGGCACAGGAAGTAACAGGTAAACCCACATCAGGTAGGTGCAAAGATCTAATTATAAATACTCAGATGCCAGTGATTTCAGCTGTATGTGTGTAGTAAATACTTTTGATCATACTAATTAGCAATCTAGAACACACAATAACAATCTGGCAAAAACACAAAAGCATTATTTTCACAATGTTATACAATTTAAAGGAACTTTTTTCTCTCAAATCCATCACAAGCCTTCTCCCTTAATAAATGTATATTTATCACATGAACACATGGTCTCTTGCATGTAGTCTTCAAAGGCAGAGCTCCAGTCCTGATGTGAGTGTCGCACCACAATAAGTCTGAAACAGGAGTCAGAGCTGGACCTGGTGCAGTCTAAACAAGGTATTACTGTGGGCAGGGTGGCCTCTGCACAGATCTGAAGTGTATCTGACATCACAAGTTTAATATCATACTGTGGAGCATCTCAGTTAAAGCAATAACATTTCCATGGTGACAAGCAGGTGATGGTGATACTCCACTCTCTCTTTAAATTATGTATTTAAATGATTGCTAACAAATAGTTAATATGTATATACAAAAGTTACATTTGGCCCATTTTTCAATGCCACTGTGTCTGTCAGGACAGTGTGCAACTGCTGTGCAGTTCCTGAGGACCCACAGGCAAATCTGAAGTTGTTTTAATGTTGTTTTTGTTTATAATGAGAATGGTTTTGTTGACTATGTCTGTCCCGAAACACACTGGTCTCCTGCCAAGCTCTTGCAACTTCAATAATGAGCATAGGCAAATTTTACCACCACAGAGATCAATAATTGTTAATGCTCCAACTCTTACCTATATGCATCCTTCTAAAAGTACGTCTGGTGTGAATCCTAATGTGAATCCTATTCATATATAATTAGATTTCCCCCGAAAATAACCTGCAGAAGAAAATAAACACCAGGACTAAAATAAACACAGAGCAGTGGGATGCTTATAGGTTAAACAACAGAGTTGTCTAATTAATCAACCTATGACCAATGCCGTTTGATTTTTTTTTTTTCTTTTTTCATATTTAATAATTAAAAAGGTTAAAATACACAATCAATCAAGATTTGCCCATTTGTGTAAAACAGATATAACGGTGGGATCTTATTCACTGTCAACATTGAAACAAACATTGATGCTATTGGCTCAAAACACAGTCACAAATCATGAGACACAGAGGTGTGGTGGTGTGAACAGTTTGCATTAAAACTTCACATGACAGAAGCACATTTTAATAGAGACTTTAAAGTGTAACTCTTGACAGTATAATATGTGAATGTTAAACATATATGCTACACTGGGCTGTAGCTTAGAGTGAATGGCAGTGAGCCATGCCCTCCCCAGTTAACCGCGCTCTCGCTAAGACCTCGTCTCTGTCTTCTTTCTTCTGCCAACTTCACAATTGTTCGCTTGGCTTCCCTCCTTACTCCCCATCTTATTCCTCAGCGCCTAAGTGCCACTCCCATGTGCTCTCCGTGTGGCAATATCTGACGCCGGTGACCCTTTCCCCCTCATTTATCCCCTCTCTCATTTCCTGCCTGGCAAAGACGTGTGCCGTGTAGCGCCGCGTACGGAGAGGCTAATGCTAATATGAGCGGTGGAGCTGGGGGAGACAAAGGCGGTGATAGACACGGGCAGCATGCATATGGATGACACATAAGCATAATCTGAGAGAGGAAATGGCATAAACAGACACCACGAACACAGAGTACACAACACAGTTAAGAGGAGGGATAGAGCAAGCCTGGAGCCTCTGTCACTCACCCTCCAACAAAGTCAGGTGTCTTTCATGTGTGTGCTGGTGTGTGTGTCTCAGACTTCATTTATGGAGATGGCTGTGAGCTGAGAGAAGGCAATAGTGGCATTAAGGTCCATATCTAATCTTGTTTATGTTTTTTTTAAAAGGGAAGTCCAAGACTTAAGAAAGAGGTAGACAGATTACTGAAATAGAAATTGAAATGAACTGAAACAAATATTCTGACTGTAGTTTTGAAGATATGTAAAATTCTAATATTGAGGCAATTATATTTAATTTAAAAATGCTTAAAGTATAGCTGATTAAATATGGGAAAAAAATAATAATAATACAATAAAAAACAAGTAACAAACAAGTAGTTTTGAAGTAATGGTATAAGGGGAGATGTCTCCACTTATGCACACACACACACACACACACACACAAATGTAAAATGAGCACCTGTGAATAACAGAAATGGGTGTCATATTGACAGTAGTGACAGACTACTTGTCATCTGAACAGGATCACTAAATACATAAGAAAGAAGGCTACAGCCAGAAAAACACAAGCTGTTTGTATGGTATTTGTGCATATCCCAGTTGTGTCCTTGCATTCATTTGACTGTAATTGCCTTTGGGATTGTCAGTGACAGGCATTACAAATGAATTCTACACTATCATTACATATTTATACAGTGGGAAAATAGTGGGACTGAGTGTGATAAAAAGTAAAGAGAAAGTGACATGTAATGCTCTGTGGAGCTCCTTTCTTCCACTTCTAATGGCACACCAGGGCCAGGCTCGGTGTGTAGATTCACAGGCTGCTGCTGTCAGGTACACAGGGTGGTAATTTTGCAGTCAAAAGACAAGGTCTAAAAGGTGCTGTGTGCTTCAATGAAACACCCTATTTACAGGAATAGTCCTGTTACTTCCTCTGTGTCACATCTGCCCCACTCTAAAGGAAAGTGGAAGAATACACTGTTCCTGCCCCGTCACTCCAGGTAGGGCCTGACAGGCCATGTTTCAGGTTAGCGTGTCAGATGCCCTGCAGTGCCCCGTCGGGGCTATACTTTGGTAAATATAAATTCTAACAGGCTCTTTGCTTTTGGGTCAGAAGAGTAAACTCTTAAAATGCTCTGTGCAGCACTCACCAAACAGACAATATACCTCATCAAATATAATAAACCAAAGAGAACAGATGAAAAAAGATCCTAAATGTAGAGCAAATGTGACACATGAGATGTGCCACACCAGACCTGAGATGCTGCTGCAGTATCGAGTGTTTCATCAGAGCACACACCTACTTTATCACACAACAGATGTACTACTTCTTACACACATAACACCAACATGACTTCTCTTACATTTCATTAATTATATTCTTCTGTTGAGTACATTGTGATCTTGTCTCATCTCACTGTCAGTTAAAATATAATGTTACTGAGCTGCATAATTTTACTTTGTTTGTTTGTTTAACCTGTTTAGATACTCATTCTTTAAGATTCAGGTGTACAAATACAGGACACCTGCTGAGACACCTTTGCCCATGCCTGATGCATAGGACAGTGTATTTATATGTGTGAAGCCAACTAGTAATTACCTAGTCTTATTAGTAGCCTGGGCCAGAGTGCCAGTGGCAGAGGCGAGCCCCGTGCAGGAAGCTGGGGTGACATGTTAATGGTGTAATTGTGCCGACCCGTGGACCCTGATGGTTGATAATTACCTTCTCCATGTATTTATAATGGAGAGGATTAAAATGAGGGGGTCAGGAGAGAGGATGAGGAGGGAAGGGTCCTGAGACCCTGCTGAGGCGCACTGGGAGGTGCACACGTGGAGTCTTAATGACTAGGACCAAATCAAAGAAGAAAGAGAATGTTTGTGTGGGGAGAGAGCACACCAGGCTGTGCGTTTTTTTCAAAGACTGCAGAAGCTGAAGGCGACACTTAGTGTCCACAGTAAATATGTTTCAGAAAAATAAACTATAAGATGATATAAATATAAATCTATATAATAATAATAATAATAATAATAATGATAATAATAATAATAATAATAATAATAATAATAATAATAACATTATTATTATTAATGTATATAGATTTATATATTTATATATAGTATGCTTCTCAATTGATGTGCTTTAGACCGGATGAAAACAACGGCACTGAACATGCGTGTTGAACACAAATTCTATCAGGGTATTTCAAATTCATTGTCTCTTGACACTGCTGGTATCATCGTCAAAGGTATAATACCGCTCAGCCCTAGCTTTCCCTTGGAAAGTTTCAGAAACCTTTTTAGAGAGAGAAAATTTCCTAAAATGTTCCACCCCCTTGAAGCCAAATGAAATATATTTCAACAGCATATACTTTTACATTGACTCTTTACATTGACTAAAGTACTTTTCACTTTAAAAAGTACATGGTTTCTTGAAATCCATTTCTAAAACTTTCTCAATAAAGCTGTATTTTGGGAAGTTGCACTAAATCTTCTGAACCGTGCTTAGATTAGGCAGCTTCAGTCCTGAGATAAGCACCAATAATGAGGAATCCCTCTAGTAGGGACACAAAAGAGGCCTCTTAAAGGGATTAGGGGTTTTAACTATTATGAGATTCACTCACTCCAAATTTGACTTATGCAAACTAAGCCAGGAAAATTACGATAAGACCACAAATCAGAGCCCTGTACTACCCACTGGTTAGGCTGGAGTGCAGTCCAGTTGAGTGCAAGGATTAAACAGTGGAGATATTTTTACATTCTGCTCTGGGATAGGCCAAAATGAATCTTGGCTAAGATATGACAGAACAATTAAGCCTATTTACATTTAAATTACCATAAAAAATGAGGAGCCATGTGTTCTACTGTTTTAAAGTATAACACAGAGTTGCGTTAAAATGGCACAATGCGTGGCTCCAAGTTGTTTAATGCACTTATACCATGACTACAGATTGAAATGTCTCACCTGTGAATCTGAAAAGCCTGTTCCCTGTCTGTAAATGTCTCAGATGTTTACTGATTTCAGTGTAAATATCCTATGTGTAGTTTGATTACAATAATTCTATCACTGTAGCAAGCCAGCAACCTGCTCGTTCACATTGTTCAGATTCACAAGTGCACAACATTTGACGGCATCGACTTCTGAATTGAAACATTATTTTCATTGTCATTCATTATTTCAAATGTATTTCCAAATGTGCACATTTCTGTCCATGCGTTCTCCTCTTGTCCATATCACATCTTTACATCTTTATATGTTAAGTCACCCATTCAGTCAAGGGGCCGAGCTAGCCTAGTCAGTGCATGCGAGCATGTGACCACTTCGACCAATCTGACCAATCAGAGCGAGAGGAGCTAGAGCAGCGCCAAAGCTAATGATTAAAAAGCCGTATTTCTCTTAAATCCTTATATCAATTTAACAAATGGTGATGCTATCATCAAGATTGGTACAAACATTCTCATGGAAAAAGGTGTGTGCCACTCAAAAATTCAAGATGGCCACCATTTCTGTGAGCTCAGTTTAATGTGTTAAGGAAGTTTTTGTTTAATAGAGTGAATGTCATTACACAACCAGGGCAGTGGTGATTTCACTGCTGTGAAACTCAGTGTGGGCTTCATTGTCAGCTCATCTAGTTTTACTTACACTGTAGTTCTTGAATAGTAGTAACAGTATAGGTAAGTTTAATGTCCCAAATGCATCTAACTACCCCTCATCAATTAGCAATAATTATATGTAGTTAGATCAGAGTCCTGCACGGATCCATTTTTGGAGACCCGCCCGCACCCACGCAGTACAGAACCACACCTGCCCATTAACTGCAGATTAAGTTAAATCCACTCCCGCCCAGAGACGTTAACATTCCACCTGTTACCCGCCCCTGCCCATGATAAATCGGGGTCAGGCCGATTCATCATTAGTCCGACAGGCCAGTAATCCAGGACTAAACCAGGACTAAACCAGGACTGAACCTACACCATGTCATTAGCGGATTATAAATATATACATGCCGCAACTGCAGACCTGATCGCCAGGACTACACCAGGACTGGACCAGAACTGGACCCGGACTGAACCAGGACTAAACCAGGACTGAACCAAGTCTAAACCTAGTTATAAACCAGGACTTAACCAGGTCCTAAACCAGGACTAAACCAGTGTCATTAGCATAAATATATGCATGCCGCAACTGCCACGCTGATCACCAGTACAACACCAGGACTGGACCAGGACTAAACCAGGACTAAACCAGGAGTGCAGCTGTTGAGCCGATCACCTCTGCTGATGGTTTTATGTAATAAATATACTAAAGTCTCTTAGCCTGGTCTGTCATCATTCCGGGAAAAGACGAGAAATTACACTTGTTTCACTTGTTTTCCCCTGTGTAATCACTACCTACCCGTAAAATTCCAGAACATTAAAATCTGCCCCTTTCTGCAAGTATGTGTGTGTACCTGTTGGGTATCCAGTGCAGGACTCTGAGTTAGATGAGCTAAATTGACAGGTTGTGCCTGTGCAGAAGAGCCGAGCCAAGGGTGAGCAGGGCAATTAGGGGTGGGCGATATCTCGATATTTTAAATACATCGAGATATTATTAAAACTCAATATGGATTCTGACATATTGTATATATCGATATAATGCTTATATTCAATTCTGATTTCACCGCTTCGCTTGTTTACCTTCTTTGTGCGCGCACCCACCTCCCTCATTCTGCTGCTTGTGTCTCATTCACTCCGTCACTATCGCCGTGAACGCCGAAAGTTGGTGCCAGTGAAAAGCTTCAAGCACCACGAAACTTATCCACCATTTACAGACAAAACCATCAGCAGCACATCCTCATATTCCACCGAGTCATGTCCTTTAGTCTGAAAGAAGCTGAACCGCATTAGCGGCACGAGGAATGCTCTGTTTATGCAAATTAGCCATGCTGTTTTAAGTTTCGTTTCTGTAAAACGTAAACTCATGTGCGCAAAACTGCATTAAACACATTCGAATCTCACATGGGCTGATGTGGCTCTAGAGTCGTTATGGTTTAAATGTTATAAAGTTTAGTAATGTACCGTTAATTAATAATGTGTAACTTGTACAATAGTGTTTGGAAACGTTGGGTTTCAGTGGCTTGTGGGGTACTTCATAGTTCCTTATTTTAACAGATCCATGTTCCTCACCAGCAGTAAGGAACCTCCTGAGCTTCCTCTGCAGGGTTAATGCTAAGATGAGCTTGAGTTGAGTTGTTTTATTTATGATTGAAAAGAAGGCAATATGTATTATTTCTTTTATTTTACAGCTAAATTATTATTTATGTAATCAAGGATTTTTTTTGTAATCTTAAATGTGGCAGAAGCACATTGTTCCTGTATGAACTGCCCACCTCTTTGCACTTCAATAAAAAAGACCTTGTGGAATTTGGCATATTTGTTTTTGCAGTAGTTTTTTTGGGGTTATTTTTCCTGTACAGATATCGAAATATATATCAAATATTGAGATATAGCAAAATATATCGAGATATATTTTTTTGCTCCATATCGCCCAGCCTTAGGGGCAATACATGACTTGTTCATGTATGCCTACCCGGAAGGTGTACAGATCACACAGGACTTAAATGGCACTGGATGAATGATTAGGCGAGGTGTAGGTGACCTGAACCTTGTTGTATCCCATACATAAATGTGTACTATGTCTGTGATTGAGGTGGTAAACAGATAAACCCTCAGCCTTAATCATACAACTGTGTCAGAAAGACACAAAGGAACCCCTCCAATCACCATCTTATACCCATCATGTTCAGAAACATGATGGGTATAAAATGACTGTCACTAACATTCCACTCTTTCACAAGATTAACAAAATGCCAATGACCCTGGACCTAGAACAACTTGAAAGTGGTGGTATAGAAGCTACTTTGAGAAGGAAAAGTATTTCTGCCTGATTTTATGTTTGCATCACCACCTGAACAACTAGTATTTAAATTTTTTTTATTTATATAGTGCTTTTCACAGACATTTGTCACAAAGATGCTTTACAGAGCATTATTCAATCAATTCATACCCAGTGGTGATAACCTGCTACTGTAGCCACAGCTGCTCTGGGGCAGACTGACAGAAGCGCAGCTCCTATGCCCCTCGGCGCCATCGGGCCCTCTGACCACCACTTTCACTCACGCACACACCACTTTCATACTAGGCAATGTGGGTGAAGTGCCTTGCCTCAGGACACAAAGTAAACTGTTTTTTGCGACTGGCACCCCCCACTGGCACCTGATTTTCCCAGTGATCTCTCATCCAAGTACTAACAAGGCCGAGCCTTGCTTAGCTTCTGAGATCTGACGAGATCAGGCTTTGACAAGCTGGTATGGCCACAAATTGAAATAATTCATATTCTACAGGAACAGTGGCCATCTTGAAAAACAGCTGCCATACTGAATTTTTGAATGGCCAATGCCTTTTTTTTTCCAAAATAGTGGCCCTTAGAGATTATCTGTGCTAAATATCATGCTTTTATACCAAAGTGAAAGATTTTTTTCACTAATTTGCTGCACTACTATGGGCAAAATCCTCTAAGCTTAGCAATACCCTATCCAGTTATTCTAAAAGATCCATGGTTTTATTACAAAACGAGAGATATGATCTAAAATGAATTTACATGCAAAGATACACATGTAAAGCAATGTAAGGCAGTGGTCTTTGAAATGGCTCCACCCATAAGACAGCCTGAGCATCACAAGTGGACAGCTGTTGGAGTCATAGTTGGTCTTGTCAATAGAAAAACACACAGGCTATATTAATGAATACTATTGCAGATTCAAAACAAAGAGAGGGTTGGTCTTTTGAGAGTGGAATAATGCAGTCAGTAATCATTCTCTGTGCACATCCCAAGCCTATTGTTTTTTGTTGAACGTAAACAATTTGAAATCAGAAGAATTGTAACTGCTACACAAAATAAAATATTGTTTAACACTTTCTCAGTTTGATGTCTGTCTCAAATAACCCACAACCACCACTTAAAAACTAGACAGAAGTTTTTATCAGTTTTATTTGTGACCATATCTCCACCCACTGGTTTTAATGAAGCTTCTCTGGAAGTAAATCATCCTCTAACAGGACTGCATGGGATGGATCAGTGTTAGCTGAATAGCTATTATCTCCTGATGAATGCTGTTTATTACCTCTCAAGCATCTGTCTGACAATATGGAGGCTACAGGAGCAGAGCACATCCCCTTAAGGAAGACACAAATTATATATTAGAACTTCTACACATGACAATTGTTCTCACTTGCTTTTACAGTTGCCATAACCTAAAATTAACAAACTTGATTTTGTTACCAACGAAAAGGTTTGAAAAAGATTTAGAATACCACAGTGATGATAAAATTGTGTTTAGACAAAATTAATAGTATACATATTACCATGTGATTTTACGCTACCTGATATAGATACAGACCTTTTTAAAAAATATCAGGAAATGATGCGATTTCTTTCAGTTCAGTTTTTTCTAGCTTAAGCATTTATCACTTAGCATTCAGGTATAAAGTATGTCCTGCCACTCCACTAAATGTTGAGCCAGTTGTGATATAGATCTGAATGTGCAGATTGTGGCACAGATCTGAAAAACATGCGCTGCATTTTAGATCTGGATTCATGTCGATCAATCAAATCGTGAGTGTGGACATCTTGAAATGAGTGTTGTGCAGGATGGCAGCGCAAGAGAAAAACAACATTGAAAAGTACCAAACACAAAGCTATCCAACAGTCATTGTGTCTATCCTGAAAGAGAGGCAAAAAGCATCTTGAGTGAAGGGGACAAGAGACACTGGACACAGAAAAGTATTTTCCTTTTTGCCACTGGACAGAGACTGAAACCAAAGAGGTTTTTTAAGGTCCAGTAGAGCTTGTGATTGTGCTGTCATGTCATAGAATTTTCAGTTAGCCTAATGTAAAAGCAATAAACATTTTAAGATTTGTATTTTGTGGTTGTGGACATGATGGGTATTACACAAAACTGACTCTTGCTAGTTATTGTTAGTTAGTTGTTATCTCAAAAACATAAAAATAGAGGTGTGCTTTGTTTCATTCACACATGTTTGAGTAATCCTTTATTATTATGTCTGTCTACATCTCCGAAGCTCAAAATGCTCTGTTGCACCTTATGATATCATGTAGCGGCAGTTTTCAAGTTAACAGCTACCTTTTACATTTAGTTCACTAGAGATGGGCAATTGTTGGGCTGAAATCACCCAAATGATTCTAGTGAAGATGTATTAAGTTTAAAAATGCAGCGGAGCATTTCTTGTATTACCACATGAGATCACAAGGTGGAACAGAGCGTTTTCCGTTTAATAGAATAACTCAGCCTAAATATACATGATTTGTATATTAAACATGTGTGAATGTAACAAAACACAACTCCAGATATGTTTGTGATGATTGTAATATAGTTCAGAAATTAGCATAATATAGGACACAACAGTATTTTATCTTCATTCAGTTCCAAGTTCTGCGCATTTTTCCAGCTTTTTATAGTACTATGCACACCATAGTGCTACCTCCGTAAGAAACAGCCAAGGTTTTTAAAGGCAGCAGCAACACCTTGTGATCATGGCATCACCTGTTACTAAAACGTTAGTGTTGGAAAGGTGAGGTGCTGGCAGTAAATAACAAGCCCTAACCGTGCAGCCAGTAATGATGACACATCTAAAGAAAAACACCAAGTCTCGCCCCAGAAATGGCTTTTTCAACATTATGTGTGCTGCCCTGTGTATGTGGGAGTTTGTATGTTCCCTGGGGTGTCTTTGGCCATGGCTGAGATAGGCCGCAGAATCAGGTAGAGGCAGGCTTTTACAGCTATAAGCCCGTTTCTTCTCTTCCAGTTCGGAGCCTAATAGAAAGTGGTGATACAGCTGGCCAGGGGGTAACGCTGCACCGACACTCGTAAAGGGAACAGATGAGAGCTATTCAGAAGTCAGGCACACTCGCTGCACCTGAGAAATACTGGTGGGATTCAGGAGGCTGTATACTGGAGCAGGCAGTTGGCAAAACAGTGGGAATGAAACTCCATATCACACGCACAAACAGCCGAGGGTGTGAGCGTGTGTGTGCAATGAGCTACAGTAACAGAGTCCAAGATTAGATGCATGGAGGATAGTTAGATATGAGAAATAGTATGTGCAAAAGTGCCTCATCGGGCATTTACCACTATACTGTTTGTCAGATGTTTAAAGCAACACCATGTAACTTTCTGTGGACTCCCTGATTAAACTGTAGTTAAAACCATACTTGTGAACACACTCCATGGAAGGTAAGTTTTATGGCATAGTGTGGAATATCATAGACAAAGGAGCATTTCAAATACCAGTTTTAAGATCCACATACACAAATGTTTTCACTGTTTTTCAGTGCAAAAAGAAAAAATAATAATTTAAGTGCCTTTTTATTTTAGACAGTCACTTTGCCCTGATGAAGATTCCTATGTGAGTTGAAACGTGTGGGCATATATAAAGCAAACTTCAAAAACAGTGCCGTAGACCTCTTGCTTTTTTGCCTATTAAGTATGTGCCCTCTTAGGAACTCGATGAGCACCCGTTTTTCATATAACTTATCTGTGATCCGGGTGAGCACTATCTTATTATCATAGTTATCATAGTTTTTGTTGTTTATTGAATGTTCTGCTTGCAACAGCTATGGGGCCAACACATAATGTAAAACTGTTATGTTGTGATAGATTCCCATTTCCTGAGTACTAACTTAATAAATATGATTTCATTATGATTGAGTAAATTCTCTCGGTTTCATTATTTTGTGTCGTAAATTCATTGTTGCAGTAAATATATGAGCTGTACTTGCAAATTAGCTTGCCAAGAGCGTACGCTATTTATAAGCAACTGTAAGTCAAGCAACAAAAGTTTTCAAAAGTTGTCGTCTACATTTTGAGTGTGAGATTTTTTTGAGGAGTGTCAGAATGCTGCACGCTAACCACATGCAACTATGATGTATTTTTAAAGAAATACAGAAACATTTCTTGAGGTTACTAAAAGTTCTAACTGTCAGCTAGCATTAGACACAATTCAAAGATCACGGCTAAGGGCTGCTGCTCTATTGAAAAACTTTCCAATGAAAATACACAGCAGTCATATTTTATTTGCGGTCATGACACGGTTTTGCTGTAATTCATTCACACTGTATGCACATTGTTTTAGGCTCTTGTAATAAAGTCTAGTGTTGCGGCAAATCCCTGCTTCATATTGTTGAATAACCTTGACTGGAGCTGTGCTAACTTGCCTGGCCCCTGCTTTGGGAATCCCGTTGCTCTCTATTGTCATTAGGAGCGGTTACACAGTAAATCTGGAAACTAGATTGCAGGGCAGTGAGCTGTGGCAGGGTTACTGAAGGTAGCAGCAAAAGCATTGGCAGCTAAATCAAACAGACGCGGGGAAAATACAAATATTTGACTAGGATTCAATTGGCTTGTGATCTGGCTCAATACACGGTGTTATAAACCGAACAGGGCGGCTGGGGTTTTAATGGGACGGGCAGCTCCGGAGTGACAAACAAATTTCAGGTTATTAGCCGATAATGCGCTGGGTGGTGGATGAGATAGGGGAGATTATGCAAGGAAAATAAAAAGTAAGTGAGACTCTAAATTAATATATGCCGACTCCCAGTGGGAACCGGAGCTGTGGGTTAAAGAGGGACGCAAGGTGAAACTGTATTAGATCAAGAAAAGGTGTAGGTGACAGCCGGGATGCAAAGTCTAATCATACGAATTTGTTTTTGATTTTTGATGCGCGCAGGAGGGATGAAGGAGAAATTCGCACTTATTTCAAAGATGAGTACAGAGCAGCAACATCCAAACTTGAACTAAGTGAAAGAAAGATGGCGAGGCGGGTGAGTGTCATTACCCAGCAGGAACAATAAAGTGTTTGTTTACTGTCATGTCTTGGGTAAGTAGAAAGGGGATAAACAATACAAACAAATGACTATTTGGACTATAATACACAAAATGGATTCCTGTGAGCTTTAAACCATATGTTTAGTTTCATTCAGACATGTTTCACTCACCCTTTATTGTTTTCTGTCTACTGCTCCAAAGTTCAAAATGCTCTGTTCCATCTTGTGATGTCATGAAGAGGTAGTTTCCCAGTTAACAGCTACATTTTATTTTTAATTCAATAGAGATTGGCTGAGATTCCAAGGCTGAAATGATCCAAATGATTCTTGAAGCTGTATCAAGTTAAAAGACACAGTGGAGCACCTCCTTTACAGTATTACTACATGGAGTCATAAAGTGTTTTCAGTTTGAGAGAAGAACCTAAATATGTACAGTTTGTGTTAAACATGTGTGAATGAACCAAAACACAACTCCCGGTATGTCTGTGATGAGGAAAGATTAGGACAGAGATAAAAAAATATCGTAATGGACTCTTTAAAGACAATAATAATTATTATGTATACAATTATCAAATCAAATGTGTTATTTATTAACAAATATCCTTGTTCAAACATATCAACAGGACACTGTCAATAGTACTGTGAGCCTGGCCTACATTACTGGAGCTGTGGATGTATAGATATTTAAAGCATGGATTGTTAAATATGCACAATGTTTAATGATTTCCACTGGCTCTAGAGTTTCTCATGTTGGCTGCTGGTAACACATTTATTATTTACTACATGTCCATGACCAAGAGCTGTGTGATATGTGCCTGTATGTCTACTAAAGCAAAAGCACATGTACAGAATTATTAGTCAGAATTAATGCAGGGCTTTGCAATTATCAGAATTCAGTTACAGTTATGATGCTTGCTCTAACTGTTTACAAAAACTGCAATTTAAAAATCAAGATTATTAGCAGGAACTCTTAAGTGTGTTCGGTGCTCACATACATAAGTGTCATTTCATGTGTTTGTTCTTTTCATTTTAGGTGCACTGGTGCACCTCCTTTTCTCTAAGAGTAGTTTTGAGTAATCTTGTCCTGCATTTGAGGGTTGAGGGCATTCTTACTGAATATACATTTTTAAAAGTTTAAGCAGGCATCGCTGACTAGGGATGGAATGAGACACAATTTCCATGAGACGAGATACGAGATAATAGTCAGAGACAAGACAAGATTTTAACACAATTCCTAATATATACATTTCACAATTCAGTATCCAATTTTGACCTCATCATTTTTTCATGTATATGTTTATGAATTTTTAACCCTGTAACTCTTTTTTGTCCAATCCCATCTCTACTGCTGACATGAAAAGCTAAAGTAAGCAATACCAAACAATGAAAACTACTACCGGGATGTCATTTGGATGCCTTTGATCTTATAATTATTCAGCATTTCCACACTATCTTTTGAACAGTTGGACAAAGATAGAATTCACAAAGGGAACTTGAATTTCAATATGCAGGAGCGTAGGGACTGTGCTAACAAGTCCACCATTAACACTTCGCCATATTGTAATTGGTTTATCATTCTTAAAGCACCTGTGGTCACTCTGATAATCCGACTCTGATTGAAAAGTATCTGTAATTATTACCGCTGTTCACTGCTACAGCTATTCACAAAGCCGCTCTGATTGGACAATGAAATTATTCCACCGTTGCCTTCATCGCCACTCTGTGCCCCTGTCTGGAAACATATTCTCCAGGCTGACACAATGGTCGCTTGAACGCAACTCCAATACAATTAGGTTTGGGTTGCACAATTTCACTTCACTTGCAGCGGATGATGAGGATATAAACTCAACTAACAATCAGTGTATAATTGAGCCAGATGATTGAGAAGATTTGCCTTTAAGAGAGCTAAACGCCAAACGAGAGTATAAGCCAGACTGATTTAAATTACAATCACGCTAATGGTCGGCTTGCTTCTAATCATGATTGCTCTCTTCTTGCACACATCTGTATATTGCACACATTTCCATTAAACATAAATCCACTCACTGAATCAAAGACTGTGCTCTAAAATCGCAAAGGTTATGGAAGCTTTTAATAAAACTGAAATATGTATACCTTCTGTTGGAAATAAAAGTACCCATAATAAGCTATTGTCTGATCCAAGTTATAATATTGTTTCCATATCACAACCATACCTGGAGAACACATAAACCATGCATATTTAAGCAGAGAAACACTCTGCTCCACCTTGTGATGTCATCTGGTAATACAGTATGTGCTTCACTGTGTTTTTAAATGCCATACCTTCACTAGAATGATTTGGATCATTTCAGCTCTGTAACTGCTCTGTTAAGGCAAAAAGAATTTTACTTTGTAGTTTTACTGTGTAGTTTACTGTGCTATGTGGCACATAGCACAGTAAACTACATGGACCATAATCTGTAGCGGCCACGTCATCGGCCAGTGTGCCCGTTGTGGATGCACCAACGGCTCTTAAGTCTGAGGTCTAGAAGCGTTTTGGGTTTGTCGTGACCTGAAATCAGAAAGGAGAAAAGGTGACGGACAAACAACAGACACTGTGCAAACACTGCCAATGCACTGTGCGGTACACCTCAGTAAATACTAGCAACATGAGAAGTCACTTGATAAGCTGACACGCTGAAAATTTTAAAGAATGTGTTCAGAAAATGATATAAAAAATGGTATAAAAAATTATACGTGAAGCATTTACAACAGTGCTGCCTCACAGCAGCGCTCAAGAAATAGCGAAATACATAGCAGAATATAAAGCAAGTGATTTGCATCTATTTTCCACGGTGGATGCTGTTGGGTTTAAAAGGTTAGTGGCTAAACTGGAGCCGAAATATAAAATGCCATCACATTTAAATAATTAATTAATTAATTTTATTTTTTTAAATTAAGTAATAATGTGTTTAATGCAGCTTTCCACACATTTGTTTACATTTTACAGAAACAAAACTTAAAGACACATGGCTCATTTGTATAAGCTCTGAAAAAAACAGCTTACTCCTTGTGCACTGATGCGGTCAGCTTCTGTGAGACATACTCCGTGAGGCTCCTGACTACGGTAGCCATAATGCTTAGACAATCCTTCAAGCGATGTGGCTTCTTGTTTACCAAATTCACACTAAAACATTGTTTATTTATTACTTGAATTTTGCACTTCAACTTCAATGGCTTTCAAGCTGTTCAAAATTGATATGAATATGACAATAAATGTTGTACCAAATGACTGGTCAAAGCATTTTATATCAGTCTTGTTATTATGTATAATAACAAGACTACTACTGAACTAAATGTAAAAGGAGCTGTTAATTTGAAAACTACCACTACATGACATCACAAGGTGGAACAAAGCATTTTTTTAGCTTTGGGGATGTAGATAGCCTGATAATAAAGTGTTGCTCAATCATGTGTGAATGAAACAAAACAACTCCAGGTATGTTTTTGAGGAGGTAACAACATTCTAACATGGCTAAAAACTCACAAGAGTCAATTCTTTGTAATATAGGACCTTTAAACAGAGCTTACTTCTTTCAACACAGATTTTGCATGGTTGTGTGCTGTAACGTAAAGTAAAAGGACATATTGTACAGTGTTAACAAACAATGACAGCGTGTTGTACTGTTACTCATGTCCGATGAATAGAATCACTTTGATGCCTGGTAACACAATTCTTCACACTCACACGTCAATTTCACAGATATGTCCAAGCAATTAACCCCGTGTGTGTGTGCCATCCAGCTCCGAACACACACACAGATCAGACGACAACTGAAGCAACTGGGATATTTGTATGCTGATGAGACAAAACAAAAAAAACAATTTGAGAAGGCATAAATAAGAAAAGAATGTACATTATAATGGATACAAGCATGTAAGGGTACCCATACAATGTTGAAACCAGTCTAGCACTGCGGAGGATTTGGACTTTGCTTTAACTTCAAAAGACGTCATGTTTTAAGACAATACAACACTCTTTTCCATAGATCTTTTATCAAATCAGTTTTATCTTTCTCCCTGGTGGCCTGGTTTTGCAGCCGGGTACTGAAAGTCAGGAATAGAGTTAAATCATCAAATGGTCCAGTAGCCTGATATGTGTGCCCCAGCTGAGTCTTGAGGTCCTGTACACCAGACAGGTTTAGCGTATATATAGCCTAATATTGTTTTGACTCTCATCCTCTATCACAAAGCGCTACAGGAACAGCTTTGTTTCTTCAGCACCTATGCTTATGAACAAATCATAGCACTTGATTCTTCTGTTTTTATATGTTTTATAATTTATTATGTATGTATTTATGTATGTATTTATTAGATTGTGACTAAGCCAGTGTATTTTTTTTTTTTTTATGTTTGATTATGTGTCTGCATTGTGCAAAACATTTTGTCCTTGTATGTGTGATATATTGTATTTATATTACAATATTTGTTTACGTACTGTATATACATTTATATAACTTATGTCTTACTGATACCAATCATGCTTATTGCTACTTATTTAGAAGTTTATTACAATTTATTTATTATTTTACGCTGTATTTTTGTAATATAATGTAAGGTGTGAGCTACTGTGTCCAAGTAATTTCCCTTGTGGATCAATAGTCTGTCTAAGTCTAAGTCTAAATCTACCTATAGGTATAAATAAAGTCACCTGAACCTAGATTGCACTCTCCAAAATGCTTTAAGGGAACAGCCCTGAATGAAAGGCTTATACATCAACATGCTTTTAATTAATTATTCATATTTTCTGCATTTGCTCAAGGTTTAGAGGTAAAATATTCACAATAACAACAGTGATTATCATGCCCAATTAGACTATTAGATTTAACTGAAGGGACAACTGTGGCTCAGTGGTTAGAGTGATCATTCACCAACACTAAGGTCGATTTAAACCTCACTCAAACCACTGAATGCTGTTGTTGTGTCCTCGGGAAAGACACTTAACTCAGCTCATCTGGTGTGAATGTGGTGAGTGGTCATAGGGGTAAAAATATAGTGTAGATAGGCAGCCTTGCTTTTCTCAATCTACCCCTGGGCAGCTGTGGCTACAGAAAGAACTGTATGTGAACTGAACAAATTGTGCTTTGAGTAGACACTGCTTTACCCTTGAGAGGCACTATATAAATCTAAGGTGTCAAACAGACCCCAGGATAAAGCTGCAACTTTATGGAACCACAGTGAGTAAAAGTCACTAATTTATTTGCTGTTTTTATTTGATTTACTGTTTTCAGTGCATGTTTCAAGTCAGTGATGCAAGGGCATGGTGGTCCTGAGGGCATAGTTGTTGATTTGCCAATAACAATTTAGTTTTGTTTCTTAGATGCTTAGAATGCACACAGATGAACACTGCAACATTCTGTAAGGCTACCATATGCACTACAAAGCTGTCATGTGACCACAGGCTGTAGCTCCATCTGATGGCTGGCCTCCTCGCTCATATCCCACAGCACAGTCTGCATTATTTATACATGTGTGCATAGCATTCTTTGACCATAATTTATGAGTGGGGACATACTACAAGTGTTGATGATCAGTATGACTACACCGTCCCCACATCCGAGTTTAATTAGGCACCGCTGTCTCATTTCCGTTTTTGTTCCAGCGGCGCAGATATCTAAGAGAGCTGAAATACCAACACGCTACACACATAACCAGGGGGAATATTGTGCACATGTTGAACTTGAAAGCGCTGCTGAGGGAGGAGCTTCTGTGTAGTTGAAGGCATCAGTATGTACTGATAAGTAAGTGTGTCACATGAGAAAACAACTATATTACTGGAAAACATACAAAATCCATCATATCGTTTAACAGCAGACATCAGAGCCATATCTGGTTCATAAAACCAGCAAAGACTTTTTTAAGCTGCATTTATAACAAGCAAGGCTAGCAATGCAATCACAAATTCAGTTCCAAGGAATATAAATGAAGCATATCATTGTGGCCATCTAAAGTGCCACTACTTCAGTAAAGGTATTGTATACTTGCACCTTGTACAACAACATGATGTGGCTCAGATACAAGGTTAGTCCTGAGCCACTAGGGAGGGAAAACTGTCATGTACCCAGGGAAAAAACTTTCTCACTGAAAGTTCCTGTCCTGTCTGAAACTCAGACTCAGGACCTTCTTGCTGTGATGAGTGAGGCCCTTTTTCAAGCTGCTTCCATATGCCCCTCTCTAAGCAACTCTCATTTGGAGCATTCCTGCAAAGTAGTCACCACATTAAGTGCTGTTCCAATTGGAGCGAGCAGTGAGGAGAAGTGGCTTATCAGCTCCTTCACAGCAAGTCAGCATCGATGCTGCACAGGTGAGTGTAACACCAGAGAGCAGCCTGACGAGCATGGTGCGCCACACAAGTTTAGTTCCACATTTATTGTGATGTGGAGACAACTTCATTTTGACATTAAGTACTGAAATGTTGACTTAAAAAAATTAGTTTGAAAAAACAGCTTGTGTGCATGAATTATATTTGACCCACATTACAGTCTCCAGTCAAAAGTAACATAAGCACAGGTGGATCTGCACCAAGGAAACAACAACTGTGCAGCTTTGTCCCTAATCTGGCCTTCTCACCAGCAACCCACATTATGAGTAGCTTACATTCTTTCTTATCACGATAAAAAGACGTGTCTCAGTGAAAACATAATCAGATTCAACACAAACATGTGGGACAACAAGTTTTGTTTTTTGTTTTTATTTTCTATAATGATCACTAAAGAGCCTAATTTACCCTCTTCACTGATCAACACTGTTAATGTCAAGCAAACTTTATCTTCTGCTCCTGATTAAAGCGCGCACCAGCAGATGAGAAAGAGCACAAAAGAGAAAAATGAGCTGGAAACAACAATGCCAATTCATTCAAATGCTTAACTCAGTGGATCCATTTTGTAAATGGATCCACTGTAAAAGGACATAATCATTATATAAAGCTGGTGTAGCTTAACAGTCAAACAAATTACACAGAAGAGACATAAAGCAGAGTGTGCTGGTATGTACAGTTCCCTTTGATCATATTATCTGCTTTATTTGTAACAGTTTTTTATTGGGGTTATGCCAGGACAGCCTCATTTGCAGGCTCATTGCAGGGTCCTGGACTTTACACATCCAACTAACAAACCAATCAACAGCAGTGACACAGTGCTGTACTGTGAGTGGCAAAAGTGTTTCTTCTCACCAGTGCAGTCTCGACAAGCAGATTTTTTTTTTTCTTTCTTTTTTTTACCATAGTACACCACAACTCATTTGAAAACATGTGCCCAGTGGAATAAAAAAAAAAATGCATGTAGATTAGGGAAAAATGTCTGCATGAAAATGCAAACTGCAAGTTTAATTTCAAATGTGTTGTTGTTGTGTGGCTAGAAGTAGTTCCATAATGTTATATAATCCTACAGACCAGGACAAAAAAGGTTAAGAGCCCAAGCCAGAACAATATGCAGAGACCTAAAGAGAATATCCAAATGAAAACAAAAACATTTTAGCACCAATATTCGTATATAAATGAAAATGATACAGTTTCATGTTTGGTATGATGCTTTCAGAAACGTGAGTCTCATTGTTGCCAAAGCTCCAGAGAGCACAAGAAAGTCATAAAACCTGTTAGCTCTCCCATGGTTGGCACGGCAACAGAAAAGATGGGGAGTTATCAAAGCCACTCAAGTGTGTCTTTAACCTGGAGATTTGAGTCTTGTAATTACCTGGGTGTAATATGTGATGACTGCTGGTTCTCCGAGCAGGGCTTACGTATGTGTACTCATCCAACCTTAGGGGGCTGTTGCTGATAGCCCTGCACTGATGCACAATTCACTTTTAATCTTTTAGAATGAGATTTCTAATCTGCTGACAATGGAACACTAGCAGTATATTTTATTTCTTATGTGTAACATTCATAAACACCTATCTGTGTCCCCAGACTCATGTTCAAATCAAATAATGATTTTAATGATAACAACTGTAGTTCTTATTTATTATGATTTATTCTAAGTTACAAGTCACTGGACATGATGACCAAGTTGTTTATGTTATCCTGGTATTTTGGTTCTCAAGACAATTATACAATCAGAAAGCAGAATGAGCTTCACATGTGTCTCTGATTTGGGATGCCAGTTTCAATGCTGAAACCTGCTACCAATCATTAATTAGTGCTAGTGCAGCCTCTGCAGCTCTGTGAGTTAACTCAGGATCTGAGTTTTCACATGAGGCGTGGCCTGTCCAGATACAAAGAGTATGCAGGCTATATACAGGCTAATATACACATACATTTTTATCAATAGCCAGGCCTCCTTAAATGTAGAAATTGCAACATGCATTTAGTCCAATGATGTATCAAACACTCAAAGAAGAAATAATATTTTAAAATAAATTTTATATATTTTCCAGTGCATGTAGTCCCTGTCCAATATGGTTGAATCTGCAGTGACTTGATCCATCTCAGGCCCATCACTCACTCCCCCAGTGTCATTTACTCTCCACCTACCACTTCACCTTCCACGCCACTTTCAGAAGTCAGAGCCACCAGAGAATTACACCCACCTGCCGATGAACCCACGGACGAATCAAAGAAGGCCCTTTTGCATCAACCGCCTCAGGTCCTGTTGGGTAAGCGCCTGTCGGAGAGATAGAGGGATCAGAGCTAAATGTGTCTCGTTTCTGAAAGGGTTAAGCCTGGTTTCAGGAAAGCCTGCAGGCAAAACCGAGGGAAAATAGGTCTGAGTCGGTCCCGCGTCTTAAATGGTTAAAATCACCGTGGTTGAGATGGTGAGCCATTGATGAATGTGCATGAGCTAATAAGATCCATGGGTGTATGCAATGCCAATAACAAGTAAATCCGGGCGGGTTTCTATTTGCAATAAATAGTCCGACAGTTGAGCACGGCCCCCTGGCTCTCCTCGCTTTAGTGCGTCTCAGCCTGGCTAAGCCCCCCAGAGCCAAACATCTAACTGGATCTGTCAATATTGACACACACCCAGCGCACATTCTCTACCGACAGAGTTACCCAATATAATCCTTCATGTTCAAAAACTTCATGTCGGAATAAACCGCTTAAAATGGCATGCATTCTTATTATCCCAAATACAGGCAAATCCTGGACCCAACCAGAAAGCACTGAGGTGCTTTGTAGTACAAGATAAGTCCACAAATACTGTTAATTCAATTATTCACCCATGAGTTTCTATCAGGTGTTAAATAAACATAATTAACATAGCAGATAACACAACTCAATGCTGCAAGAATAGCTACAGGCAATCTACTTCCCTTTTGGCTGTTGCTTCTTCAGAGACACTGTGATTTATCTGCTGTTTGGAGGAAACATCAATCAACTGCAAACAAATGTAGCATTTTTTGGGAAAAAATACTTTTTCATTGGTTTGGCACGAGAGACCACTAAACTGTGTTTAGTGTGTGTTTACTGTGAAAAGGCCCGTATTATGCTATTTTCTGATGTTATAATGTTGTTTCCTCATACCAAAATCATACCCAGACTTGTGTTTTCTTTCATTCACCTGTTTAACAGACAAATTCTGCTTATATAGGCTGTGTTCTTCTCTGTGTTCAGAAAAGATCTGTGATGTCAAACACAACTCCAACTATATTTTTGATGAGGCAACAGCATTATAACATGGCTTAAACAGTCAATTTTGTATAACATAGTACCTTTAAACACATTGTAAAAGATGCCCAAATGTTATTTTGCTCTCACCAATTATCTCTGCTTTTAATAGTCTGCACAAACCACTAGGCATTTATTTCTTGATCCATTCTTTCTTTGCTAAACAACCCAATTGCCTCATTAGTGAAATTAAAAGTCCAATAGCCATAAATGTGAAAACAGATTAAGAATTACATCTTCTTCTAGGACAATCGTTGCATTGAGCTCATTTGCATTCTCTGAGATAGTGACCAAGTAAGTGTACAGAGCAATACTTTAAACACATTATACAGTACATTAAGCCAATATCTGAGTGCATTCTCAATAATTTCATATTTCATAACAGGCATGCACTGAGCAGGAGCAGATTTCCATGTGAGCCCGAAGGAGTGAGACGGAGAGTTGGAAAAGGTACTCTCCAGTTACAGGCCTGTGCGATATACGGCTGGATGACATTTACTGTCTGTGCTTGTCGGTCAGAGCATTATCCAATCAGACAGTGACATATGGTGAGAAATAAGGCCTTTGTCTTGAGAGATCTAAAGATAAGAATCGTATTTCCATTAAATCAATGAGCTGTGTGCTTTACTGCAATGAATAATGCATCTGGCTCTACACACCAGCTTCTCCCTCTTTGCCTGGCGTTCTGGCTGGCTCTTCTCCGCTCGCTGTTTGTAATGCACGGCATCGCGTCTCAAGTGTTTTCATACCTTTGCACTTCATAATAAAGTGAAGGTCTTGATCCTGTTCCAACAAAGCTACTTCATTTTTGCTAACGATCTTGCAAGACTGACTGATGAGGATGGCATGGCCTTAAGCAAGCCTCCTGCAATGTAATGATATGGATTTAAAATGATTGAAAATGGGATTCAGACTACAGATTTTTTTTTTCTCTCGCTCATTTCATTTTAGGTCGGGGCAGAATATTTATGAGACCACATATTATACAGCATTATTGACTGACAATCCATTATGGAATACCTAATACTTTTCAATTACCCCTAATTTAAGTGCCACAGTAAAGGTCAAACTCATCTAACCTTGAGAGTAGCAACAAAAAACAAACAAAATACATCTAAATATAATCTTACTCAGCAGAAGTAAAAATAAATAAATAAATAAGTTTATTTATTTATTAATCAATTCACCTCAGGTCCACTGAGTGCTTATACAGTAGATACACAGGATGTATCAATACGAAACCAGATATTAAGATTTAATATCAGGGCCTCCTAATTTTGTAAACAAAGTTTGCTAATGGTTTTAAGTTTTCCTTTCCACCAGTCAGCACCAGCTTCTAAGACACATTTAATGTGATTTGTGCCCCTGTGTTCCTGGATTGGACAAACCCTGGTTCAAATGCATGTGTCCATGTATTATCGATTCAGATCTAGTTTTATACCAGATGCTCTTTCTCACTGTGTTTATCCAAGTCTTTTGGTGTGGAGTGTACAATGTAAGTTTTGTCTAATTAAAACCTTTGTGGGAATGGCCCTAGTGTTGTGTGTGTGTAGCTACAGCACACCCCATATGACCAATGGACAGACAACAGACATAGGGCCCGATCTTGCCCCCAGTCTTAGCACTAGTGCTGGCGCTAAGGAGGGGGTGTGTCCAGGTTGGGCTGTACTTCGCTGCTGGAGGCTGGAGTGGGACGATACAACTACATGTATGGTGATGGCATCTGAACAATCTGTGACCGCTGTAGCATTTAAAACTCACTGCCAGTGTGGGTAATGTCTGTAATGTATTTGCCTCATTACAGGCAGCAAAGCAGAGTGTGGGGAAAAGTTATATATGAGTAAAACAGCTCTGGAGCCCCATGATCCAAGTATGCACTTATAGAGGTGCCAGGAATACAGAATTTTGGATGGGCCATGACAAAACTGGTACTCCGCGCACACAAGTCAACCTTTTTACTTTTCTCTGCGTTCCTTATTTTGTTTGTCTCACATTACCCAGCAGATCAGTGTCCATCTCATGCACTCCTCATCCCAGAGCAGACTCACTCACCGCTGATCTTCCTGCCTGTCCCAAAAGTCTAGTACCACAGACTCACCTGAGGTACAAGCAGAGCCGTCGCTCCACACATGCAAAATATGCACAGGGAGTAGGGCACCAAGTGCTTGCAGGGGCACCACCACAAGGTCGATCGCACTTCGTAGCCCCCCGTCTCTCTTTTTTCTTCCTCAATATGCCGGTGCTAGCAATCACATTTTGTGCGTCTGCTCCGCTTTGCTGTCTTAGCTCCAAGCTGTCAGTGAATGTCAGAGCCCGGCCGTGGTCCACGGCTCTGTGTAGTTTTCTACGGTTCTGATGGTAGCCTACCTAGGCAAATAACTTTGTAAACTAAGCAAAATGGTACAATAGGAATAATTTGGTCACTGAATTAAATGAAGCTGATGACAGAAATGACACGAGAATGTGAAGAAATCGACATCGGAGCATTAGAACCGCAGACAGGATAAGAAAACACACTTTAGGGCATCACTGTAAACAGCCTCATGTGAAAGAGCAGCTTTTGAACAGATTCAGACTGAACTAAACTATAGAGCAGCGCTGAGCCGATACAGGAAGCAGGCAAGGCTGTGCTCTGCTGCGGGAGGGCATCCGGACTGCGCATGAACATCCCACACAGCACATGAAAATGTTATGAATTTTAAGCATTCATCATCCTAATATATTTTCAAATAAAAGAAGCCTTGAACATGTTATGTGTTGTTTTTGAGTGAATCAATTTGATATTCATTTTTATGGTTCTATCAATTCACTTAACTTAGTCTGCTCTGCTCCACCTGATATTCAGCCACAGCACACCTCTTGTTTAGAACTCCACGCCCCACACTTATGCTAGTGCTAAGATCAGGGGCAAGATCAGGCCCATAGAATTTATATGCGTAATTAAAAACTAAGCCCTTCCCCATAATAACTTATTTGACAGGGATGCACAGATACCGATACTGGCATCGTATATCGCCACCAATACTAAAGATTTTGCTGGATCAGATATCATTTCAGACGATATCCTGATTGGACACATAAAATCTATGTAATAAGACTATTTACTGGTCGAAGTAGCCCAGAAAATCTCATAATCTTTTAACTTTATTTGTACTAATTTGTTTTGTAGGTACAGTTACATAATACATTTGGATCATTTTTGACTTACTTCATTATTATTATTATTATTATTATTATTATTATTATTATTAAATAAATGCTGGTTTGAGTTTCTGCACTGGTATTGGTTGATCAGGTGGTAGATACTTAATAGCCAGGCTTGCTCCAACTAGTGTCTCTACTCAATTTCATTTCTCTCCAGCAATTAGATCAGGAATCGGAATACACTAGACAGTTTGCAAGAACCCCAGAAGTTGTAGACTGTGCACCGGGCAATCAGCGAAGAGCTGTGAAGCCATGACGTCAAACTCAAGCACCTGTCTGGGTCCCTTTTGTGGTACAGCACAACAGTAAACAAAGTGATCAAGATAGATGTAGATGAAGCCATTCATTGCCATGTGTTTGCAAGGATTCCCGAGATCAAGGAATTCAAGTCTGAACAAAGAGAATGTTTGGTGAATTTTATCAAGGGGAAGGATGTTAATGCTTTTCTTCCTACAGGATTTGGCGCATTACATACGTCACAACCAAATAGCAGTAAATGGCTAAATAAAAGAGTATCCACCTATCGTCTAGCGAACAAATCCTAATGCTGCGAGGTCAGACGGTTTCCACGAAGTGAAACTGGCTGATGAATCAGGCTAGATACTTAAAGCCACAGTACCGGAATCGATATCTGAACTGAAAAAGATGGATCGGGGAATCTCTACTGTGTGACGGCACCAAACAAACCCACATGTCCAAATGCATACATGGTCTACACAATGGTTTAATATGTCCTCACTCTGCTCTCATCAGTCCCTTCAGCACTCCCTCCTTCTCACGACCATTAGCTCCATTAAATCCCATTCACCATGTCCCCTGCTGCGAACTTAAACCAAGACGACATCCTTTACCCATTGGGCTCTGACAAGGCTGGCGATGGACGCACAATAGGCCGGTGCGCACTTCCTTAATAACTGTGTATAGGAGTCTACAGGCGCGTGTAAAGCCCTATTGATCCCCTGCAGAGAGGCGAGGCTGCCAGTCCGACGGGGTGTGTGCCACTGACCTTGTCTCCCTCCGTGTAATTAATTAAAACTTCACAGTGGGCCTGACAGCTGATGGATTGTCCTCTTGTTGATTGTTACTGTTGTGGCAGTAGTGGCTCACACACAGGCAGAGACTTTGGGGCTCTCCGGTGTGCGAGTGGAGGAGTGGAGTGCTGAGGGGAGAGGTAGTGATTACTGTGGTCTGTTAACAGTGACAGCGGCAGTCCGGCGTGGTGAACATTACCTCGATAAGGGTGGTAATTGTGTGTTTAATTAAGGAAAGAGCCTGAGCTGCCTTAAGAGTGCTGTGAGGTTTCCTTCTGAAGTCCAAACAAAGTCCACATGCTAATATTAGTAGCACCTGACCAACTATATTCCTGCGTAGAGTACTTGTTACCAGAGTAGAAGTATAGGCCTGTCACAAAAAGAAATCTGAAATCTGATATATTGCTGAAGTAACAGACAATAAACGACAATATTGAACCCTAACCATAAAGCGGTATACTCTCAAAAAATGTACAATACTGTTAAAAGCATAAGCTGCAATAAATAAATAACAGGATGAAACACTTTAGAAGTTAATTTATCAGTCATAGAAGTTCATAAGTCAAACTTCTACAGCTCAGATCTCATCATGCTGCTGAAAAAGACAGTTATATATAGATATAACTGTTCGTGGCTTACAGAGGCCAAAGCGATCATATACAGTCTCTCAGCCCATGCACTCACCTGCCTCACTGCTTAAACGCACACACCCATCACAAAGCATCAGCTCATTGATACGACCACAGGAGTGCACACACCGAGTAAGAACGTGCACATACATCATGGCGAATAGAACACAACTGGACTGGACATGTGTTAACTGGATGGTTTCTCATTAGGCTGTAACCCCAAGTTAGTGCACATAGACCATAGGATAACTCAGCACCTCACTCACCGCTGCTATCTTCACCAGACGAGTGCTTTCACACATGTTGGGTACATATCACGATCCAATGTGTAATCCAACCATGAAGTATAAATCCATGAATGCAGTTCATTCATCCTTTGCTTCGTGAGGTCCGAGTGTCACTAAATCCTTTGTAGAAGACCAGGTGATTTAGAGGCTCTTCTGAACATTTCATTACAGCTAATTTAGGGAACAAAGATCAAGTCCAAATTAATGCAAGCTCTGTGTTTTTCTTTCAAACCCCATCAAAAGTTAAACAGAAGATAGCCTAGTCACTCAGGCAATCCTAGATCTATGATTTGGGTCCAGCGCTGAGCACACAGCTGACCTGGGGGCAGGACTGAGCCAATGCACCAATGCTGGAGTTTGCCTGTCAGTCAACTGCAAAGGGACAATCTGACTGGTCAGTTTTAACACTACGGCCAGCAGCTTGCAGACAGATGGCCCAAGGAAACAGAGGGCATTTCTGAACAAGAAACCCCCAAAATAACACCAAATCTGATAGGATGCTCGTATTTGTGTTATGTCTGAGAGAATTTTAGATCTAAAAAATATAAAACTGTGATTTAATTGATGTAATAATTTTTTTTTTTTTTTTTTTGAAATGTCAGGGGTAGCAGAGGAGGACCCTGACGACCCACCACTGCCCAAAACCAAAAGCACACACAAGTCTTCATATCATAATACTGCAGCGATTTGTTGGCTGTGGATCTTTCTTTCAGAACTGTCATCAAGCCCTTCCACAATTTTGATGGATTAATTTCCAATGTGTATAACCTGTTGCCAGTTCACTATTGTTCTTTCAGTACACCATTTTAGAAAGATACCATTACAATCTGGGAACAGTGCCCATGAACAGATTAAAAGAATTGTTTTGGAGGTTGTGTAGCTATCAACTTGGCACTTCAAGCTTGGTCAAATCAAAACACTTAACATAAGATGGTGGACTAAACTGACTCACTAAAACTCACAATAAAAACTGCCATATTTTAGAACAATCCATGGCTAATATTATTCTATATTATGCAAAATTGATTCTTATGTGATGTTATAATGCTGTTACCACAAAAACATACCTGGAGTTGTGTTTTGTTGCATTCACACATCCATCCGCCAAAGCTCAAAATAGCTACTTTTTATTTTTAGTTCAGTGGAGACAGTCAATTCCAGGGCAACGACTCTAGTAAAGATGTATGGAGTTTAAAAACACAGTGGAACTTCATGTAGTACTTCCTGTATTACCAATTACATCACAAGGTGTTTGAGAAAAAAAAAAAAAAATCAGCCTAAATATGCAGGGTTTGTGTGTTTGTGAATGAAACAAAATACAACTCCTAGTATGTTTTTGATGAGGAAACATAACATAGATCAGAAAATAGAGTAATATGAGGCTTTTAAGAAGTTCTGCACTGTAATTCACTCTTTTATATACTTTCTAACTGATGTACTATCACTGGCTCTGTTTTCTTTCCGACTAAATCCGACCCTTTGCTGAACCTAACCACACTATAGTTTCCCAGCATAGCTCTGATCTCAAAACAGTGGGCTGGAGTCAGAGAAAGAGTCCAATGCCTCCACTACAGACACAGCTGGGTTAACACTAATCTATGACAAACCAGATGCACCAACATAGCACTCCAAAGGGCTCCTTCTGCTTCACCACTTACCCTGTTTGACGGGAACACGTTGGCAAGGCCACACTCGAAAGCCCTGATTTTTCTACCTGGGTCTTTGTACTGCGTCTCTAGCCTTCCCTTCATCCCACTCAGCCAACCAAAACTACAGTGTGTCAGGCCTGTTTCATCATTTTTCTTTCCGTTTTCAAAAGAAAGAGCTGTTTTTGTGCTTCACTTGCTCCTGGAGCCAGTCAGTGGCCTTGTGCACAAACACAGATTTCATATCAGCCTACACAAAATTGGGCCTTAGGAAGAAATACTTTTAATACTTTTTACATATAAGCATGTAGCACCACTATTCAGCAGTATGAATGTCGGTCTGACGGCAGCTATGTGTGGAAATCATTTTCAATTTTCTGTCCATCAGTGTTTTGCCTCTTTTCTCTGTCTCTTTATCAGATGTACCTCGACAGAAGAGCGAAAACCTTCCATCTCAGTTTCCTGCAGTGCTGTTTTTGATAAGTTGCAGAGAGGGGATCACAATCTGTGGAGACATGAGCTGCCAGTATACACAAGACATGGGATCCAACACTGCTTTATTCTTAATCAAAGTTTATTCACTGCCACCGATCTATACTAATTGACTGCCTCTAATATAGATGAGAACAGAGAGATTACTGCAAGGGCTGCTGCCAGTGCAACAATATTGACTCCTGTTTGCATCTTAGTACTGCTTTATACAACCTTACTCCACTCTGATAGCAAAGAGAACAAACCAGACCAGCACAATTCAAACATCTTTTATACGCATATAAAAAGGAAATGTACTAAAGCAATAAATTCTGAATTTGGTTAAAGGGAAACAGTGGCTTTCCAACAGCAGCACAATACCAAAGCTGAGGTACATATGGATATGCAGGATTAAAGTGACAGTTGGGAATTTTGGACATAGGACCTCATTTCCTAGGAAGCCAGAATGTTGGAGATGTGTGGAGACACTTTTTTTTTTTTTTTATCCATCCAGTCCTTGTATTTGCAGAGGTTGCTGATGTTAGGCTAGTGCATGTCAATGGCCAAAGTTAGCCTGCCACTAAAAACAGTCTGACCCACTCCACAAAACACCCACAGCAAATCTATTATTAGACCAGACTATCCATGTAAATCAGCCCAAGTTGTTAATTTAAAGTATAGTTCAATTAAAGTATCTATGTAAATGTTTGTGTTGATAAAACAGTGTTTGAAATAAAACTAACCTTGCATCACAAGAATCGCCACATGTTGAGGGACTATTTTTTTTATTTTTTTTTTTTATTTATTTATTTATTTGAGACAGGGACAGCGCACAATTTTCGCATTAACCTTGACAGGAGAGATGCATTGTACATCAGGTTGTAGCATCAGTGCTAATTTCCACCTGTTGTCCCTGGACAGGTTCATTGATTGATTGTATTTAACTGACCTTGACTATCAACTGTTCTGGAGACCTGTAGCATGTTTTGGGTTGATGGGGGAAACCGGAGCACCCGGAGGAAACCCATCCAGACACAGGGAGAAACATGCAAACTCCACACAGAAAGGCCCTGGGCGACCTGGGGATCGAACCCAGAACCTTCTTGCTGTGAGGCATGAGTGCTAGCCACTCAGCCACCGTACCTGCCTTTCTCATATATCAGTCCGCCGCTGCCAGGAAGTACAACTTGCTGCTGTGCTGCTGCTCGGATATAAATCATTCAAATGCAAGGTTGGTTTTACTTTTTATTCTATCAACAAAGTCATTCACATCGACAGTCTGGTGTAATAACAGATTTGTTTCGCGTGATTTGTGGAGTGAGTAAGACCATGGCCATTGACATGCACTAGCCTAGCACCAGCGACCTCTGCAAGTACAAGGACTGGATGGAATATTTTTTAAAAGTGTCTCCACACGTCTCCAACAAAAAATGTGTATAGTAGTTTAATAGTTTTGAATTGGATTACTAGTGTCTTTTAAATACTTCAAGTAAGAGAGTTTGTCTTGTGGCATTTTATGTGCCAGTCATTTTAATAATAATCCATAACTCTTGAATATGGTAAATGGTCACTTTTTATATAGCACATGTCCACCGTCACGGCACTAAGATTGCTTTACATCAAGGAACCACACATCCATTTACATACACATTCATATACCAGTGTATGCAGACGCTGGGGTCAAGGTGGGTTAAGTGTCTTGCCCAAGGACACAACGACACCATTCATCATCTGTGAGAGCTTGTATAGCAGTGCCAACCTGTGGGTCAGTGGATCTGATCGCTCAACCAATGACGTTTTATGTTGAGAGCGGGATTCAAACCACCAACTGTCGAATCAGTGAACACTACCAACTGAGCTACTGTTGTAGTATAGCGCTGTTCATGACTTTCAGAGGAACACTAATGAAAGTGAAAGAAAAAAAGAGATACATAAAAAAAATACTAATTGACTGACTAAGTAATTAGAAGCTAAGTAATTAAAAGCTCAAAGGCAATATTAAAACACAATAGCATTAGATACAAGTTACTATTGCTCCCAAATTGTGCTGCAATAGAAGAGCAGCTGGTACTCAAAGAAAGCTTAAGGAATTGGAACTCTGCTTTTTATGTGGCAGCTCAAATATGTACAGAATATATTGAATTCCAATTATTCCTGTTTGTCTCGTAGCCCCAGAAGACACCCGCGCCTCTGTTGAACAAAATATCTGCATGTTTAGCCTAGAAAAGTCGAGGAGAGGATTAGGCAGAAAAGACTTAAGAGATTTTGCCTGGGACCGTCAGTGAAACCGCAACAATACCTCAGTGCCTTCCTCTCCGTCTTGGGGGAGCCCAGTTGAGCTAATTAGCCATAATATCAGCAAGAAAACTCTTTGCGCTTGGTTGACACACACAACAGCCTCTAATTGACTGCCAGCAGTTGTGAGCTTTTAATACAGCAAAGGAGCAAGCTGTACCTTAGCGATTATGGGGTTCAGAGATATACGACGGTACATAAAGCACATTCTTGCAGAACCAATCCAATGTCACCAACTCTAGAAGAAAGAAAGACGAGTTGAATAAACAAAGATGTTCCCAAAACATAAAAAAAAACCTAGAGCAACATTTATACAGCTGCTTGAAGCCATTGCATTTGTATTTTGGATGCTGTTTTGAATACTAAAACAAGAAGAAAAGACATAGCCCAAGTGCACACTTCTGCAGCGTTTTAAAATAATGCTCTTTGTTCAGTGGTTTGCCATGTCCGCTAACAGTAAATAAGTACAGAAATACTAGACACAGCATATGGACAGTTTCCCTCTCGGACTATCAATACTGAATGGACTGGACAAGCTCTTCAATCAATATATAGGCAAAGCCAACAACCAAGGTCAGCTAAATCTATGCCATAAATTTACTTTAAATAATTAATGTTTACCTTGAAATCTCAGACTCCCTGAGGAGATCACACTTCTTGTAACCCATCATTTAAAGTCACTTTATAGATAAAGACATTCTGAATTAAAAAGACTGTCTGCTGCATATGAGATAACGCTGGAATCATCAACCAGTCAAGGCTTAATGAAACAATAATTCAAACAAACTGACTAGAGTCATTTGTTAAAAGTATAACTAACTTACTCCACTGGGCAGGGGGATGTTAGTGAACAGTGTTGCACATGCTACTTTCAAACGGCAACATACAGTTAAAGGGAGACATGTATTTGTAGTTGCATTGCAATATTAGTCATTTCTTGTCCCTAGCCTTTACCAGTCTTGTAAGCTTAAATGAATACAAGATAAAAAGCACTAAACATTGATTTTCTTTTTAACCATTTTCTTTTGAAGATACCCAAAGTGAATAATCAACTCTCTTTGCCCCATATACACACTTCAGATCATCCTTCTCAGAAGTGCTATTTTTTCTCCTTCTCTGTACCCATACATCTTTTCTTTGAGATTCTTCTGATAACCCAACAAATCTGGGAAAGTAAAAACTAAGCACATTTACAAAAGGAAATGGTTCATTCTACTGGCAGGCAAATTATACGGAATGACATTGGTTTTCAAAAATCAAATGCAGTTGAGTCTTAAAACTGGCCATTACGTAATAGATTTAGATGGTAAGATAAAAACTCTTGCACTTCTACTCGGAACCTTCATTAAACCATGCACCCTTTTATCACACAAGCAATCATATCGGGTTACATTAATCTATCCACTTGTCTTGCAATACGGACTGCTTATCAGAGATTTTATGGACATTCCCGAGACACACCCGCGCATACACACAAAGATATTACCGATCGATCATGACTTATTATGCCGACCACATAACAAAACAATTTTAGAAGCCGTGAGCCAAGAGTGGTGGGGGAGTAGTGAGTGAGGGGGGAAAGCATGGATATTGAACATAAACATCTATTTTCTGATGGGGGATTGGGTGGGGCAGGTGGCCTCTGGAGTCATTTAGACAATTCATCCATTTTTAAAAAGGATTTGATAGATAGCAATCCACCGTGTCTGAACCTTCCATGCATTTTCCTTTTGATTCTGACAATAAGATGTGTCTGCAGCTGTCTTCCTGTCAATCAATCCAGATCTAGAGCCAGTTTCTGTACAGTACGAATATTGATGGTTGTATTTGTTTAAGTGTCCATGCAGACTTGCGCGGATTTAATCTTTCATCTTTCAGAGAGATAGAGAGTGGGAGGAATATGCTGGGGCCCTCGCCCTAACCCCTCGGGAAAGGCCAGTGCATTAGTCAGAGAATAGATCAGTTCCAGCTAAGATGAATATGGGCACGTAGATTGGCCTACTGTCTGGGGAGAGATGCACAAATTCAGCTACGTGTGTGTGTGTCGTAGAGGCAAGGAGGGAGTGAGTGAGGGGGGCAATGGAAAGGAGGCAGCGATCCCTGAATAACCAAACAGACCCGGAGCGGAGCACATCAGAGCCAGGGGCCAAACGCAGACACATACAGATTACTTATTGAGCTGTTTTTAGAGTGACGGTATCAACAACAGAGGACAATAAAGGGAGTTTTCTCAAAATGTTTGGGCTCCGTGACACGAGCCTACACCCTGTACAGGTTTTGTTGTGCCATAGTAGGACAAATGTTGCATTTCAAGAGGAATTTTGACAAAGGTTAGAGTAGGTGACAATGGGATATAATTAAATTTTTGGCTGTAAGCTCATTATGTATTAACCTATTGTTTCATGTTTCCTCAGTCAGTGAAAGAGAGATACTTTACTGATTCCGAGGGTAATTCAAGTTTTGTTGCAGCAAACTGTTGCAGTTGATGTTGCTGCAACATTTACACAGCACATCTCAGTCACCTTTGTGTCTCAGTCAAAGGTCTCAGTACAGCTTAACAGGAGGACTGGTCAGGTAGGGTCAGTTGACTCAAATTCAAATCTAATACTAAAGAATAAATTTAATTATCAATTGTGATACTATAATTAAAATGAAAAACACTCTTTCTTAAGACAATATCAACTTATATCATAGTACTTTCTTTTATATTATCAGGTAGGTTCCAGAGTGGTCCAGGGGCATATACTAGTCTATGTGGTGTTTTGACAATCCTACATCAGTGTAACATCATATTGCAAACAGACAGCATTCACATATACTGCCAATAACACACTAATAGTGTTGAATGCTCTTATGAGGCCACAATGAACTATATTCACAGAGGATCCAGCAGTGCCAGCAGCACACTCCCAACAGCACTGATTTACAGCCGGCAGGGGCTACACATTTCATGTCAGAAAACATGCAGGAGGATCACAGTCTTAATTTGTGGCCTGTCCGGTGTTTGAACTCCAGATCTATAGCAAACACTATATTTTACAGACGGCGGTGTATTTTTGAGGAAAGCATTCGTGCTGTTCTTCCAACTTTGTGCATGTGATGTCAAAGAGCTTTTATCTAATCTCTTCCACAAGTTTTATGCTAAACATTACACTGATGCCTGGAGTTGAAAATCACCAAGCTGACAACTGCAAATGTGGAAATGGTGATGGATTCTTTGTGTGAAAATAAACCAATTACCTAAAGCATCATCAGCTTCATCTTCGTCTCCTCCATTTCTTATCAGGACTGTTCCCTGCCGTCATGGTCATGTCTCAGATGGCCATCACCCCACCCCCTGCACTTGTCACTTTAACACCTCGTCCTCCCAAGGCCCTCTCCTCCATCCTCAGCCTCACTCTCACGCTCTTTCACTCTTTCTGTCCTAATGTACTTTCCACTCCTCCCTTAGAGCCCCATCGTTGGTTGCCTCCTTCCTTCCTTCCTTGCAGAGGCACCACTCCCTCGCCTGTCCCCTCATCCATCAGACTGAGTAATGGCCATGGGGGCGGGGAGTCACCCTGCAGCTGTCTGCGATGGACACTGATCACACACACAGTCACTTTGGGCTCAGGGCACAGCCATCCATTTTGTGCATGGCACTCGTCATGCTCAAGAGTGCACTGGACTTCCTGGACTCCAGCAATTACAACAAGCTCAAGTGGTGCACTCCTCATTAAAGGTAAATGTGCTAGCAAACTTCACAAACTCTAAAGTTTCAGACAACAAACAGGCTTAATGCTTAACAATGGAATGCCCCTTAAATTCACCAAAAAAAAAATAAAAATAAAAAAATTATAAGAAATATTGCTGTGAAGAAGACTCTGGTTCTTCACACTTCAGTACAATGAAACCAGGTTTAATGATTTATTTTCTAGCAGAGCTCAACAATGACAACTTCTGGGAATCTGCTTTAACCTTTAGATTCCATTTATACTAACAAAACAAGTAAAAATAAATGCATACACATAAAATTGAATAATGCAGTTGCTTGCATTTTGTTTACTTTATTATTACTTTGTGTCCTGCTTATTGAGTTCCTATCTTATTTTTAGTGTATTCCCACATTTACAACCAAGAAGCTCCATCGTGTGCCATGAGTTAATGCTTCTGAATTTAACAAGGTGCTTTTCTGTCTCTAGCGACCACCAGGAGTGCATTTAAACACAAGCTAATTTTCCAGAGGTGATTGTACGCTTAAATCTGAATAACAGAGACTCAGTGACATATTAAAAGACACTATTCTTTTCTTTTTACTATACTTTGACATTGGGTTACAATTCAGTTCTACTATGGTCTCAGAAGTGCATTTGCGAGCAGTGGCTGGGCACGGCCTATTGAAGGGCACTGGAATGGACTTGCGCTCTATCCTTCGGGTGCTAACCCTCTTAATGATATCTTAATTGCCTTTTTGTTCATATTATGAAATTTTAATGGCCTGCCAAGCTTTTACCTACAGACCGGCCTTAGTCTGTTAGCCCCTCACATCACAGCCGGTTATGATGTCATTTGTCAAAAATTATGTCCCATTTGTCATTTGGAGCCAATAAATTATAAATGTGCCGCTAGTGAAAGGGGAATGACCACTCGTGTTTTTCAAGAAGAAACAACCCAGAATGAAACAGAGAGGCAGCCAAATGCAGTTAACCAAAAGCTCAAAGTGCGGTGGACATTTTTATAGCGGAAATTAATTCTGTGTAGGTTTTTCATGCTAAGCAGTAGTGAGCTGATAGAACAGATCTTTACATAAAATTTGCCAAAGTAGTCACTTATAGTAAATCATCTTTGGAGTGAAGTTACAGACTAAGATTGTATTCTTGCTGTCAGGACACAAAACAAAACGCATAATGTAAAGTGTGGATATAAAAAGCGAGGCTATGGCACTAGGATACCAGTCTTATTTCTTATTTTAAAATTTCAACAATGCAATTTATAACTGGAAACTAACACTTAATCATCCAAGCATAAATGCAAGAGTACTCAATTGTTGTTATCCCTTAAATCTGAGATTTTAGTTTAAAAAATACTTAATATAAATAAACCTATACACAATACAGTACCATTCTGCTACTAAGGGTTGAAGGACAAAAATGCTATTACATGTTTAGGCTGTAATAATGGAACCGGAATTGACTGCAAATTCTACATGCACATTCCCTGATGAACTACAACAAGGATGTGTACAAAACTAAAATGCTTTATAATATGATCAGGAATGTGCCTGTCTTGAGCCCATGAATAAGGAGGACTCAGTGAAGAGAGTTTGGACTGACCTTGGTGAACTCCTCCCACTTCACAGTTGAGCGGACAGGCACTGATTAGCCTGTGATTGATAAGATCTGTAACAGGAAGCCGAAACATTCCCATCTTTGTCAGTGCATTATCTGGAAAAGAAAGAAGGCCATAACAGCATGTCTAACATAGTGCATAGTAATGATTTTGTTTTATCTTTAGATGCTATGAGGCTGTGTGAGCTCCAAGCAGAAAAGGTTTTCTTGTGAGACATGACCTCAGCTTAAGGACTCTGAGCACACTATGTTATCACCTAATGACTCCCTGGATATGATACCTGGAATGTTCACAGTATGGAAAACTTACTACATTTAGTTTGAGAGGCGTCACCACCCCACAGATCTGATGTGTAACGGATGTGTCTGGATGTAGATAGATAAGTTTAAGGCCATACTTTGGAACACTGTAGCTATCAATGGCATCTCCATGAAGACTAACTCAGGCTGTTGAAAAGTTACATCATGCACTAAATCACAGTTGGACCGTTTATGTTCCACTGATATTTATTTAGCCTACACAAAAACAGATAACTACCTTGCAAAAGTTACAAGCTACACGTGCTACAAGCTGCTTTACGCATCATGGTATCTGCAGCAGCTAAACAAATACGACTTTAATTACCACTACCTATCAAAACTGTGTGATCTAATTAATGCCTACCTCGATCGCAGGGAAAAAGAGTTGCTCGGGTTTCTCTTTGCCCACGTGGATGCGTTTCAAAAGGAAGAAAAGGGGCTGACGCGAGGGGGCGACGTTGGTCTCCGTAACACACGCCACGGCTGTGAGAGAGGAGGATGGAGAGGAGCCTCTGACGTGTGCGCGCATCTGTGTGTGTCGTGTGCGCGCTCCCTCCCTCTCTCTCTCCTCGCCTCTTTCTGAGATCCCTCTCTCGTGTCAGCTTGAGTCAGTCACACGGCTACAGCTCAGACATGGCTTCAAATTCATCTAACGTCTGCTCTTTGTTTCTCCTGACTTTTATGATTAGATGCGGGATTCGCGTTTAACTTGCTGTTGAATCCGCGCCACAATGGGCATGTCGCTTTGCATTAACGCCTCATACTTCTCCAGCTCCTCTCCAAATCTGACTTATGTTAATTAGCCTCAATTACTCTCGTTTTCATCTTTTTGTCATCATCCTTTCAAAACTGCGGAACAGTTAGACCCCTGCTATCTGTCTCATTTTCAAGGGGTCCATTTGCATTTTTAATTCACGCATTATGAATTCAATCGGAGTATGATGCAAGTCGTGCACAGTTGAGGCCAGCATGTGAGGGGGTTAATGATAAGATCGGGGAGATAGGGGAACTAATAGGCTTCAGTCTATTAGCAGCATAGAACCAAACCATGACGCTTCATTGGACTGGATGAAAGCAACTCATGTGTAATCTAATATAGGCAACACTGGTGCTCACTACAAGCTCTAATGAACTTGGATCTTTGCATGTTGTATTTCTTCCCCAAATAGGCTATGTGTTGGATAAATCTTTGACTGTGGGCATGGCTACAATCTGGCTCTTCTTAACGGCTGAGGCTAAAATAAATAAAACTTAAAAAAATTAAAAAAAAAAAAAAAAAAAAAAAAGGATAACCTAGGTTAACATGGTATTGTTAAAGATATAGGATGGATGGTTATAGTTGCTTTAGATGTTTGTAATAATCTATGCCAATGAACAAGAGACCGTGAGCAGTGCTGATATTCAACTTTATTCATTCACTAAATGTGTAAACCATTTAATTTCTCCCTCACAGCCCATTCCCGGCCGGGTGGAGAGAGATAGAGCAGCTTGCGCTTAACTGGTTTTGTTAGTCCGGTCCGATGTGAGCCCTAGCTGGCGTCGCAGAGCCCCAATCAGGTGCCATTACACCCGCTGTTTGAGCCTACCATTGGCTGTTGGAGAAAGGAGCTGTGCGCAAAACCAACCCCGCCGCTCTCACTCGCCTTACAGGAGCTGAGCCGCGCACATCCATCCGCTCAGAGTGCAGTGATTCCAGTCTCTCCCGCGGACTGCTGCACAGAAAGATACGGGAAAAGTCCAGCATTTTGTTCAAGTTGTTTCATCTTCAACCCTGCATCAAAGGAACCCCTGGATTCTTTTGTCATTCATGTGGGATTTCTTGAAATTGTTTTTTGTGACTTTATATGAAGCTTATATTCATTATAGGAGTGTTGGCAGTGCGCCCTGGCTCCAGTTTTGCAATGTTTTCGCTGACGCCAAAAACTCTGCAGAATTGATCAAAACAGAGACGCTTGGATCAAATGGCTTTGATTCTCACAAGTGAAACGACACAATGTTCCATTGACGCACAGCAAAGGAGAGGAATTTTACACCGGGATAGCATTGCTGCTGCTAAACCAACTGCCTTTACGCGGACAGGGGACATAAGAAATGCTACATTTCTGTAAAAACTGGAATTAACTTTTTCTACTTTTTGTTTAATTTTGAAGTGCACTTTGCCACGGGGAGATGCTGTGCTTAGTGTTGCTGCTCTCCATCATCAATGGAGCTGCGTCTCAGCTGCACTACTCCGTGCCTGAGGAGCAGGAGACAGGCTCCGTGGTTGGAAATATTGCAGAGGATTTGGGACTAGACATTACTAAACTTTCCGCTCGCCATTTCCAAACTGTGGCGAGTTCACGGACCCCTTATCTGGAGGTAAACTTGGAGAATGGCGCGCTTGTTGTAAAGGAAAAAATAGACCGAGAAAAGATCTGTAAGCAGACTGTCCCGTGCCTATTGCACCTGGAGGTATTTTTAGAGAACCCGTTGGAGCTTTTCCGTGTCGAAATAGAAGTGATGGATATCAATGACAACCCACCCAGCTTCGCCGAAACGGACATTTCAGTGGAAATATCAGAGAGCGCTATCCCGGGTACGCGCTTCCCGGTAGAGAACGCGTTCGACCCAGACGTGGGCTCAAACGCGCTCAATACCTATGCCATCACCAACAATAACTACTTCTATCTGGACGTGCAGACGCAGAGCGACGGAAACAAGTTCGCAGAACTCGTTTTGGAGAAGCCACTGGACAGAGAGCAGCAGGCAGTACACCGATACGTGCTCACTGCTGTGGATGGAGGCGTCCCACAGAGAACAGGCACTGCTCTGCTAGTGGTCAAAGTCCTGGACTCAAATGACAACGCGCCCACGTTTGACCAGTCCGTGTACAGCGTAAATCTGAGGGAAAACTCTCCCGTGGGCACTCTAGTAATCCAACTCAACGCTACAGACGTGGATGAGGGGCAGAACGGGGAGGTAGTCTACTCTTTCAGCAGCCACAACGCTCCACGAATAAAGGACTTGTTCAGCATAGACGACAGGACAGGCAGAATAGAAGTGTCAGGGGAGATCGACTATGAAGAGAGCAACACGCATCAGATTTATGTCCAAGCTAAAGACCTGGGGGCCAACGCAGTCCCTGCGCATTGCAAAGTCCTGGTCAAGCTGGTGGATGTGAACGACAACACACCAGAGATCGGCTTCAGCACAGTGACTGAGTCTGTGAGTGAGCAGGACGCGCCGGGGACAGTTATCGCTCTGTTCAGTGTCTCTGACAGAGACTCCGGTGAGAACGGCCAGATGAGCTGTGAGATCCTCGGAGACGTCCCTTTCAAACTCAAATCATCTTTTAAGAATTACTACACCATAGTCACAGACGGCCCTCTGGACAGAGAGAGCACAGACTCATACACAATAACAGTAGTGGCTAAAGACAAGGGGCAGCCCTCTCTGACCACTAGTAAGTCAATTAAAGTGCACGTGTCAGATGAGAATGACAACGCACCACGCTTTAAGCAGGCGATATATGACGTATACGTGACAGAAAACAATGTGCCAGGGGCATTCATTCAGGGTGTGAGCGCTCTAGACCCAGACATTGGCCAGAACGCACTCATTACATACTCTATATTGGAATGTGATATCCAGGGCATGTCTGTGGAAACGTATGTGTCCATCAACAAGGAGACGGGCTACCTTTACGCGCTGCGCTCTTTTGACTATGAGCAGCTTAAAGAGTTCAGTTTCAAGGTTCAGGCGAAAGATTCTGGCGCAGCTGAGCTCTTCTCCAACGCCACTGTCAATGTAATCATAGTCGACCAAAATGACAACGCCCCCACCGTCATAGCCCCCATAGGGAAGAATGGAACGGCCAAGGAGCACCTGCCGCGCTCCGCTGAGCCTGGTTACATGGTGACGCGCATTGTGGCTATGGATGCAGATGATGGAGAAAACGCGCGACTGTCCTACAGCATCCTGCGCGGAAACGAGATGGGGATGTTCCGCATGGACTGGAGGACGGGTGAGCTAAGGACAGCACGAAGAATATCCCCCAAACGGGACCCACAAGGCTTCTATGATCTCCTCATAGAAGTGAGGGACCACGGGCAGCCGCCTCTGTCCTCCTCCGCCAGTGTCAGTGTGATTCTTGTGGACAGTGTGGTTGAGGGCCGCAGTGGAGACCGCGCCTCCACCTCCAAAGCCAAAGACACTTCTCTGGACTTAACTCTCATCCTCATTATTGCCCTGGGCTCTGTGTCATTCATCTTTCTTCTGGCTATGATTGTGCTCGCTGTGCGCTGCCAGAAGGACAAAAAGCTGAGCCTGTCCACGTGCCTGCTGGCTGGGGACTGTCTGTGCTGTGGCGCGTGCTGTAGCAGACAGGCTCGAGGACGCAAGCAGAAGAAGCTCAGTAAGTCGGACATTATGTTAGTCCAAAGCACCAACGTGACGTCAGGGGTGGGGCCCGTGGGACAGGTGCCCGTGGAGGAGTCGGGTGTGGGCGGAGTGGGTGGGGGATTTGGCTCTCATCACCATCAGAACCAGAACTCCTACTGTTATCAAGTGTGTCTCACTCCAGAATCTGCCAAGACCGACCTGATGTTCCTGAAGCCCTGCAGCCCGTCCCGCAGCAATGACACGGACCACACCAACCCCTGCGGGGCCCTCGTCACCGGATACAGTGACCAGCAGCCCGATATCATATCCAACGGCAGCATTCTGTCCAGTGAGGTGAGAGTTCTTTCTCAGCCTTTTGTCCTTTCATCCAGAATTTGACTACTATTTTTACCCAAATATTTTAAATAACTGTCATGCAGGTACAAAATATGCTGATCCAAATACATCAATATATCTTAAAATATGTGCTATCACCTAACTACAGTGCAATGTTCCAAGACAGTGCCGCACACTGAGGTCATGCACACAGTCCCCCACTGCGTGAGTGGGCATCTGCGCTATCTGTTATTGGCGATTCTGCCCACTGGCCTTTAATCTTTGTCACAGTTAGTGGTCAGGGCAATTAAAATGAACGTGCTTTTTTAGGGTTCTTTAAAATCAAGTTCATATGAGTAAAATAAACATAACAATTGTGAGTGAGTGAGTGAGAGAGAGAGAGAGAGAGAGAGAGAGAGAGAGAGAGAGAGAGAGAGACAGAAAGAGAGGGTGTGGGGGGGGGGGGGTGCAACTTATAGTTTCAAAAAAGCTTAAAGCTAGTATGTCTTAAATGTCTAAACTTAATGTCTTAACTGTCTTAAAATACATTATAAAGTGACACTCACAGAGGTTAAAACATGAAAAGTGTCCAAAATAAATGATCAGTACCTTAGACTTTATTGCTCTACACAAATCCAGCTAAAGTAAAATACTTCTGTCTGTTTTTTCTCTGTTACTTGTCTTTTGTTTATTGACTTATTGGTTTGGTTGGGTTCTGGCTGTGGTAGGGACATACAGCCCAGTTGCAGCCCCCTGCCTTTGCTTTAGTTATTCCACACACGAGCCGGCATGGCAGCACGCGGACAAAGGCTGTTCAGTTTCAGCGTTGTGAGGCTCAATCATTTACGCATTCATTGGCTCTCCCAAACCCACTCTCTCCACTCCACTCACCCACTTATTCAGCCACAGAGAACCGCTGCACCCTCACTGATAGCTATATGAACATTATATTATATTGTGCTGCTGTTGACTAATAATCTAATAATATGTGCATCTCTCTTTCAGACCAAACACCAGCGAGCAGAGTTGAGCTATTTGGTGGATAGACCCAGACGTGTTAACAGGTATAAATCAATATATATGATACTATCAGTCACATGCACTTTGTTTCTTTGTTTCTTTGAATAATTCATCCACACATGATCATGGAATGGTACAGTTTTGTTTGTTGCTTTTTTGTGGCCAGTCCAAAGCCCAAACAAATACAGTGGTTTCATCAATAAATATTAAAGAACTCATGGCCCGATCTTACCAGGTTTGGTCTCAAAAGAAATAAGTAGCGGTAATTAAATTTATTTAGGTAATAGGTAATAGGTGATTCTTTTTTTATTAATTGCTTAAAATTGTAACACATAACTTTTTAGCCAAAAGACAAACATATATTTTCATTTTGGTTTTATTGCAAAATCCTTGAAAATACAGGCATTCTTACTGTGAGTGGGCTTGCATCTCCACAAACCTGACTCAAACCTGGCATTGAGCAGAGCCTCCAACTGCTTGTTGCAATGCTGTCAAATGTTATTGACTTGGATAAAATATTCGACTGTATTACGCAGAACATATCTATTTTTATGAAGAATGTATGGTTATTTTTTTTATTGTTTTTTTTATGGAGTCATATAGGTGAAGTGCCTCCACCAAAAACTGTTGCTTTAAATAATACACAATGTTCAAATTCTCAGTTTACTTTAAACCTGTTGCTTCCTACCACTGCTCCATTGTTAAATCATGTCTTGTCAAGGCTACAGCTCCCATTGTATCGATATCTCCAGTTTGGCACGTGTCCCATCCCTAACAGTGCAGCACTTATTAGAGCACTGGATTTCATTACATGCCACGTGTAACACCCAATTTGGATGCCTGATGACCACCAGCGTGACTGTATTAATTTGCGTCTCATTTAATTCACCCCGAATCCTCTCATTTTCACCATCCTCTCTGCTTCTCCTCTCAGTTCTGCGTTCCAAGAGGCAGATATTGTCAGCTCCAAAGACAGTGGTCACGGAGACAGCGAACAGGGCGACAGTGACCATGACGCCACCAACCGGGGCCACTCAGCCGGTGAGTTATAAACCTCATTTCAAATCATCACTTTCCTCCCTCCAGCAACATCTTTCCAATAGTTTGCAAATGTGAACGGGATGGGAATGCAGGGTTGTTGGTGCGGATCGCTGGCTTTTAATTTCCTTAATTTGTGCCTGGCCCAGTCTGTAGTGGGGCTGCCGGCTGTGTGTTGAGGGAACAACCTCGGAGGTGTTGATTTGGTTGAAAGGAAGCAAGAAAATTTGTTGCAGAAGGTTTTTTGTTTGTTTGTATCTTTTTTTTTTTTTTTTTTTGCTCTGTTTTCTACTTGCTTGTGTCTAGCTAACAACAGAGTGGTGCTGAAAAGGACAGCGACTTGCAGTGAGGCAGTCCCATAGTGCTTTAGTGGCACAAATCAATAGGTCCACTCAAGCGAAAAGGGAAGCCATGGAAGTTAAATTGATGTAATGAGATGCATTTCAATCAAGGGTATGAGTGCCCTATGGTAGATGTAGATGTTGGTTATGAACTTGGTGGTTTCTTTATGAACCCTTAATAAAGCAGAACTAGCCAATTTTACTAATGCTTTCTACAACCCCGCCACGGACCAGCAACTTTGATTTTATTTTATTGCCAAAATGTAAATGTCAACCAGTGTGTAACCTGAAAACACAGTACTTTGAAACTGTTGTCACGGGATTTTTGTCAACCCCTTTATAATAACTACACTTTCCTCAGCCTTATAACAGCGTGAACACAGTCTTAATTCATAATGAACAATAGTTGTTTTTAGGAAAGGGTGAGGATTTGGGGTAAGGGAATTGATTAAGTCATCACTAAGCCTGATTAATTCAGACTCGAATAAACTCTTTGTTGTTCATGCGTTATTAAGACTAGTTAAAGTACAGTTTGCAACTTCTGGAGGTGCTTTTGTTTTAGTCTATTTTTGCCAATTTTGTGGTTAAATAGTTTCAGTTTCAAGTTTAGTTAGTGTAAAAAATTGTATCTGATGGTAGTCATAGTTCACTGTTATTCCCAGTTTTAGTTTTAGATGTATCTTAGGTTAGAAGTGTTTGTGCCTGTTCAGCTGACCTTAATAAATAGCAAATATTAAATCTATTTTTTCTCATACCCCAGACACAGTGTCTGTTGACCAAATTAAAGCCAAATGTATGACTAAACCGTAACATAAACCATGATTCATTTTTGATCTGCCCTCAAATGCAACTTGTAAATCAAAATCAGAGGATGAGATGCTAACATGGGAATAAAATAGTCTCTAGTTCGACCTCTTCCTCAGTTCAATCCTGTTTCAATAAACTATTAGCTAATTGCAGAGCTTTCCCCTAATCCAATAAACAACCATGTAGTCCCATTTAAAGCAAAATGCTACCTTTACAAAATGGCCAGATCGTATCATCTGCCCTGCCCGTGTCCTGCTCTGGAATGCTATTAGGTTAGTACCTGTTTATTGATCACCGTGGAGACAGACAAAAAGTGAAGCAATCCAAAATCTCATTTCATATCGAATTGCCCTTTTCTTTCTGAGGGATTGTTCAAGCTCATGTAAGACCCCCTTGTCTAGACCACTGGCTGCCAAATATCATATGAGTGCGGGGAATACAAATGGGTTAGATAGCATAGGTGTTATAGGCTAGTGAATAGTCTTCATCAGGCTCAACGCTGTTTGACATTATTACTGAAGCCAAGCAAAATAAAGAGACGATAAGGGTTCTCCGCTAAGTGTCACTTCTGGCCCTCACTGATGGAATGGGATGGTAAGGTCAGACCATGCCAAGATTGAGAAGGGAATATGGAGCGAAGCCAATAAACTTCCTCTCTCTCTTTTTATCTACGTAGAGAGTTATCTATATATAAAGTAAAAATGAACTAGTTTAAATATGTATATGGAGAAGAATGTCTAGTCCTGACAGGGAGGGAGCTTGGCTGGCTTTGAAATGTTTTGCGATAAAGAGAACAGTCTGTACCATTAGGAATGTATGAAATGCATCTTAACCTTTCAGAGCTACCAGGCTGTATCTGATACATAATGTCACTGGGTTCAGTGGTGTATTGTAAAACTGATTCTGTTATTTTCCCAAGTGTAGATAATGCCAAAATGAGAATTAGTTTAGATTTTGAGTATACCAGGGGAATCCATATTGCTCATATAGTTGGCATTATCCAGGGCAAGCTGCAACAACATTCATTATATTTAATATCATATTTAATGAGAAAAGCATGGTCCAAAATCAACCTGGCAGGTACTGACTGTGTCTCCCTTGGGTTGACAAATACTTGCACAGCTCCAAAAAACTTACTACTAAAGTGTACTATACATTTTTTCCCATGTTGATATTTTGGGAGTTAATCTGCTTAAAGGTATAATATGTATTTTTATTTATTTATTTATTTATTTTTGGTGGGATGAGGTGTCAGCCACCCACTTCTGTCCATGGATATGTTATCGCTTTGCTTGAAATGTTCCATAGTAAAGCATTAGCCATCTTCATGGAGACAAGTAGGTGATGTCACCAGGTCATATCTGTAGAAAAGCAAGCCTGCTCACAGTAAGTAAACCAGGGGTCTCCAACCTTTTTTCCTAACAGTGAGCTACCTTTACAAAACAAAAATGCCAGAGAGCTACTAATTTTAATGGCCGCAAGAAATTGAGATGATTATAAGAAAGAGAGCGAGCCTTTGGGTACAATTAGATGCCTATAAAACATAAACCATTGTCCATTTATTAGTGCACGAAATTGGGCTTCAAAATTATACATTTACAATGATAATAGGCATGTAATTACCAATGTTTTTGTTATTCAGCACAATGGTATATTTCTAAAATCCTTTGGTGAGCTACTTGGAAGGGAGTGGAGAGCTACTGGTAGCTCTCGAGCTACAGGTTGGAGACCCCTGAAGTAAACAATAAGTTACCATACCTGGGGAAAATTTGCCAGATCACTAACAGAGAAAAACATGAAACACATGGATTGATAGACTGGAAAAATAATAACACAATACATTTGATAAGTCAGTTCATTTGCTTAAAGGAATGACAATCTGAACTGTCAGTTGTCAGTTGATCGTAATATTGGTTTGTGTAGTGGAAGTGGAATTGGACTATACTTGTGCTCTAAACTGAACAAACTTAAAAACAAACAAAAAGAAAATCTCTGCCCTCTCTGCTGTTAATAACTTAAGTAGACTTTAAAGTTTTTTTGTTTTGTTTTTTCTTCAGTAAACTTTCACCATAAGTTAAAACCTAACACTAGTCTCACACTTTTGACGACAACTCTTGTGTGAAGTCAGACTGTACAAATTTGTCCTTCACTTTCTCCACTTATAAGTCATCAGTGCAGACTCTTGAGCAGTTCTTGGCCCGCGCCTGTTGTCATTTGGCACGGGTCTGATCGGAGCACCCGCAGTCAGCGCTGGTCCCTGCTTCTCGCGAGGACACCCAACATTTGTTCCTCATGTTGGATTTAGCAAAGGAACAGCTTACCACTCGACGGGAGGTAATATCACGCCACTGGTATTTTGGAAAGAGAGACACTCCAGTTCTGCAGACTTTTGTAAACAAACCCAGATGGCCTTGTGTGTGAGAGCGCATGTGGATGGCTCTGTAGGTATATCATTGTCTGTTTTATAAAGTTACAGACGTAGTGTTCTTTTCGAATAGTAAATCAAGCAGCAAAAGAAGTCAAAAGGTTCTATATTATGCAAGACTTTGGTGCACTTTAAGCCATATTAGAATGTTATTGCCTCATCAAAAGCATACCTGGAGTTTTGTTTTGTTTCATTCACACATATTTGATAGTAATCCTTTCTTATTAGTAAGAAAGTTAGATCTCAGCTCAATCTCAAAATGCTCTGTTCCACATTTAATGATTCTAGTGAAGGTGCATGTAGTTTAAAAACACAGAGGAACATACCTGAAATCACAAGAAGAACTCAGCCTCAATATGCAGGATTTGTGTTTTAAACAGGTGTAAATGAGACAAAACAACTCCAGGTATTAGTGATGTAACAGTAACCGAAATATCGTGATATCGTATCGTCAAAGTTCTCACAAACATATCGTGGACCATCACAATATATCGAATTGCAAGTCTCTGCTTGAATTAAGAGTTTTGGTGCAGCAATAGAAAAAAATAAACATAAAAACAGAGGGAACTACATAGACCATGATCCTTTGCTCCATTTCAGTGCAGACTACAAGAAGAAATAACAGTTCTAAGCACTTTTAAGTCTTAGTTCTTTGGATTAAGTCTTGTCAAGGGATTTTAAAAGGAACAAGTAGCATATTAACAGTTTTGTTAGCCTCCATAAAATATCGCAATAAATATCGTACCGTGAGATGTATATTTTAAAAATATCATACTGAGACATTTGGATATTGTTACGTCCCTAATCATCATCTCCACCATATCATGAGCTTTCCCAAGATATCGCAATAAATATCGTACCGTGAGGTTCATACCGTGACAATATCGTATCGTGAGACTTGGATATCGTTACACCTCTACAAAGTATGTTTGTGATCAGGAAACAGCATTATAACAGAGACCAGAAAACGGCCCTTTTATTTGAGATATTATGCAAAATCAGCTTTCCACCTTATACATATAGAAAGGTGGGGTACCTGACTTTTCTTGTAAATGAGTAAATCTTTCCCCACAGGGTATATTGTAAAAGCACATTATGACAAAGTTGGACCACTGCACGCTGTCGGCATCTAATAATAAAGTACTTTTCCGACTGCAAACCCAGAGGTAAGACTGGAATGCCTGAGTTAGTGGTCTACCCTTGCTTCACTTCATAATAAAACAAAATATCGGCCCATCTGTAATTCTTACTTTGAATGAAAAAAAGCTGTTCCAGAGTATACATTCGATAAGTCATACATGTGAACATAAGGGACGTGCCAAAGGGTCGTGTGAGAGCTAGGAACTAATCAAAACAAAACAAGACACCTACATTACTTTTGAAAATAATGCAGCTTTAAACAGAACACAGTAATTGGTATTTCGACTCATCTTTCAATAAATGTTATACTTTATATAAATACTTTTTGGGGGTCAATATTTTTATCATAGGTACTTTTTCTTAACACTAGTGGGGAACATTTTCTTATTTTCCTTTACAATGATTAGATCTGAGCTGTAGAGGGATGAATAAATAACTGAATAACAATGACTCATCGATACAAACTAACTGCTTAAGTATTTCACTCTGCTGTTCGTGTATTGCAGTTCATGTTTTTAACCATTTAGACTATTTTCATGGGGATAATCCTGCTTTAAGGGTTATTTTGTCAGTAGCATATATTTGTTTCAGTGTTACCATTAATTGTCTATATCTTCAGCAATATATTGTACTTCAAATTGTGTTATTAAGATAGGCTTATTTAAAAGGTGATTGGTACATAAAGTAAATTCTAATAGCTACAGGATTTGAGTGAGGTAGAATTTTGAGAATGACTAGATTAGATAGCAGCGTGTTTGAATGAATAATTCTCATGTAATTTGATCATACAATATGCACAATGCATAACTTATAACTGGAGATCTGCTGATATTGTTAAACTGATTTTGATTATTTTCCCCAAATGATGTGATTTAAAATGACTAAAAATTCACCCACAGCTCTTTTATAGTCATGTTTTGTGCAGTTATCTCTTTGTATTGTGTTAAAATAAGGCTTTGTGTGTATTTTTAGGCAGCAGATTGACCAAAACAAAACGGCAGATTTAGCCCAGATTTAGCCAATACGCAAACAAGTCTAAAAATCTGCCCGATATATCGCTCCTTAGACTATCCAAAACTACTTGCTGCTAGAAGACAACTGTACAATGCAAGAGTGTAGTAAAGTCATTGTAACTTACTGCGTCCCACATCTCAGCATCTCTTTGTCTAGTTGTAATCTGAAGCTACATGCGATGCCTCTTTCTAATCCTCCAGTGTCCTTGTGTGTTTAGAGCAAGAGAAAGCCAGGATAGGTAATGATGTCTGTATTAAAAAGCAGCCCTCCTCTGAGACAGGCCTAAGAGAAGCTGAAATGAGATTCACTTTTGGAGCAGCGGAGTGGTAGTGCTAATGCTTGGCAGTCTTCCAGGTGTACACAGGGTCCGTATAGGCCTCTGTCTCATTTGCGTATGTATGTGTGACTGTTTGAGTGTGTAAATATAGAGAGGAGGAATACTGCTGATTGTCTCATGTGGCTGTGGGCTGTGTTTATTGTGTGTCTAGATGAATTTTATGCTGATTCCAGGAGCAGGACAATGGAGTATTTTTAGATGTCTCTGCAGCTTCAGCGCACATACGCCACAAGTGGTCAGACCCAAACCACATAGGTATTCACTGCTTTTACAACAGTTTGTAATATGCAATACAGAAGTGAGAAGTACCTCAAATATGTGCTGAAATAAAAATGCAATTCTTTTTATCACATACTATAATACTACAAACCACACTACCACAAATAAAAAATCTTATGGTATGGTTTTCCAGGCATGCTGTACTACAATACATTTTATAATACTGTATAGAGTGTAAGGCTATTTCTAAAAGATGTCTGGAAGGGATTTGGGGAAAAAATAAATAAATAAGTAGACGAGACACATTGGTTATTATGCCTATCCATGGGTTTCCAATAATACAACATTAGGACCACTGCCATAGCAATTAACAATAAAAAAAAACAAAAATTTTGAATGGGAAAAAAATACTCAAAATGTTGTTTATAACAGGAAGCCAAAAAAAAAAAAAAAAAACAGAGTTGTCATACAGCCAAGGAATTAATTAGTAACCTTTTTTCATTTGGTTTGTGGTTTAGGATGTGGTCTTTCCCAGAGTTTGGTTCTGCCCTCCACGCTTTAGATGAAGGTGCTTGGTGCTATGAAGAATGGTACAATAACAGTTTTGGATCTGGTTCAAAATGGATGCCTTTAGGAGCACAGACACACTTGAAAGGCCCATATATCGTGCACATGCGTGTCTTTTGTGTGTTTGCGTGTACTTTTGCCACGCACTTGTTCTTGGTGGTGGTTTGTGGCACCGTCTCATCCTTCATCCTGTCTCCCCCACAAGTTGGCTCTCTCCCGCTCCACACTCGACTGATCCGTAATTCATTTCTGGACCCTTTTGCATGGCAATTATCAAAGCAGGGTTGGAGGGGTTGCTTCCTCACGGGACTGCACGACACACGCTATTCCCTTTTTTTTTTTTTTTTTTTTGGTGCACCTCCGAATATTTCAAATCAAGGGGAGACCATTTCCAGTTGGCGTATCATCAACCACACCTGCCGTTGCTTCCCGCTCGACCGCGCGTCTGACACTTTAGAAAATAACTCTCCTGACGTGGTTTTAAATCAAAGGACACCGCGAGTAGGACTGCTGGGACATCACCAGATACACTTTCAGAAGTAGGCAAATGGCTTTTCAGAGAGCACCTGTCTGCTGTGTCAGGAGCCAGAATACTAAAGATTGACTATACTGTATGTTTCGCTACCCTCTCCCACTTTTCTCTATTATTGAGAAATGAAGTGTTAACAGCCAAAACTGTGCCTAAAATAAGGATGTTGTTATGTAAGAATGCAGCTCCAGCTAAAATAATTTATGAAAAATAAAAACATAGTGAGTTTTGAATATCTTTGGACAACTATTCTGAAAGACCTAATTTTGTAGGTTGATGTATGCTGTCTTTGTGAGATTGCGCTAAACCATTAGGTAAAAAGTAACTAAATTCATCCTATATAATATACAAGAGTGAGGAAAAGTTTAAAGGTCCCATATTACGCTATTTTCTGATCTATGTTAAAATGTTGTTTTATTCAAGTGTGTTATTTTATTCACACTTGTTTAACACATAAACCCTGCATATATAGACTAAGTTCAGAAAAAACTTGTCATGCGGGAGTACAGCAAATGTATGTTCTCCATACACTTTCACTAGAATCATGTGGATAATTTTAGCCCTGGAACTGCCAATCTCTAGCCTGATTCATCAGCCGGTTTTATGTCGTTTCACTTCGTAGAAACCGTCTGACCTCGCAGTGTTAGATTTCGTTCGCTCAACAGTAGGCAGGTACTTTTTATCATTTGGTTGTGACGTATGTTATGCGCTAACTGGTATATTAAGCTTTTCCCAAATCCCACAGGAAGAAGGGCAATAACATCTTTTCCATTTATGAAATTCACCAAACAAGTCTCTTTATTCTGGCTTTAAATCCTCAATATCGGAAATCGTTGACAACACTGAATATATCACTCTTCGCTGATTGGCTGGTGCCCAAACTTGCACTTCCGGCAGTTTTTGCAAACCCTCTATTGTATTTTGACTCCTGACCTAGTTGGTGGAGAGAAATGAAATTGAATGGAGGCACCTAAGTGGCGCCAGCCCGGCTACCCATTCTCAACATACAACATACATAAACATAAACACAACATAAATTGTGAATGTTTAAAAGCCCTGTACCCATTAGTTCCATGGTCTTGCAGCTCTTGAGGTCAAAATAAGTCTGCTGTGTACTGTCTGCATCTGATTATAAAGCGTTTTGTTATCTGAGAATCAGAAAGTGCACAGTTTAGCCTTCTAGTTGTTGTTATATTACTATATTATTATCATATCACTGTGTGGGCAAAGCTCTGACTTTTGAAATGTGTGAAAAACACTTATATACTCATCATGTGGAATAATTAGGATGTCAGGAGTTCATAAAGTAAGTAAGGGATAGCTTTGGACCACTGGAAATCATGTAAGGGTTAGTTCTGCTAGTTCTGTTTTTTCAAGTTTCCCAAATTCATTAAAAATCAGGTACAGAGCCTTGAAACCTTACACATATTGATGTAGGAGCTTTTTTGAATAAGCTTTACAAAAACTATAACTTAATTTATGTTGAAGAAAAAATAAATACATTCAGAAAATAAAGTCAGTTTAAAGTCAGCCAATCTCTCCTGAACAAAATGTAAAAGATAGTTGTTAACTTGAAAATTATCACAATACAGGACCTTGAGTATTTTTAAATATATTAATTACTCATCGCCACACCTTTGATTGGAAAGAGAAAAACACATCTGTAAAAAGTGTCAGATGAAAAAAACAAAACAAAATCAAATACAAAATCCATCATGGTAGAAAAGAAAATCCAAAAGAATAATTGTCTGTGGAGTGTTCGATCGGCTGTGAAAGTCTGGTGGGGGGGATGGAAATGATCATTATCGGGACGTTTGTTTTGGTGCGAACAACAGCCGTGACAAATGGCAGAATTAAATCACCGTGGCAACGCTGTATTAGATGGCTGATTATGAATTAGTGGCAGGCTGCATGTTGCGGTTCCCCATGTCACCGGGCTGTCACAGGAAGTTAGCACGCCGGGCTTCCAAACTGCAATGACCAGAGAGGACCTGCTTTCCAAAAATAACACCTTTAGACATGCACAAGAACTCACCCCCTACAGCATGCAGAGCTATTTTAATGTTCCGGAAAATATGGCGAGATAGTACAGAGACTATGCACAGAGCCATTGTATTTCTCAGTTTGCAAAAAAAAAACACCTATAAGCATGCAAAGTCCATATTACATAGAATATTTGAACATCTTGATAACAGGGATGGGATGAGGCACAACTGATACGAGATGAAACATGTCACGAGATTCAGCCCATAAGAACGAGACAAGATGAGGTTTTGATTTCATTTCTAATAAATAAATTGTGCCATTCAGATCACAATTTTGGCTTCACAATTATTTTATTTATTATGTTTTGCTGTGATTGTAAACACTCCTTTATGGTATTATAGTTTCTTAAGGAGTTACTGAGCAAAGTTAACCTATTTTATTTTAATTTTTTATCAAAGGCAAAGTTAAAAATACGAGGAAACAAATGTCATGCAATAATTTTCTTGTGGCAATTTGGTCTCGCAAGATCTTGTCCGTTCCGTCCTTGACAATATGCAAGGCAAAACCTATTAAAATAACATCTAAGTAGAATATTATAGAATAAACTGGTACATGCATGGTTATTGAATTGTAGTTATTTAGTTTGTATGTGTCTAAATTTGGACAGATAATTGAAAAATCCACCTTATATGTGCAATTGAATTCATAATCCAAATAAAGAGCAGTTATCCTAGAATATACAACCGTTTTAGCAATACATAATCAACTAAAATACAAAAATATTGAAAAATGGATAACTAAATAAGAACTTGATCAGCCCTCCGTTAAGTATCAGTTTGTAGGTGTTATTTTGCAGTGTTTTGTATTGGCAACTACAAACTGTTATTTGAGATAATATTTATGTCTGTGTGTGTTTGGAGGTTCCAGCAGCTCTGCTCTTACAGGCTTAAGAACCATGCATTTGTATCACCAGCTGACCATGCAACTTCCATTCTCCTCCCCAGAAAATCAATAGCCAATAGCTACAATTGTGGCCACATTGTCTACGCTTGTCTATGACACTCTACTTTGGATGGGCAACTGTCCAAATCAATCGTGGATTTCCCCCTTGTGTGGACTCATTGAACAATGCAATCTACAGATCGTTAGTTAGCATTCATTTACTTTTAACAGTTCTAAATATCATAGGTGAACACTGACTTAGATAACGTTGCTCATTTGATTGCCTTTTGTGAAGAATGAATTGTATTTTTATCATTCTGTGAAATACTCTGCTTTCAGTACTTCTTTTTTATGTTCAGCTTTACCCATAGATCTTTTTCCGTGTACTATATTTATATATCCACTATATCCACTCTACCACCCATCACTCGCATATTTGATCTTGCTACAATGTCATTTTCTCATTCTATTTCTCCACACAGAGTCCCCAAGTCCAGACAAGTTTTGAGTTTTGTTTCAGAAGATATAAATCTGTAATTTCTGGGTCACCCACATTTTTGAAAGAACAGGAGAAAGGGCATGGATTCCACCAAATCTAGTACACCGTGTTCTACCAGAAATTACTTTTAGAAACAGATTAAATTACTCTTAGAAATAGATAAATAAATGACCAATATAATATATGGTTATTACTTTTTTTTACTATAGAAAAGAAATCCAACAATGAAAAGTCATCAGCCAAATTATTGTACCAGAGTTGTTAAACTGTTGGCAATAGAATAAAAAGACAAGTATTCCACTTTAACACATTTTATACACATTCTCTTTTAGAAGGTAAATTTTTTAATGACAAAATATATTTCATAGCAGTTATTCAGTTGGACATTACAGTACATGATGTGCTATAATAAAAAGACCAGGTAAGGACAGAAGAATTATTCCATTTAATACAGTAAAGAATGTTGATATGAATCACTGAGGCATGAATGAGCTGAATTAGCTGAAGAGTGGTTCGAGTGTTCCAACCCTGAAATCAGAAAAAAAGGATGATATGCGATAACGGAATATGAAGAGGAACGTTTAAAAAGATGTGATTTCTCAGAGCAGGCCTTGGATATTTATGACTAAAGTGAAGCAGCAGGCTGTTAAGTCCAGTGTGAGGGGTCATAAACATGATGACATTAGTAACAGTTTCTGCTTCAGAAAGTACACGGCTGGAAGTCATAAATCTCCCATGAGACCCTGTCCGCACCTTTAACTGCTACATGCTTTTGACTGCAGGTTTTCCATAAGTCCACTTGAGAATACAGCACTGCAGTTAACAGTAATCTGTGGACCACCCAAAAGTACAATATAAATTCTGAATGTTTAAAAGCTCTGTACCTATTATTCCCATGGTCTTGCAGCTCTTGAGGTCAAAATAAGTTTCTGTGTACTGTTGCATCTAATTTTAAAGCATTTTATTGTCCAAGAAGCAGAAAGTGCACAGCTTAGCCTTCTAGTTGTAGTCATATTACTGTATTATTATCATATTACTGTGTGGGCAAAGCTTATCTCTGGCCTTTAAAAGTTGTGAAAACTACTTAAATACTCATTACAGTGAATAATTAGGATGTTAGGAGTTCATAAGGTAAGTAAAAGATAGCTTTGGACCACTGGAAACCATGTAAGGGTTAGTTCTGCTAGTTCTGTTTTTTCAAGTTTCCCAAATTTGTCAAAAATCATATACAGCACCTGAAACCTTACACGTATTGATGTAGGATACAGCTTTTTTGAATTGGCTTTACAAAAACTATAACTTAATTTATGTGGAAGAAAAAATAAATAAATTCAGAAAATAAAGTCAGTTTATTTTATCACAATTGATTATTATTTAACCGTTTAACTGTTTTGTAACATGCGCTATGTGTATTCATATGTTAAATTCGAGCATGAGTCATGAGCAGTGGGATCTCGAGCTACTTCAAGATATTAGAGTGAGTTCATCTGTGGCTTGGCTTATGAGCAGAAGCCTGAGGCACCCTTCTAAAATCCTGTAGAAAATACAATACACAGTCCACAGTTATAAGCTTTCTTTTAGTGGGATTGTTGTGCACAATAAAATATGTGGTGAAATAGGTTTAATATATGATTGTTTTGTGAATGAGCTACAATAACAATCATATAAAAGTATAAAGAGTATGGTATAGTACTGATTGCCATTCTTTTTTTTATCTAACTTGGAACCAAACAACAAAAATAAGGCCCACACAGCACACTCTCTCATGCTCGGACTATATACTATACTGTCTGCAGCTCCTGGCTTTCACAGAGGAGTCGCCTGCGGACTGAATATAACAAGCCATGGTCATCCAGGCCCAGTGGCTTTATGATATATAAGAGGTGATATTAATCAAAAGGACAGAGCTGGGGCAAGTGGCCATCTTGGCTCTTCTATCTGTGGTCATGTTCCCAAGAAACTAGCATGTGAACTGGAAGCTGCCTATTGGAAACTCTGAACTGTTTTATTGCGTGTCATTATGGGATACATTGGGAAGAGTCTTTGTTTTGGTCCTGGGAGGTCCGTAGTTTAGTCATGGCAGACTCACTGGTCTAGTCGTGTACAAATGCAGAAGTACTCTCCTGCTGCTTTCTGCTGCTGTCCAAATATTGATGTTGTGTGTCTGTATTCTCTGTGGAACGCTCCAAGACGAGATGAAATGCAGTGGAGCAGGTATAAGGCAGTTTGTACTCACGACAGAGGTATAAAGTACATATACAGTCTAATGGGAGGTATAGTAGGAGGTCGTTTTTTGTTTGTTTGTTTGTTTTTTTCTATCTCATCCATGTAACAATATTTTATATTAGTGATATTGGTAGATCCTGATTCAGTACTGTAATGCAGCTCTATGACCAAACACAGACATTTTCCTCACCCACTCCCCGTATTGCTCAAACTCCCAAAGGCTCTGTGTCAGTGACGGATGGAATTAACCAATCATAGTGATCTATGAACTCTACCAGATGACTTTATTTAGCTCTTAAAGGTGCACGGCACAACTATTCTGGTGTCAGGTCATGCTTGTCTCCTTGGAGATGTTATTGTTTACCATAAAATATTCCATGCCATGACATTAAACGTATCCATCTAGCATTTATTCATAACTTTCGATTGCTCAATAATACAATAATTCCTTCTCCACAGATCTGAATGTAATGTAGCATAGTGCTGTAACCTGCTTGTTCCCCTCGTGATAGATCTAATGATAATCTATACTGTGGAACATTCTAGGCAATGCAATAACATTACCATGGAGATAAGCAGGTGATGGACCTTCAACAAGGAATGTTACAAGCAGCTTTAAACATATTTGGTGTACATGCATTTGATACACATAGAAATCATGATCTGGCTCTAAGAAGATGAAATACATTTTATAAAATATGTAAGAAAGGGGGAGATCAAGTGAACTGATTAATGGGACCCTGAGTGGAAAAAGGAAATATGTCATAAAAATTACATTCCTAGTAAAAAAGTTATTTATCCTGGCTTCTTAATGACATAGCCTAATGAGTATATCTCTAGACCAAAGCAGACCTGTTTTACACACTTTTCATGTGCTACACTCCAGGGATCTGCAGACACCAACCAAACTCCAGGTTCACAGATTTCTCCACAGGATCTGTTTGCCTCCATTTCCGACTGGCTGGATGCTTGTCAGGGCTGCGCAATTAGATAAATCACACCAACGTGGGAAATGGGATACGCAGCAAGACACAAAGACATAGAAGACAAGTGCTAATTGCTTATTAGTAGGTAGTTTACGTATGTTTTCTGTTGTTTTACATTGTCCTTTCAAGAAGTGGAAGGTAACAAAGTACAAGTAGTAAGGTACTGTACTTAAGATTTTTTTGGTATCTGTACTTAAAGGTGTCCTTTTCTTGAGAGTCCATCCCCTGCTTGACTCCATGCTGTTGTTGTTGTTGTTGTTTTTTTTTTGTTTTTGTTTTTGTTTTTGTTTCTTTTCCCTGAAATGTTCTACAATATGGCATTTAATTTAACTATCTCCATGGAAACAAACAACATCACCAGGCCAAGTTGCATGTCAGATCTGCGGAGAAGTGGATACACTCACTATCATAATGCATAATTCTGCAGTAGTTTGAGAAATAAAAACACCTAATAGAATAAATACATGATATATTTGTTTAATGCCATACTGTGGAACATCTCAGGCAAAGCAATAACATCACCATGGAGACAAGCAGATGACAGACCCTCTATCAGAAAAGTTAAGTATATTTTGCAGTGAGTACTTTTTAATTTTCATTACATTTGAAACCAGGTATCTGTACTTTTTACTCTTCTACATTTTTGAACTGGACTGAAAGTAAAAAAGTACTTTTCATGATTCATGATTTGCAGGGTTATTTTTACCATGTTTGTAGTAGCACCCTGACTAAAGGTTTTGAGTTCAAGCTTCGGCTTTGAGCAAACAAAAATAAATACACAAACTTCATCAGAAAAAAAAAAAAGAAGAAAGAAACACATTCGTACTGCAACCAAAATATCTATAATATTTAGTCAGTACATTTTCGAAAAATTAACAACTCTCAAAACTCTCATAGACTGTATAAAAAAGTCTGACATTAAACAGCTCTACCTTATATTTATTCAAATTCAGGTTTTATAGCTCAAAAATACCTAGAAAAACAACCATTCTGACTATGTGAGCAAGGTTGCTTCTCCACAGATCTGACTTGTAACTTGGTCTGGTTTGGTCTCGATGATGATAGGAACATACTGTGAAATATGTCAGACAAAGAAATAACATGTCCGTGGAGAAAAGCAGGTGACAGATCCTCCACCAGAAAAGTTGCATAAAGCACCATTAAATACTTTTACTTAAGTAGATTTTTTCAAGTGCTACATTTATGTATCTTTTACCTCTGTATCTGTACTTTTACTTCAGTAGCAAAACTGAGTACTTCATCCACCACGGGTCCTTTCTCTCTCCTCTATATATTATGCATGTGTGTGTGCTCACTACAGTCACAGTGGTGCGGACGGTTTCAGCGACCTGTCATCCCTGCTCACTGTTAGTTGCTTGTTTTGCTTCCTGGTTGCAAAAGGTGTCACCGTAGCGTATTCTTCTCGCCTCTCCTCCTCTTCGCGCATTTACATATCTGTTTATTCGCTGGGTATTTTTACGCACTTGTGTCCTTACGATCTCATGTGATGATACTGGCATCTCCAAAGAGCGCTACGAGACACCGGCACGAATCAGGAGCGGGTTCGGTTTCCTGCTGTTCGACTATATTTACACATCATTTTCCCAAGTACATTACATTCCCGCGCTAGTTTAATAATATCGCCGCCAGATCCGAAATAAGGAAGTAGCTAGCTTTCTGCAAATGGCTCCCTGCATTAGTTCAGTGCTAGGGGTTATCTGTGCAGGTGCGTTACATTTTGCATCTGTGGGTCCATTCTATGAGCTGATTTATTTTCACCCCTTGTAACATATAGAGGTGCAAAGCATTGTGGGAAATCAGCACCTTATCAGTGCAGCAGCGCCGATAAATCTGCAGCGCCTGGGGTCAACACCAGCGAATGTCCGAGAAGGAAATTAATTTGCAGGGCGTCCATTAAAAGGGTAAAGGTTAGTGGTTAGGTGGGAATTAAAAGAAACACAGTGATTTATAGCCCCCTAACCTTATAGACAACATAATATACCTTGTTACTATGCAGGGCTGAGAAATGGCTATATTTACTAGTAACATATATTTCAGTAATTTTATATTTAAAGCGTCCCTATTACACTATTTTCTGATCTATGTTAGAATGCTTCCTCATGAATAAACATAGCTGCAGTTGAGTTTTGTTGTACTAAACTGTTTTTAAATTCATTACACCTTCGCTTGAATCATTTGGATGATTTCAGACCTGGAATTTCCAATCTGAACTACTACTACTACTACTGTGCAAAAGGTAAAAGGTAGCTGTAACTTGACTGACTACCACTACATGACATCACAAGGTGGAACAGAGCATTTCACGTGCTACATAAATAAACTTGAATTGAATTGAATTTTGAGTTTAGGTATTAAATAGCAGATCGTCACAGGTAGTGGTAGTAGTGGTTGTACTTTGTGTTGTTAATGTTAACAACAACAACAACAATAATAATAATAATAATAATAATAATAATAACAATAATATAACAACAATAATAATAATAATAATAATAATAATAATAATAACAATAATAATAACAATAATAATAATAATAATAATAATAATAATAATAATAATAATAATAATAATAATAATAATAATTATTATTATTATTATTATTATTATTATTATTATTTATTTATTTTTATTATTTATTTTTTTTATATAGCACTTTTCTGGACACTCAAAGACTCTTTACAGAGCATCATTCATTCTGTCCACACTTGGTGGTAAGATACTATTGTAGCCATAGCTGCACTGGGGTAGACCAACGGAAACAAGGCTGTAAATCTGTGCCATCGGCCCTTCGAACCACCACCATCACTCACGCACATGCCACTTTCATACTAGACAATGTGGGTTAAGTGCCTTACCTAAGGAAACAAGGTTTATGAGACTGGCGTCCCACTGTGGTACTTGATTTTCCCAGTGGTCTCCCATCCAAGTACTAACCAGGCCCGGCCTTACTTAACTTCTGAGATCTGATGGGATCAGGCTTTGACAAGCTGGTATGTTAATTGATGTATTTGTGATATTTTTGGTATCAGTACATTTCCAATGTTACCTTTAAAAAGTAATGATTTTGATACTTGTATTTTATCCCCTGTGTAACTGTGACTTAGCATTGGCCTTACACAGAAGGGTTATTTTTGCCCCGCTCCCTGGCACACTTTCTCTGCTAAATGTTGAGGTTGCTTGTTTTGTTGTGTGCCTCTACACAGCAGCACTGACCCAGAGCCAGGGCCAGTATGTGCTGAAATACAGAAAAAGCAGGGCCCTGGCAGCAGAATCACAAGCTGCGACTGATCACGAGGGACTTAACTGACAGCTCCAATGGTTAAAGCAGCCCATTCTAAGACAATATGTTAAATAAAACACAAATCTGTCCAACATATGAATCCACGTCTCCCTGTCAAATATTCATCTGCTATGGTTTAAAGTGGATTGAATATATTACCCAAAGTGGATTCATTAAATCAAAGCACAGACAACAATTTCCATTTAAATTCAAACAATACTGGACTGATTTTAAAGAGGGGGTATTATGCAGATCGACTTTTTGGAGCTTTCTGCCATGTTATAATGTTGTTCCCTCATCAAAAACATGCCTGAAGAGATTCTAAATGTCATCCACACATGTTTGAGTAATTTAGCGATCTCTCCCAGGCCCTATTCAAATCCTCTTTTTACAGTCAGATGTAAGATTTGTGTTGAGAAATAACTGAATACATATACTGAAAATACCGTTTCATTTGGTGATATTCAGAATACAGTTTTTTTTTCCTACACTCAAAGGAATACACTGCAGAACCTGACACAATTTAGGCTTCAAACGGGACATAATTAGTGAGGGAAAAATAGAAAATAGTGCTCTTATGGTGTGAAGCCTTATGGATATATTTTAGAATTTGAGGCAAAAAAATAATAATAATAAAGAATCCAGTTAAATTTTTTTGCAACTTGACAAGCAAAACCAATCTCAGATGAAATGAGAAGGTCTGAGTTGCTCACAGTATCAGTGGAGATAATTACTCTACACAGACACTGCAAGCATGTGAAGCTGATACTTCTTCTGGAGTACCATTTTCAGTCTGTTGACTCTGGGGCTTGCTAGGTAAACCCCCTCCCACCTGTCCACAAGCCCTCTGTAAATCCAGGCTCTCCCCAATTGCTCTCAGACTGTTTTTGGACTATTCCTGGTCCCATCTGTGGTGCCCGGGTCTCCCCTCTTGTGTCCGTATGGTGGGTGCTGACTTGGTGCTCCTACGGCCTTCTGTCTCTCTCTCTTTTTCCATCTTCTCTCACTCTCTCTTTCTGTTGGGTCTTTGGCAGTGGGCACATGTTCGCCTGGTCACTGTAGCCTTGTTGCCCAACGTACCCCCATGAGGCCATCTTACACATAAACAACCAACCAAGTGAAGGCGCTTACATACTGTTTTGACAGCTCTTATAATGCCTGATATTTTTTGTGTTCCGGATGACATTTACGATTATTACAAGCCATGAAATTAAAGTAAATAGAGGGGAAAGTTTTGAAAAACACTTTTGTACAAGCAGTTTTTACAAGAACTGGGATGATGGTATTTGACAAGTTGCACAACATCAGTTATTTTATAACCTGTGATGCATTGTTGGATTATAAATGTCATAGAAGAATAAAAAGAAGACACATAAGTAAGTTTAATACCTTATCGACCTTTAAAAGTTATACTTGGGAAAATGAAGGTGTCTTTTCTTGGTTGGTTGTCCTCTTCTCTAGACAGCTCTAACCTTATCCATTTTTATCCATACATCCACTCTGTGTACAGCGCATCTCCCAACCATCCTGGCTTTTTACATTCTATCTTTAAAATATACCATGAGCTAGTCCTATCTCCACCCACCTAACCCTATATACTTTCTTATAACTCCCAAAAGCCTTCTGCTTTTTTCTCCGGTGCCCCAGATAGCTTTTAACATACTAGCCATGGCAGTGTATGAAATTTTGTATTGTGTTATGAGCTGTGAACAACTAGTGTGATTGTGCATTTGTCATTCTCTTAATACAGCCCCATCTCTTCTTAGCACAGGTGTTCTCTTTTAATGGCTATGACCTTAGTGGTATCTATCTTCCATATTATGTGGCCTGCTATTTATGTGCATAGATTAATGGGGAAGGCTGTGTCCGGAAGGGCATCTGGCATGAAAAACGATTCACTGTACTGACCCCTAAAACAAATGTAAGGCCAAAAGGGATTTTCTTATTATTACTTATGGGAGATGGTTAATTATGTGTATAGACTTTGTAGACAGCTACTGCCTAGCAAAGTCAACAAGAATACATGCACAACTTTATTTCTTTACTAATAACTGCATAACCATATTAAACAAACAAACAAACAAATACACAGCCACCAGCACCAATATGTAACTTTTCTGGGAAGGGTCAACCGCAGGCTTGTGAGAGGTCATGGCTTTGTCTGGAATGTTTTAAGGATGGCACTGAACTGACTTATTTTGCATTTATTCAATTTCAGGTGTTTTATTTCCTTGACAAACATGCATTCTTACTGTGAGCTGGGTCGACTCTCCACAGATCTAACCTGTAAATTGGCCTGGTTTCATCCTGTTTTTGTCTATATGAAGACACGTTTAATGCTATGGAATTTCAGGCAAAGCAATAACATCTCCAGGTGGCAGACCATCCACCAGAAAGTGTTCCTTTAAAGATGACATATTGTGCTTGTGTCTATACTATATATCACACTGGAGAGCAGTATATGTATCACCAATTAAAATTAAATAGAAGAACGAAATAAGTAGAGAGGGCAGTGGGCATATGCTGGGAGTGCTAAAAACGGGGGTTGATCAGCAATATGGTGTCCTGAAAAGAAGTGATTAAAGAAAGAGAGAGAGAAACTCAAGTTTTGCAGCAAGCTGTTGCAGTTGCTGTTGCTGCAACACAACACAAAGGTCAAAAGTTTCAGTGCAGTTTAACTGGAGGACTGGTCAGATAGGGTCAGCAGATCCAGCGGAAGAGACAAAAGTATCCCTCCTCTGTGTCCTGCTGAATCACAGCAGTGTACAGATTGCTCAAACATGTACAAATCCCTTTGAAAACAACTTTGAGAGGTTAAATGCAAAGGGGAAACCTCTATAACACGGTTAAAAGCTCTGAAATTTGACCTTTAAGTCTATATGACTTAAATAGTAGGTCTACCTTAAGACTAACATCACACAATGCACTGTTGTTGTTGTTGTTGTTTGTTTTTTTTTTTTTTTTTTGTCACAACTAAACAAAACACTGGTGTCATCTTTTAGAAATGTCATCACAGCACTTACATATCATTTGTTCGTATCATAATCATTTTCAGGTTGTGATTTGTGCACACATTTCTTTCCTGCCCTCTCCAAAGTGCAGCAGCACTTAAAAACGCGACTAGATAAGGCACTCCTTTCAAACCGCCGATCTTTAGCGTCTTACATATCAACATTCATTTTAGGAGCTCATATTACTCACCCAGGTGCTTGTATTGATGTACTCTGTGTTCTCTGCGCACATCTCCTTCTATTTACGCACACATCCTTAAATTACAGTGTTGTGGAGACTGTCCTCTTAGTGATAGAGAGGAGGCAGCGTTATCAGTGGAGAGCATCGAGACAATAGATTGGTGTAAGTGGAACCTTTGATCCAAAGGCCTTTGCTGCTGCAGGGAATCCAACATAACTGATCCTTCGCTAGCTTTGTTTTCCTTAGCCGTATCAGTAAACCACCCCACTCCCAAACAATTCCTATTACGAACACTCTATTTTATATACTCCTATTGTTCTTCTGTTTTCCCTCAGAGCCCTGCTAAATTTTAAAATGTTTATCTTGGCCTCTCTGTAGTCTTGTAAATAGTGGTACGTGTTTGTATTTTCCATTTTTATACCAAAAGTGTTAAATTAATGGGCAGTAGGAGTCTGAGGGAAAAAAATAAATAAAAAAAACTGAATTACAGTTTCAAGTAGCAAATATCAAACTGGGCAAGGATAACCTAAGTCCAGAAACTTATTACTATGATAAGTAGTTTACTTAAGGTGGATTGTAAAAATAATTGGATACAACATTTTTCATATTAGAGGATCTTGAAATGTGGGCACCAAACACTGTATTCAAATGTGTCGTCTTTGTGTACTTAAAGGTGCACTATGTAACGTTTCAGATAGAGGGTCTGCCACATGCTTGTGTTGCTTGTGTTATTGCTTTGCCTGTAATGTTCCACAGTAGGACATGGACTTACCTATCCTGCATTCAACCTATTAGAAGGCGCTCAAAAATGGCTGTGAGTTGTGTTACCTCTCCACAGATCTGACCTGTAACTGATCCTGTTGGCGTCACATGCTCGTTTCCCACTGAAAACAATACCATCTGAAATATGAAATGCTCAAATCAATTTGTTTTCATTTTAGTACATTTTGACACTTAAAATAAGATTAGCCGATAGAACAAGCACAAAGTGTCTTGTTTTACTTGAAATAAGAAAACAGCAAACATGCTCTCACTTGAAATGAGGAGACAAATGCTTCTGTTTTGAATTAAGAAAAAAAAAAAAACTTGTTCTACATGCAAATCTTGTCAAGTCGGAATATGTTCAAATCAAGAAAAAAATTCCAATACATGGTTTATTGTCATACCATGGACCATTTCAGTCAAAGAAATCAATGCATTTTGTTGTTATGCACTTGAGCAAGACAGTCAACCCAACTCAGACTGCAATAGAAATGAATGTACACCAGATCCACACTTTCAGCCATCATCTTTGCACACATATTCATAAACACTAGTCTCTTACAAAGCCAATTCAAAATGGACTAAAAAAGGAAAACAGTTTGATGTAATTCCATATTTAACAAAAAGTCACTTGCCCTGAGAGAAGACTGCAGTGTTCCTGGCTCCTGTATACTAAGGACTTTGCTTTCTTCTTTCAAACAGATTGTAATTAACACTGGTTCCTCTTTTGTCTCTGTGGTGTCCGTGAGTGTGTGTGCTGTGCTATTATATCATTTCAGATGGTAATTTCATCTTTTTGTGTTTCTTGTTTTGTTTTTGGCTTTGGCTCTGTCTCGATTACACACTTTGTCATTTTGTATGGAGTTGATTGACATTAGCATGAGATTAAGCCGCTCGAGAATATTTTTCTTTTTGTGACTTGTTCCTTGAGATAATTGTGTGAGAATGATTTGATATGGATTTGTGTTTTGTCTCTGGTTGTTGAGGTTTTCTATTGTGCAAAGGCAATGAGCTGATAACACAGGGGGTGGGGAGTGCTGGATGTTTTTACAACACCAAATCTGCCTGATTGTACTCTATTGGGAATGAATGAGGTGAAGACCAATACAAACTGTTTGCTTGTCAATGCTGACCTTGGCACCCTGATAAATAGCTTTGGCATCACTAAGTACTCCTACAAGCAAGTAGAGAGAGATTTGACCCATGTGCTTACAGACTATAGTGCATGTAGCGCAGAGTTTACCAAGCTTTTTTTCTGGGGACCCATATTTTAAAAGTCACAAACCTTCGCAACCCAAAGACATTATTCGTAAATCACAAAATAAAGGTGGATTTGACTGAGTGATTGTGTCTCTCTGAACAATTAGAATTACTCAAGTTTTAAACTATGAAAAAGAGTGATTGAAATAGCAATAAAAGGATCCATAAGTCGCTTATTTGGACATTAAATGTAGCCCATTTCTTTTCTTTTCTTTTTTTTTTTTCAATATTCAATTGAACAATAATGGAAGAAAATAATAAAACTGTATATTGCAGACCTACATGCAGATTGTAACAAGGTAACCCCCCCCAAAAAAACAAAAAAAATCTCTTGTGACCCACCTGAGAGTAACGACCCAGTCTTTGGGAAACGATGATGTAGTATATATAGTTCAAATAAGAAAGCAGATTTTTGTATTGTCTTTTGAATACAGTTCTGTACCAACAGTCCATCTGACCATCACTAATGCGGCCATATCTGCCTGTCAAAGCCTGATCTCAGACACAATCTCAATTATTAGATCACAATGATAAGGTATATCAAATGTATTGCCCAAGGATACAACACATTTGTGCAATTCTGGCACTAGGAATTGAACCACCAGCAATAGTTACTACCTGCTACATACCAGGAAACTCTAATTCATTATGGTAAAAATGGTTTCAAATGAAGTCATTTGGACAATGTTTTTGGAATCAAGATATTTTGGCTGCCATCCGGAAGCCATCATCAGTCTCAAAGTACCAAGTCTGAGGAGCTAGAATTTATAATACCCTGAGAAGAGGAGAGGTAAATTAGTATTGTCCTAGGGGGAGAGCTTTATCCTGAAACTCCAAATTCATTTTGTATTTAGACACTTTATAATTGATACTACACATTTTTTTATTTCTTGATTAAAATGCTCTCTACTACTTTCTGTCATACTCAACTAGTCCAATGTCAATTTTATGCCTTATCCGGATTTTCAGGTGACCCAAATACATAGAGATTGTTCGGAGATTTTTTTCTATACGTCCCAACCTCATTTTTGCACTACCCTATCCTCTGCATATAAATAAGTTTGTTTTTCCTGTATCACATTCCGCTCCTCTTTTGTCTGTGCAGGTGCAGACCTCTTCTCCAACTGCACCGAGGAGTGTAAGGCCCTGGGACACTCGGACCGCTGCTGGATGCCCTCCTTTGTGGCTTCGGACGGTCGCCAGGGGCCTGATTACCGCAGTAACCTGCACGTGCCTGGCATGGACTCTGCCCTGCCCGACACAGAGGTACCAGCGTCGCCACAGCCGCCCGCCCCCGTCAGCCTGTCCGAGCAGCTCTCCGTTCCTTCCTCGCTGTCCTCCTCGGCAGCCTCGACCAACGATAGGTCATTCTCCACCTTTGGCAAGGACGGTCAGAGGTCTCAGTCACACCACAGCCTACACCATCACCTCCATCAGAGCCCGCAGTACAGCTCCAGCACGCTAGAGAGGAAAGAGTATGATAGGGGGACGCTCCCGTACAAACCTACCTTTCTCTGTGAGTATCAGTATCAAACGTCCCTGGGGCCACTTGACTTCGGTCTGGTCCAATATAGATACTAAAAGAATAATGGAGGAAGGATTGGCCTCTTTGATTCCAATCTGGACTTTTTTCAATATCACCTTATGTTCTTCTATTTTCAGAAGTTACTATGTTCTGTACTTTTATTTGTAACTTGATATTCTTGATGAATGTAAATACACTGTAAAACCCAACAAACAAGTATAACTCAAATGGATTGAGGAAAATGGCCATCCTGAATCATTTGAGTTTAAATTAGTAGTTCTGATTATTACTTTGGTTTGTTACATATTTTCAAAGTTGATTTTCTATTTATTATTTAAGGACATATTTTAATGCTTTTATACAGTATAAGATACTAGTGTTATATATTGAGGTTAAATATTCAGGAGTAGAGATACTGTATTTATATCATGAATTTTATCATATCTTTTATTTTATTATAGCATATAATAGAACATTACATTACATAATATTAGTATACATTTATATCTATATCTATATCTATTGTAATAATAATTCATAATAATTTTATGTAACAAGTAGTATAACATTAATCTAAGATGCACTATTGGGTTTTACAGTGTTGTAATATAATGTTGCTAACTCCCCTCTCCACAAAAAATAGTTTTAAATCACCCTAACCCAATCCTAACCCCAATAAAACAAATGTCTGTATCCATGTACATATTTGGAATAAACTCAAATTTGAATTAGATTTGCCTTTTTGTTTTTGTTGTTTTTGTTTTATTTCTTCTCTAAATTTCCCCAGAAAGATTAAACTCATTTTATCTGATGCTCATAAGCAAAGGTCAAAACACACCTACAGCTCCGGAATCATAACAGACCACTGCAATTTATTCAGCTCTCTCTGACAATCATTTGTATTGTGCACTCACAAATTCACCAAAAAATCAACAAAATGGAAAACAAGACTTGCTTAATACACATTTCGATTCAAGGTTAATTTCAATTGAAAGTTCTGCCCTAAAATTCAAATGCTGCATTAGAAAATATTTTACCTTACTACAGAAAATGCTGACAATGTGGGTATGAGGTGAGTGATATCAGACAGAGAGAAACATATATTTTGTTGTGGTCTTTTTAAACCAGGGCTGAATTCACATATTTAATCCAACAAACCATTTCACTACAGACTAACACAGAAGTAGAGGGATTATATTATTATATACCAGGCCATCTGTAACCATTTGTACAAGATTTCTGCTTGAGCTCGGTGACTTCTCTACTGAACAGACCCAACTGTGAACCCAACTTCCCACATATTTTATATTGTCAGATTGTTTTAAGAATATTGTTCTTTGGTATTTCCCCTATAGATCCATATATTTCGCAAGTCTAGTTAAAAAGGGCTAGGGGGAAGAAAGTTAATTATATACAGAAACAGAAATGAGTGTGCCTATATGAAAGACTAAAATGCTACAATGCAAGACACAGAAAACACAGATGTCCTTCTCTTAGGTAATAAGTTTATCTGAGTATTTGATTTCTTAACCTGGATGCACACCAAAACTTACACCAATTTATCCTTGGCCTATGTTACCACCTAAAATTTGTCTATCAATTTTAGCTTCAGAATCTATTCATTCGTCAACAATTCCGGACACAAAGCTATCCATATCTATCTATATTTTTTAATATGTCAGCAAAACATATTGATACCCAGCCACAACTGAAAAATGAAGATTGGCTTACTGAAGAGGCTGAAAGGGATTCCTGAGAAAAGGGCATTCACCTCTTTCAATTGCCTTTCCAGCTCCCTCTCTACATTACATGAATATTCCATTAGCTCTAAGAGTTCAGAATGGATTTGAGATACACGTTCAGTAGACAAGTCATTTCCAGTCAGATCACCATCATGTTAACCACCACACCCTGCATGAGGCTGCATGCTAACTGTTGATTGTGCAATGCCAATTTGGTAGAAATGTTGGGGTTCTGAGTAGAATGTGAAAATGCATATGGTAGATGTATTTAATCCTGTTTTCTGATCTGTGTTATAATGTTGTTTCCACATATCAAACATAGCTGGATTTGTGTTTTGTTTCATTCACATTTTAATACACAAACCCTGCATACTTAAACTGAGTTCTTCTCTCAAACTGAAAACACTCTGTTCCACCTTGTGATGTGGTAATACAGGACATGCTCTACAGTGTTTTAAAGCCTATTCATCTTCACAAGAAAGATTTGGATGATTTCAGCCCTGGAATTGCCAATCTCTACTGAACTAAAGGTAAAAGGGTAGAGGTAATTTGAAAACTACTGCTTCATAACATCACAAGGTGGAGCAGAGCATTTTGAGCCAAAGATGTTCATTTTGTCTTCTTATGTGCTTTAACTTCTTGGGTTCTTTTTAAAGACTGTATGTCTTAAAGAAAGTGTATTTACCTTGTTGACATGTTTCGGCTGCTACCTGCAAGCCACCTTCAGAACTGTCACTGGTGTTGGTGGTGACGTGTTGTATATCAGTTGTTGTTACTTCCTGTAGGCGTGGTCAGCCTGATGGACCTGGCAGGTCGCTCAGACTGACCACGCCTCCTGTCGCCCGCACAGTTCTGAAGATGGCTTGCAGCTAGCAGCTGAAACATGTCAACTAGCTAAATACACTTTACTGTATTGTCTTTAAAAATAACCCAAGAACTTAGAGCATTTTGAGATTTGGAGATGTAGACAAACTATATAATATGGCAGGATTACTCAATGTGTATATGAACATTTATAACAACATTTTAACAACATTCTAACATGGCTTAAAGCTCACAAGAATCAATTTTTTTACATATAAAACTTATTTGAGATGTGTTGCTTTCATCGGATTATTGTGTTTATTTGGGAAAAGAGCAAATCCTTATATTATTATGCATACACAGAACCCACAACACTTTCTTGAATTGAACTGAAATTTTTTGCAGGTAAACAGTTAAAATGATATCACACTTGTTGTTAGTCTTAGCAAACAGCAATTTCCCTCCTGCACATCAGGACTATGTGAAAAATAATTGCTATTTAGCCTTTAGGTGCTAGCGCTCCAAACATAGCAGTGTGTCTGCAGATCTCTTCTGCCTTAGAGGGTTTGGATAAATGCACTTTTCCTTTTCTTGGTCCAAAAACTCACAACTTTATTTGTTTCAATATCTCATATTTTTGCAGCCTGCTAAAATAAATTGACTTCTCGCTGCAATGCTGACGAGTTTGTAGTTTGCCAGTCTGTGTAGAAGATATGACCCCACAAGCTAAGACTCTATTAACAAACACACATGATGTTCTACTTTTAAAAATAGCCCCCTCCTCCTCCTCAGTATCGCTCTGATCACCAGGGCTGCCTCCATAAAGCCTTCATCAATGTTTAATCATCCATTTATAGATAATTAATGAGCCAATTAATGCTGGGTGTCTTTTCTGTCCATGCATTGTGCAGCTGCCAAATCCTCCCAATTTATCTTCGCTGAGGGACATGTTTTTGTCAGTTCCTAATTTAGTTTTGACTACTGTCCTTTTTATATATGCGAGCTATAAATAACGTTAAAATTACTGCTTTGTGGCATGTATCCTTCAGGAGACAGTATTGAACTTAAAAGTCTCAGGGGATCAGTCTCATTTGTCTTAACAGAGGTGTTCTTGTGTCTTTGCAGCCCGCAAAAGGATTTGCTAGCTCATTCCATGTGGACCTGTCGGAAACAGCGTGAATTACTGTACTAAGAATGTGACTGAAAAGACAATTGGAAACTGTAACCTGGACAACTGCGGCCTTGGTTAAACTTCATTATCTCGGGTGGCCTGGCTCGTGCAGTGGTGCCAGGAGGAAATCAGAGGGATTCATAATGAAGAGTAGAAAAAGGAGCAATCTGAGGCCTTACATTCCTCTCAGCAGGACTGAGACCAGGACTGAGACCAGGCCGAGACACATCGGTGAAGAACACAATGTCATCAGCAAACAGACAACAAACTGGAGGACCAACACACCCCAAGGATTGAGGGAATTTTGCCTCTCTCAAACCTTTTTCTTTTTTATTCTTAACACAAAGGTTGGCCTCTGGACATCTGTGTGTGCCTGTTTACACGAAGAACAAAAATGTTTCTGTACAAAATTCACACGGAACCCTTTAGCTATTTTTACGGTCACTACTGTTCACTGTACAGAGACTTGGAGAGCATCACAGCAGCAGTGAGCGAGTGCTCAGACAGGTGCTCTGGACAGGTGCTCCGGACAGGTGCTCCGGACAGGACAATGAGCAGGAGCAGGTGTTGTACAGGTACATGTGACAGGAGAAGAGCTGGTGATGTGCAGTAGTATAAATTCTGTATCTGCGTTTCTTTGACTTGACTGTCTTTCTATAACTTCTCCTCTTGGTTTCTGTTGTTCTTTGTGTGGTTCACGTGTGCAGACTCTAACGTATTACAGTTAGACAGGACAATGCTTCTCCAGCCGGGTGCAGTCCTCTTTCCAGTTTAGCCACTTCAGGAAGGACACATGAACATAAAAAAAATACTGCTAAAGTCATACTTAAATGTGCAGTTTATCAATAAAATCTCACAAATATGAATGTTTTTTGAAGCTATTTCCTTCCTGAGCTGACTGTGCAGAAAGTGAAACGATGGCATTGGCTCATACACAATCAGACACACTCAGTGGTTTTTATCATGTGTGCAAAGTGTTTACTGTGCTATTTTAAAAAGCTTATAAATGAATATAAAACTATATATATAAAACTATATATACAATATACTTTTTTTGAAAACTGTGTACCCATTGGTTAGTTTACATTTCATAATGTCATTCAATCTGGTACTACAACAATTGTACAATTCAAATTAGTCCAAAAAGCAGAAACCCGTCACACTGATCTTGGACTAAGTTGGTGTTATTTTTGATGGTTAATTTTCACCGTTTTCACTGGGCCTTCTCGTGTGTAGCAAATACACCACCTGAGTTATGTACTTTTTATATCTGAATATGTGTTCATGTACAGGAACAAGGAGATTGATCCAAACATAACTTAACAAACATGACTATGGGATTTCCATACAGCGTTCATGATGAGAGTGGAGAATGCACACAAACACACAATGCAGGTCAAGAGCTGATAAATAAACAGTGTCATTCAAATACTGCAGTGTGTCTTCTGTTGCATTAAAGCAGACAGTCATCGTCAGAGCGTACCCTTCACAGTCATAGATGTTTAGACTTACAATCTTTTTGTCGATTTGCAAGGGAAATTACTCAGACACAGTCGTTCACACAGACCAATATAATCAAAAAGAGCAAAAAATATAAGTTGTACTAAAATTCGAAATAAGTAGCAAGAACGACGCTTATGATGTGTCGGTATATCCTCCTACTCTCCCTCATAATGAGTTCTCTTCCATTGTTTTCAGAATTATGTAAAATTTGGAACACTGCCACAGAAATTGATAGTTTAAAACAAAATATTACATCTTTTGAATGGAGAAAAGTCTTCAAAATGTTTCCAACAACAGAAATATACGAAGTGTCATCCAAGACATGTAGGATTAATGTAGTGCCACTACATTTTTTACTGGTTGAATGTGGGACTAGCTGGAGTGTGATCATATGTATCACTGAGAATTTGACCCAGTTTTGTAGAGTCAACCACACAAATACAGCTTTTGTTGTTCACCCTTGAGTGAACGCATGGGTGAGCCCTGTGATTTTCAGCTGTTTGTCCATGATTAACCTTGTATAACACCCGAGGCAGCAGAGGCAGACTTAATGAAATACAGGATTAAATAAGACCACATCAGTTAAAAGTTACAAATCATGTCATTTAAAGGTGCACTATGGAACTTTCCTGATGGAGGTCCACCACATGCTTCACTCCATGGAGGTGTTATTGACTTGCCTGTATCCACAGATCAGACTTGTAACTTGGCCTGGCAGTCTTAAACAAAATGGTGGCATGTTCATGGATACAAGCAGGTGGTGGACCTCTATCAGAAAAAGTTATATAGTGCACCCTTAAGATGCAAGTTCAATCAAAACATAATTTTAAAAGATTTTAATGAATACAAACATGCACAAACATTGTTTTCTTTCCTTTTACTGCTGTCACCATGATTAGTAAATTCCAAGCGTACACCTCTTTAATAATTCATTTGGGTTGTTTTGCAGAAAGAAAGTGCTAGCATACTCTTGATTTATTAAGGTTTGGAGCCAGCACAAATAACTCTGGCTGAATTGACTGCTAAACCTCATTTGGGAAAATGTCTGTTTCAAATTTCTTGAACTGGACTCATGGATTGTCATAAAACGATCTTCAGCTCTCCCATGTGCTTCTATGGGGGCTTTCAAGACGCTGCCACCATGGTTTTGCCCCACTTCCCTCATTCCGTGACCCCAATAGCTCATCAAAAAACAACTTCTTGCAACTTCTTTGGTGCATGTCACTCTAGATGAAAACGTAACCTACATCTCACTCTTTATAGTTGACTTCAGTATATCTTCACATAGACTGGCTGCCTTTCATAGTTCAGAAAAAATAAAAATAAAAGAGTTTGGAATATAGAAAGTGTGGAAGGTCATGAGGGACGTATTTACTGGCCAAAATAGGGATAGGGTCACTTTACAAAGAAATCTCAACACCAAAAGCTCATCAAAAAACAAACTTATTTTTTAACTTCATTGGATGCATGTCACTCCAGACGAAAATGTAACTTACATCTCATCAGTCTTTATAGTTGACTTCAGATATTCAAAAATAAATTGGTGTCTAGAGTCCAAAAATAATAACTCACAAAATAAATAAAAGAGATACACACTATACAAATAAAAGAGTTTGGAATTCGAATAGAGAAAGTGGGAGGTCATGAGGGACATATTTATTGGCCTAGATACAGTGATGATCTGTTGGCTGCTGTCACGGGATAGGGTCACTTTACAAAGAAACTTCCACAAGGCTAAAGCATGTGACTGACGAGATGATTCCACGCTGGATACATGCCCTATGGGGGACTGATTCAAATCTTACCCCATAAACTATCAGGACTATTTATTTATAAGCAGCAAAATGAGGTCAAAGAAAATAAAGACAGATGTTCCTTTTAGCACTTTCTTCTCCAAGGCAAATATTATAATCCTTTTTTTTTTCAAGAATTGTAAATGTCGTTGCAAATAATGAGCTTCATTTAGGTCATAATAATGCTGTTTTACAATGTTGTGCTGATGGTTAGTCCAATTATTTTAATATATAGCCCCAAGTATTCATGTTTTTGACTATTAAAATGACATACTCATATTAGTTTTTTAAATTGTTGCTGGCAATGTTTTTACATGTAAGGCCAAATAATTATACCATTTGAATGAAACATTAAAACAAAGACATATTTATATTTTAAGAGGTAAATAATTACAACTAGCCATCAAATAGTGATTGCTATTTTGGTATGGCTCTCCATTGTGCTTGCCTGTTTTGTTCAAAGCAAAATCTCAGTTATACACTTTAAATCCTGCAAAGCAATAAGACGCCAGTCTCTTATGAACGCAGAAGAAGCATGCTCAGTTTAAGGATGTTTTAAAAATAGCAAAGAACAAGGCCAAAGATTGGGAGGTTATTTTCTTTTTACAAAATTGTCTGTGCATATAGTATAACCTTGATTGAAATAGGTCATTGCCAAAAGCCGTATGGTGCTAACTTTCAAATTCTTCTCAAGGCCAGAACTCAAACAAGAAATGTTTACTCAAAAATATCTGAAACCCATTCATCCAAAAATAATGCAGTTTGTGTGATGAGAGCAGGAGTGATGACCCGTAGGTGACACTGACATTCACGCAAGTGTGTTTGAGCTGGCCTTGTCCTTGGGTGGGGTGGTTCAAACAGAAAAGGTTGGATATATTTGGTTTATTCAAATTAGTGAAAAAAAAATTGGGTAACACATTATAATAAATACAATTTATTTAGCCTTAATAAAGCATGAACAAAGACTTATATAATAATTATTCACGCTTAGTAACTTCTTAATTACTACCTGAATTAGCACTTAACCTGCACTTAATTCGCCTGTGCTGTAAATAGTAACTCAATACTTCTTAATTACTCATGAACTAACCATTTGCATGTTTACAAACGCATATTTAAGTACACATTTGAGCATTTATTAATGATTAGTAAGCTATGAGATAATGATTTACTAATAATGCAATGATAATTCAGGCAGCTATTATCTGTTAGTTAAGTCTTTCTGAGAGCTTTTCTAAAGTGAAGGCTAATTATGCTTTATTAAGCATTTATTAAGGTTGGTCAAATTCCAGAGAAAGAATAATGCATTACTAGTAAATCATTCTCTCATGGCTTACTAATCATTAATAAATGCTAAAATTTTTACTTAAATATACATTTACAAATACACACACAAATGGTTAGTTCATGAGTAATTAAGTAAGAAATACTTATGAGTAACTATTTACAGCACAGACAAATTAAGTGCAACTTAAGTGCTAATTCAGGTAGTAATTAAGTGGTTACTAAGCGTGAATCATTATTAATTAAGTCTTTGTTCATGCTTTATTAAGGCTAAATAAGGTGTAGTTATCATCAAGTATTACCAATAAATAAATAATAAACGTAATACTCAAAGAGGCTACATCTTATTTTAAGTTAGTTTAATCCAACTATAAACCTATTTTTTAGTGCTTGGTGGTTTTCAGATTGTAAAATGTGATGATTTCCCTCTAGTACATTCATAAGAATTATCCAAAGATAAATTCACAAATGCTGAATCTAATCATTTCTATTAGTGAATGGACGCTATAACTCACTATGTTACAATATTCCTTTTAGCTGCCCCCATCTGTATAAAATATTATTGAATGTTGTGATGTCATCTGAAACTCAATACCACATTTTTGTTTGTTAAGAAGTACATCACTTAAATTTTAAAGCTGGGGTTATATTAGCATAATACATTCTCTGTAGCCTGACCTCAAACATCGTCATAGCTTCACTGCGTATCTAAAACCCATCCATCCAGCGATAACGACTGACGCGGGTGCACAGGGCAGGCACACTGACCATAGGTGCACTGCCGACGCTCACATCAGTTGCTTTGACCTGGTCGGCTCGGGGTGTCCTTCAAGGTACAAACGGGGGAGTGATTAGTGCTGAATCATCTTGTCCATCTCTGGCTCTCGGTTCAGGGTTGAATCGAGGTGACTGGCTGTGTCTGTGAACCTCATATTCGTACCGGCGGCAGATTCACTTCATTACTCTGGCTAAATAGACTTTGAGGAGAGAGCCCATCAGCCCTGCGTTTACACAGGCTGGCCCTATCACCTTTCACCGGTGAGGGCTGTATCTCACACTGTCGACAGCCGCGCATCCTTCATCTCAGCTAAACGCCACGGACACAGACGGATTGGGCGACAGAGCAGAAGTGAGACAATGCTTTGTTTCTGATATGGGTTTTTTCCTGGATGTAATCTGAGGAAGAACAAGGAAATAATATAGAAAGATAAAATATGACTTCTGAAGGATTTCTGGGAATGGTTGCTCTATTTCACCAATGTAGCTCAGGTGGAAGAGAGATTGTTGCATAAAAAGAAGTTCAGCGCTTTGATTCGTCCCTGCTCCAGACACTGTGTACTGCCATTGTGTCCTTCGGCAAAGCACTTTATCCACTTAAATGGATATGGCTATGTATGAGGGGCAGTATTTGCATTTTAATTTCGAACATAACACTCACAAAAACTCAATTAACAACAGAAGTGTAGCTGAAAATTCTGGGCCTTTGTTACAAACCATCTGGGTAGACCCACACTACATGTTGCTCCCACAAACACTTTGGCACATTGTTAGTATTTACATGCACTGACTCTGTTTGCACAAAGTCAATGGATGGAGCAACGGGATGAATTACTAAAGAACATCCAGTCAGCTCCTATCCCAAAACATCAAATAGTGACTAGCGTGGCTCTTTCTTATGAGTTTGCAATAGATCATTATTTGTATTTATTTATTTTTATCACGTCAGAATGCAGAGGTCTGACTTTGGACATAAGTGTTGCTTTTACAATGCATGATTTACTAATTATATGGAAAATGTTTGGTACTTTAGCTTTAAGGTGAATACAATATGAATAATTGTTAAAGTAGATTGTGTTAATTAACAACAACAACAAAAAAAAACAATAGTATAGAGGTTGGCCCAGCTCCAAACCAAACTAACTGGTTTCAAATGGCTGCAAACACAATACTCAATACTCTTCCATTCTTTATTGACCTGGCTAAAAAGAGGGTGCAAACACATTTACATGAAGTTGCAAAGCACCCTTTTGCACCCCTGTAGACCCGTCCCTGTGTACACCAAGCTGTGTGTTAGGCAAAAAGTCCGACGCGCTCAGTATTTGCTCCACTTTTCCTCCTGCTCATTCCTCTCTTGGTTACACACACAAGTCTCCTCCACCGCTGCCCGGGGTCTATTCCCAGGCCACCTCATCAGGGCCAGGCAGACAGCTATTACAGTGTGTGCTCTGATGCCCATTTCTCCTCCCATCTCTCTCCTTATCTCCTGCCCGCCGCTTGGTCTGCAACTATCTATTGACCTGAGACCTACCCCTGTTGCCCCCGACGACCAGCGCTCACTCAATGTAGCGCTAAGCCTGCAAGCCTTCCACGTGCTGACTTCCATCTTATTACTGCTCCTTTTATTCATCTCACCTCCAGGTAAGGTGTGTTTGACATTGTGTTCGCTACCTGTGCCAAATAGATGCCTGGGTGATGCCACAGTGTCAACATGTTACAGAGGACTAATGACTTGTCAGAATGAATCAGTTTCACTTTAGAGTAGACTCTAATCAGAGATGGCAAGGCACGATTGCTGCCTATAACTATTGGTTTTCAATGTGTAGCGTGCAATACAAAATGAAGTATCGCACATACTCAAAGGTTGTTTTTTTAATTACATCACTCCCGAAATGACTACGCTGTCAGGACAAAACATGTTTAATTATGTATTTAATTACACAGATTGGCTAATGAATTAATGACTTGACAGGACTGAACGGGATGACAGGTTGTAAAAGGTAGACTCCGCACGGCAAAGAAGGTATCGGTCCTGCATGGGAAAAATATGCTGAGGAAATCTGCATTAAAATCAAAACTAAAAGCTCACAGATAACAGCATACTAGCAAATATAATAATAAAACTATAAAAACATTGCACTTAATCCATTTTACCCCATTAAGAACAATTTAATGCACCAATCGAGCTCTCAAATCCTAAGACAAGAACAATTTAAATACATGTTATTGCTTGTTAAACATGAAAGTTCTGCACAGAAAGACCTGGGCAGCCTGGGAGTTGCACGTGGAATCTTCTTGCTGGAGAGTGCTCGCCGTTCAGCCACCGGGGAGCCCCATTCATTACAATAGAAACCTAGAGAAAAGTCTTGGTGCTTAAATATACAAAGTAGGTTGATTTGTGTAGAATGTTCAGTCTTTATATGCACCAACACATCAACAATGCACTCTTTCTCTGGGTGGCTTGAAAACAACTTTGTAGTCGGTATAGAACCTATTTGCTCTTGAGATCAGATGCCCCTTGCAAAATCATACAATCTGAATGATAATGATGAAGTGCCCGTGGCAACTTCCGGAATAAGGTCAGTGCGAGCTTCTGTCACCTGTCTGTCACTGTCAGCTAATCTCACCTTTAATCTTTTGGCTCAAAAACAACTGTAAATGTATTCTGTCTCTCCCCTGTCCTTCTGGCCCTTCTCCAAAGCAGCAGCAGAACCAACAGCCTCCCCAGCCTATCCATCCTTTTCATCATCGCTACTACAATCTCCGTGAAAGCAATCTTACTTATCAAAAATTGCACAATTCAAAATAACATAACCAACGTCCGATCAAAGATGCAGTTGACAGCATGTTTTACAGTCCGATAACTCCCAGACCAAGAAAAACCATCCCGGCCAAAATTACCTTCATCCGCACTTTTCTTATCAGCTCCTCGGAATGAAAGGAGACAGGTACTTGTGAGTTTTCCCCAAGATGACCTTGGTTCAGCCACTGAGGCCACAGGTACTGTTATCTATATTAATCACTTATAAAAATGGATTTTATTCATATGTCTGGCTTTGATAATACATTTTTTTTGCCCCCATTTGAGATCACAGATGAATACATGAGGAGTCAAGTGCTTATAGTGTAACTTGTTCTTTTACAGTGTTTTGTAGTGAATTGTAGTAGATTAATGGCCACAAACTTTACACTTAAGTCCACACTAAATTGTTTAATTCATCTTATCTAAAGCTGCTGCGTGGTTGATAAAGGAAACTGCCTAGGTAGAAAGAGTAGGTAAAGTTTGCCAATACTAAACATAGCAGTGAATTTGAATAAAGTCCTGCTAAATAATGAGTCTGAGAAAGTGAAAATACAAAGGGGAAGTGCATTTCATTAATCAGGTCAACTAGAACACGACTTTAGATAAATGAATGCTAATGGTGGCCTACGTTTACTGCATGGATAAATAGACTGGATAATGACTACTTAAAACGCACACGACTGTTGTGGACTGCCAAGTTTCTGATACATATTTACACATATGGCAAACAAATAAGGACGCAACAGATTGATGGGCCAAAATTATAATACTCCTTCCAGCATTATGATATATTATACACTACCCGGCAAAGTTTAGACACTCTTCTTCATTTCTCTTTCTTCTTTATTTCCATGATTATTTACATTGTAGATTCTCACTGAAGGCATCAATATGAATGACAAATATGGAATGTAGCAAACAAAAACATCACCTCAAAATAACTCGTTTCAGATTTCAGATTTTGAAAACTAGCTGATCACTGCTTTTGACAATTGGCAATCTTTGCCCTTGACACGCCACACATTGAAATGAAAACCATTGGAGGAGACTTTGTTGTGAAGCTCATTGACAGAAGGTCAAGGGTTTGCAGCGCTGTCAACAAAAAAAAGGGTGGCTATTTGAGGAATTTGAATCTAATATATAGATAAAAAAAATCTTGCTTCATACTGTATATTTGTAGTCAGGCTGGTGCCACCTAGTGCCTCCACTTATCTCACTTATCTCCAGCAACTAGGTCAGGAATCAAAATACTCTAGACGGTTCGTAAAAACCCCAAAAGTGCAAGTTTGGGCACCAGCCAATCAGCAAAGAGCCATATATTAAATGTTGTCAACGATTCCCGATACTGAGGATTTAAAGCCTGAACAAAGAGAATGTTTGGTGAATATCAACACGGGGAAAGACATTATTGCCCTTCTTCCTATGGGATTTGTCAAAGGCTTAATATACCAGTTAGCCCCATTAGCAGAGCATTACATATGTGACTACCAAATAGCAACGATTGGTTAAATGATAAAAAGTACCTGCCTACCGTCAAGTGAAGGAATTCTAACACTGCAAGGTCAGACGGTTTCCACGAAGTGAAACCGGCTGATGAATCAGGCTAGTATATTTGATGCTTTCCACATGAATTTAAAATGTAGAAAGTAGTAAACATGAAGAAAAACAACATAGAATGAGACAAACTTTTGAGTGGTAGTGTATTTTTTCGAAGTTGCATTTAGGTCCACATTAAAACTAGCCTGATTCATCTGCCTGTTTCAGTTTGTGGAAACCGTCTGGCCTCGCAAAATTAGAATTCCTTCACTCGATGGTAGGCAAGTCCTTTTTTCATTTAACTAATCGCTGCTATTTGGTAGTCACATAAGTAATGCTCTGCTAATGGGCTTAACTGGTATATTAAGCTTTTCCCAAAATCCCGTAGGAAGAAGAGCAATAACGTCTTTCCCCGTGATAAAATTCACCAAACATTCTCTTTATTCCAGCTTTAAATCCTCAATCTCAGGAATCGTTGCCAACACAGACTGTATGACTTTTCCCTGATTTGCTGGTGCCCGAACTCGCACTTCCGAGATTCTTGTGGGGTTCTTATATCTACTGTATTCCGATTCCTGACCTAGTCACTGGAGAGAAATGAAATTGAGAGGAGGATCGAGGTGGTGCCAGCCTCGTTACATTAAAAGATCATATTCACATAGTATCTACAACCTTATATCATTAGAGCCCTGTTAGAAACATTAGCAAGTTTATTGATGTTTTTTTGTTTTTTTCATGTAGCAATTAGCATACTGAATTATCACATCATTAGCAGATAAGTTAAGTTAATTGATTTGTTTGTGCAGTGTCTTATAAGAAATTACAAATGTGGCCTACCTCTTCTTTTTCTAATTCTATTCTTGTAAGCCACTAAATCCACACTAGCGCTACAAACTTAACTTTAATAATGAAGCTGGATCAACTGGAGTTAATTTAAGTGCATATGACTTTACATCAGTAGAGTGGCAATTCGGAGGGGGGGGTCACATTTTTTCTGATCTATGTTATAATGTCATTTCCTCATCACAGACAAACCTGTGTTTTCAGTTGAGTTGAGTTGAGTTTTGTTTCATTCACACATGTTTAACATACAAATCCTGCATAGTTAGTTCTTCTCTCAAACAGAAAATACTCCATTCCACCTTCACAGCAAACAACTAAATCTAAGTTAAGTTAAGATGACTTGAATTAAGAAAGTTTTATCATGATTTGAGTAAATTTCACTTGACAAGTAAAATGGTAAAATGATCTGCCAATAGACTTTTTTGTAGTTAAAATATGAAACTACATCTTGCTACATTTAAAATAAGAAAAACAAGAACTTTTTTGCACTTAAAATAAGAAACAAAATCAAATGTTGCTTGAATTAAGAAATAAACACTTAGTCCATAGGTAGATAATTTTACTTGTCAAGTTAAATCTACTCAAATAAAATAAAATGTTCTTAATATTTAATTTAGCTAGATATTGTTTTTTATTTTTATTTTTTTTGTCAGTGTTGTGATGTCATCTGGTAAGTGCAGAAAGTGCTCCACTGTGTTTTTAAACTCTTCACACCTTTACTAGAATCATTTGGATGATTTCAGGCCTGGATTCATTCCAGTCTTTACTAAACTACTGGTAAAAGGCTGCTGTTAACTTGAAAACTACAACATCATGACATCACAAGGTGGAATGGAGCATTTTGATCTTGGAGATATAGATAGACTAATAATACAGGATTACTCAGACGTGTGAATGAAACAAAACACAATTCCAGGTATGTTTCGACCTCTAAACAATGGACTGACGGATCCACCAAATTTGTTTTAGTGCCTTCTTACAGAAATGACTTTTGCATACTTGCTAGATTATATAAAAAAAATAAACAAATAAATAAGAAACAACACACTTTGACCAGTAGCCTATTTATTCATGAGTTTGTACGATCTTTAATCTGATAAACTAGGCAGCAGAGGAAAAGCTGAAAACAGAGATAGGATGTGTCAGTGTATTATCAGGACAAATATCATCACTGCCCCACAATGCGACACCCATGCACCACTACACACAGCATGGGCACAGCGCGGACACACCAGGCCTGAAACCTTCGCCCCCGGACACCATTCCCTCTCATCTGATATTCTGGGCGGGATTCGTGCGTTGGTAACCCGCGGTGACGGAATCAGGCCTCTGACTCACTCTCTGACCTCGAGGGGGAACAACCCAGTGGAGGACAGAGCTCAGCCGGCAGCGCTACGCTAACACAACGCGCCTGACAGAGACAAACAGGCTAACTGGAGAGCTGGGATGACGGTGAAAAAAGAGCAGCCGTTACTGAGAGGGAATAGCAGGGAGCAGGACAGGAGGGGAAGTGATGGGTCAGCGCATTTGGAGCAAGGGTGAAAATGTGGTTACAAAATAATTATAGAAATGGTTTCGATATTGCATACAATTTGCTTTACTGATATTTGCTAGGAGTGGAATGAGACGTCAGAAATGGTTCACGAGATCAAGACAAGGCAAGATTTTGATTTCAGTTGGTCTTAACCCTCTCCAGGCAGGCGTTGCAGATTTACAACAGCTAAATGCCAATTACCTACTTACTCCAAATCCATATTTTATGAGCTTTTTTTACTCAGGAGTCTTTTTTCCCATCCATGCTGATAAACGTGGACAAACTGATTGCAGACTGTGCAAGAATGGCTACACACAAGTGGCCTGCCAGAAGTGCAAAGTACTTTTGTTGTTTACAAAGGATAAAAATAGATTCTTGGAGTACCACACAAAAAAGTGATGTTGTTCTGCCACTGTAAAGCACTGTTACACTGTGCTTTATGTTTTCATTGTTATAAAAAGTGGTATACACATAAAGTTAGCGTTCATATAATTTTCAGTCTTCAGTGTTAATTTACCACACCGGACCGATGCTGCAAATCTGCAACATCCCAGAACGCATTGGATGTGAAGGTCTCTCAAAAAAAAAGTCAGTATTGTATATTACTACCCCATATGATCATTTTCCCCATATATACGATTTTTTCCTGTTACTAAAATTTAATTTGAGCCTGAGAGGGTTAACATTACATTACATTTTAAATATATTTTATGGAGTACTTTTCCTGTTATATTACCGCTGCTTTTTGGAACTATGGTTTCTCAATGTATTATTATTATTATTATTATTTATTTATTAATTTTTTTATGTTTTGGTTCAAGATGGTTATCCATTCAGAAAGCAGAATAAACCTCACATGACTCTCATTTGAAAGTTGAAATTCATTTTTTAAAAGTATATTTTTATTTCACATAGTCAGCTGTCAAAATGTAGGCTCATGTCTTTTTTTTTTTCTCTCTCTCTCTCTTCTCTCTCTCTAAATATTAACTCACCGGCATTAAACCCTTTTTTGTCCAATCCGAGTTCAAACCACATGGGGTAAAAAATCTAACAAGATCATTTTCCGCATGTGTCCACAATGAAATTTGATCTAGCAAGATCTTGTGGCATGAGATCTTGATCTTAATGATGATGACTTACATACATCACAAATTCATACTGAGGAATTCTGGGGCAGCTAAGACATAATCCCTTTGGTGTGTCTGAGGTCTTTTGGGGATTCCATGCCCAAAGGGTCTTGAGGAGGCATCCAGGTGTCCCCCAAAACAGATGAACAAGGCCGCTCATTTTGACTCAACCACTGGAGCAGGTAGATTATGCTATGGTTTTTTGGCAGGAAAAAGGAGTAGCAGACCTCTCACATTCAGGTGGTTGTGTTGGATGAATGGGAACAACCTGACAAATAAAAAAAATAAAAATAAAGTAATCCCAAACACTGTCAGTCCTTGCAAAAAGTGGATTTATTACATGCGCGATTCTTTTCTTTATGCTGTTTTTATTAATTTATTTTCTAATCCTTGAAGTTGCAGTGTAGAAAGGTTTTGTTCTGCCATCTCTACAAATTACAGTGTGTGAAAATATAATGTTACCGTGTACAGTAAGAAAAAGGGGCAGGGTGTAATTAGCCGCTAAAGCCTTCCACAATTAAAGGAGCAGCTTGTTCTATTTCCTGATAATGTATACTGTTGAGAGGCCAAGGTGCCTTTTTGTGAAGTGGTATATAACAGTATAGAAAAAAGTTTAAATTTGTCTTTGCTAAAAACGCTAAAAGCTGAGTAGAGAAAAGATGAAAGAGATGCGCACGGTGCAGGGAAATGCGGGAGCTGCTGACTCAAAGCTTGGCATTGTTTTCAAGGAGATGTGTCAGGAGCGCGAGGCTGGGAGGGCATCAGGGTCTGCTGTAGGGTGGTGTACCAACAAAGCACGTGGCCTCCGGAGACCGACCTCCTCTGCCGCCTTGTCTCTAACCTCTTTACCTTTGCACGTCACAGATGCAGGTGCACAGATGCCAAGTGAGACACGCAGGGAGGCTGTTGTGTTTTTTCCACTCTCCCAGTCATGCCCCCTCAGAAACAGAACACCTGGTCCCCAAAGAGAGGAGGGTTACAGATCGCAGTAGCCACCTCGTGTCTATGTCTACCTCTCTCAAATTCACCATGCGCTCCGTTCCTTCCTCTCCCGTTCCGCTGTCTGGCTCTCAGCTGTCAGACTGAGAAATGGCAGGCTAGACAGGGGTCTCCTGCCTGGGGAGATGGGCAGGAGAGGACAGAGGCCTCCAGACACGCATGTACTATGAAACACACACACACGCACACACAGAGGCTATAAATGTGCTCCTGAACCAACACCTGCCAACCTGTGCATATATTGTTTATACCAAGAATGCAATGTTTTCCCCAAAATGCCTTAAGTTAAGCCAAGAAAATTTATCCTGTGCATATTGCAAGTTAGACTACTCAATTCTCTAAAACACACTTCACATGATAATATTTAAATTTGTCATTTCAGATGTGCAGATATGTAGAAGTATGTTACCTATCAACCATGGTGTTAACAAGGGCTAAAACTTCTACAAGAACAGTATGTATGCAGAATAGTTATGATTAGACAAATAAAACATGTGTATTTAGTTAAATCAATGTTTAAACATGTCATAAAAATGCCTTCATTGCTTTTGAACTGCCTCTGCATTTTGAATGGACTTGATGACAGTCGATGACTTAGGTAAAGGTTTTAGAATTCACTGCTTCTTCCTGTATTTTCCAACTTTGTATTTTAGACTTTTCTTCACAAACTGGCATTTAATTGATGTAAAATTATGATAAATATTTACCACACGTACTATCAGATCAAACCAAGTCATAATTATAATAATATATTCATGTCTCAAACACAGATTAGGCTCCATTAATACCCTGAACATTGAATCAAGTAGTTACTAAGCCTGAATCATTCTTAATAAACTATGCTCAGTTTTAATTAAGTTTTTGTTAATGTTTTAATAAGGGTGTTATAGTGGTACACAATTCAGGAGCAAATTCATCATTACTTTGAATCTCTAAGAATCTCTCTGCTGTGTGTGGGATGCATTGCAGCGTTAAGATTGTTGTCAATCACTCAAACTTCCTGTCCTGCCCTCAACTTCACCTTTGTACAGTGAGAAGGTCCCTAGACTGTATAGTTTAGCATAAAGCAGGTCATGACAAAAAACCTGTGTTTTCTTCCATTGTGTTCAGAGCCTAAGTCATCATCCAAAATGCAACATAATTTGACTTGTAAATAAGAATTAGGGAGTGTGACATATTCTCTGTCTGCCCACTTTGCTTTGAATGTGTACATCTTGTTACCAGATTGTGTGCGACAAAACACAAATGTCTTACACTGATATTTTCTGTTGATTGCAATCAAAACTGGATAATGAGGCTGGGAACGTCAGAAGAAAATTATGATGCAACACAAAACTCCTGATTAGCAAGAAACTGCAGCAAAACCAAGCACTTTTATTCAAATTTGTGCCACTGACACAGTTTCTTGGGAATATTTCTCCAATGAAACTGGATAAACACCAAAGGATGGTTGGTATGTTTACTCTGTTGGTTTTACATTTGCAGAGTTGTTTTATTGTGTCATAACAGTGCCCAGATGAAACCTTCTCTCTATTATTATTTTATTTATTGAATTATTTATTTGTGGGGTGGTGTTATGGTGATGAGAAAGTAATAATAATCTGATCCCTGTGACTATTCACTATTTATTTAGTGCAGCTGTCTGATCAAACAAAAACAATTCTTCTCCTATTGGTTAGCTTCTGCCCATCTGCGCCATCACTTTCAAACTAGGCAATGGTGGTGAACAACCACTGGCGACCCACTGTGGCACCTGGTATTCCCAGCGGTCTCCCTTCCAAGTACTAACCAAGCCCAGTCTCACTTAGCTTCTGAAATCGGACAAGATCAAGCTTTGACAAGGAGGTTTGGGTTACTTCTTTTATCTCCTTCAGACAAAAGAAAATTACAATGTATACATCGTGATAAAATCTAAATTGTGTTCTGGCTCCACGAAAATTGATATTCATTGCTGTCATATCACCAAGCCCACCCACCCCAACAAACGTAAGAGTAGTTTGCCAACTTTCAGATTGGTGGGCGAACTCTCCTCCACTCAGCTGGTGCCTCCATTGAGTAATAATTTTACACAGAGTAATTTGAGTACAAAACATGATTTATTTTTTATTAGTGACAAAATTGTTTCTTGAGTGAAAATTTGTGCTCGTTTTTCACTTCTCTCTGCTTGTGTCACCATTGATTTCTTCTAATGGCTGTATTGAGACTCATTGGATCACATGGGATTATTCGTTCAACCAGCCTGTCATTATTGCTATGATTTACAGCCGTGATCAAAGTCAAATGTAAGAAGTGTCTGATCTTTTGTTAGCACTGCAGTGTGATGAAAGTTGAGATTCAGGGCGTGTTATAGTCTTTCTACAAAGCACTTATTCAGTCATCAAAACCACACTGGTGTTTCTGGCGATAAAGTGAACTGATGTAACATGAAATCCAAAATTTATGCTGATGTGTGCGTAGCTGTCATGATACAAAACACCACCAGGAAGAAGTTGAGAATACTCTGACAACTATGTACGTCTTGATGTCATGTTTCTATTTTCCATGCATGTTATTGTCTTGCCAATAATGTTCCTTATTATGGATTTTAACCATCTCCATGGAGTCAAAGTGGAACAGCCAATATAAGGCTACCTTCAGACTGCAGGGCTTAAAGCTCAATTTGGATTTTTTTGTGAAATCCGATGTTTTTGCGAGGTTGTTCACATTTCCAATTAAATGCGACTTGTATGTGACTCCAGTGTGAACATAAAACAGCCCAAAAGTGTCCCGCATGTGCACTGGAGGACACGGTGACGTCAACTGCCGCGAGCGTGCTTAGTATTCAAACATGGACGCGAGCAATAAGTTAAAAAGTTTTAAAGTTCCTCTCGTACCGGAGCCAGAACATGAACAACTTACTTGTTTTAAGGAGGAGATTGAGAAGGAGAAGGACGAGGTTTTTGGCCGTGGTGTTTTGTGGGGCAGTGACAGCAATGTCCGTTGAAAGGAACGTGTGGATGCGGAGACGTGGCCAAGAGTGGTGAGTGGTGATGTGCTTCGCTTCAGTGACATGCAGTTCATTGACAATTTTCGCCTACTTCAGCGCAGAATAGTGACGTTTGTGGCTTGTTGATAACGTGTAGGTCAGATGAATGCGCTTTGGCCATTCAGACTGAAGTCGGATGTCAAAAGATCGGATATGTATCGGTTTTAGGACCACATATCAAAGTGGCCTGGATCACATTTGAAAAAATCGGATCTGTGTCGTTCAGACTGTCATTAAAAGATCAGATACAGGTCACATAGGGGCCAAAAAATCGGATTTGGGTCACTTCAGGCTGCAGTCTGAACGCAGCCTTAGTTACAGCTTATATCTGTTTGAAAGCAACCATTTTACAGTTAGAATGCATTTTTTTTTTTTTTTTTTTAAGCAACAAAAATAAGATTATTTAAATGCCATTATTTGGAACATTCCAGAAAAAGCAATACCATCTCCACGGAGACAGACAGGTGGGCGGACTCTGTTACATAGTGCGTCTCTAAAGATCCACATTGTTTTTTTATTTATTTTTGCAGAAACTTTCTCATTGTGTTGTACTGAGTCACACAATGCTGGGTCTCATAATAGTTGTAAATTATTTGTTTATATCATAGCTACTTTATTTTGAACATTTTGAAATTTAAGAAAGTACAACATGTAGTCTCCATACTTGAAAAGACATTCAAAACATGAACATTCAACAAAAAAGCTGAAAAACACTCAAGTAGACTCACTTTTGCAGCAATAAAATTCATTAAATATGTGTTTATAATAAATATTCATTAATTATATGTTAAAAGTATTCAATGTTTTCAATAGGTAAGGATATTCAAAAGTTTTAAGGAAACAGAAAATTCATTAAGAAAAAAGTAGAAGAACCTTGAGAGCTAATTAAGCACAACTTGACATACTGAAATACAGGAAACCCAAAAGGTAATTATGAAACCTACCAAAATGGTTGGTTACTAACACGCGACCCTTTCAAATGAGGCTTATTCGTCATTATCATCGTACATCTGGCCGTATTCGTGCAGTCACTTTTCTGGCTCCGTTTTGACACTGTGCATATGGCAAGATTGTGGGTGGCTTCCTCTTCACCTTATGAACCCTCCCTGCAGGAATCCTTGGAAACTCTGCTATTCACAAACTCACAAGTCCTTTTTTTTTTTCTGCCGAAACATTTGTAATTTAAATATGTGGATCTTTCAAGCTCATTCCACCAAATCTAACAGCATTCTTTTTTTATAAATCGATTTTGTATTGGCATCGCACATTGTCTTTCCTTATTTATTTATTTATTTTTTCCCACAAATGGGTTCACCATCTGAAAACAGTGAGCACTAGCAGAAACAAGGCTGGTAAACACTAGCTTTCTCTCCCTGGTGCATTTCCAGGCTTTTGGCTTTGGGCTTTTTCTCTCCTTCCCAGTGTGGCATCAGAGAGCCTTTGATAGAGTAAAATTCACACAGAGGTAATAGGGACATGGGCGTTAAACAAGCATTTTTTATTGGCAAAGTATGTCATAATAAAAAGTGCCAATAGGGAATCAAAGCCAGGACAGGGTTTCATTATAATAGTGTTTAATTTGCTAATCTCTGTGATATTTAGCCACTACTGCTCTGGAACTATGAGGTCTATATAAGCAGGGTTGAGGAGTAACGGATTACTTGTACCGGAGTTATGTAATCAGAGTACAAATTATGAGTATCTGTATTCAGTTACAGTTACTGTTTCAGTGAGTGGTAAATGGATTACAGTTACTTTGTTGAAATAAATGGATTACACAGCGGTCCATTCCTTTTTTCACATTTGGGGCTATATCCCTTTTTTTTGTATTTTTTTTGTTTTTTTTGTTTTATTGCCCGTAATTCCACTCATTGCCGGACACTAAACCAGGTCTAAAGCAGGTCTAAAACCAGGTCTAAACCAGGACTAAAGCAGGACTAAAACCAGGTCTAAACCAGGTCTAAACCAGGTCTAAACAAGGACTAAACCAGGACTAAAGCAGGACTAAAGCAGGATTAAAACCAGGTCTAAACCAGGTTTAAAAGGACTAAATCAGGACTAAACAATTTCTAAACCATGTCTAAAACAGGACTTAACCAGGACTATACCAGGACTAAACCAGGTCTAAAACCAGATTTAACAGGACTAAACCATGCTGCGCTGTGTCTCCTCCTCTTCTATCAATAATATTTTTAATGTGGTTAAGTAAAGACTTGGCTTTTCATTGTCTTTTATCAGACAAAACATCTCATGTGAAGATTTCCTCGTCTTTGTTTCTCTACAGCAACTCAAGTAATCCAAAGTATTCAGATTACGTTACTCACTTTAAGTAATTTAATGGATTACGTTACAAACTACATTTTGGGATATGTAATCTGTAATCTGTAGGGGAATACATTTTGAAAGTAACCTTCCCAACACTGTATATAAGTGAATTGAGGTAAAATGCAAAGCTATTTTCAACATCTAGTAACTGACAAGGGAAGTAAGAATATTGACATTTTTATTGAACAGTAAAGTCTTTGTCTATAGCAGGTTTATCTTTCCCCCCATTATATTTACCTAAAAATTTAGGCAGAGTCCACCATCTTATTTCCAAGGGTATGTTATTAGTATGTTGAAGTTTTCCACAGTGACAGGAAGAAGACGTCGCCTAGTTACAGGTCAGGTTTGTGGAAAGATGACCCTGCTCACGGTCATCTCTAAAATGTTGTAACTCTTCACTTTGATAAAGATTACATTTTAAAGGTGCACATTTTAATCTCGTCTTGTCCCGGTTGGTGCTTGATCTCCACTGTAAACACCAAAGTTGAGGGTGAGACAGTAGCATTTTCAGGGGGAAATAGTGCTCTAAGAGTGTCAGTCACAACACAACCCCCGGTGTGACAGCCCTGTGGCACCAGAGGAGACGAGAGGAGACAGGTCTGTACCCTCTGCGGAGCGGGCACGGCCGGCTGCTGCTGTTGGCAGGTGACACTATGTGTAAACATGCAGCCACACTTCACACACAACATGGCCAAACTTACACTCATGTCATTCAAGCATGCAACAAGAGCACGAGGAGGGAAGTGACAGTGGCAGCTCAGCATACAGGAGAATAAAACAAGCCATGCAAAGTCCATAAAACAAAATAAATAATATCTAATGTGATTGTATTTATTTATTTATGGAGGCAATGCACAGTCATTCATGTTATTACATTTGCAATTATAGTGTGAATATAAAATCTGAAATGACAGATGGAAAAATCAGCTGGGAGCTAGTCTAGTCTAATCTAAATGAGACAAGAATACAGTGTACACATTTATAGTTTTATAGTTTGATAACTGACATAATAACTTTTTTTTTCCTCCCAGAAAGATGGGAAGAAGTTGGCACGTCAATTATTACTTTCTTCGGTACTGTCAACACTAATATGTACTTGCTCATGTGTTCTTTGTGGCACTTGTAGTACACAATAGTTGTATACTTGAGCACCTAAAAAGGTGCTTCTGTGTCATGAAGTTTGATACACTTAACCTGTATATAGACCTGAATGTTGTCTTGGATATTCTGGGCTGTTTACTTATCAAGCGTGTCAAGTAAATGTACTGCAGCTAACAGTGAAAAAATAGTAACATTATTAAACCTCACTATTTCTGCTCTGTGTGGTTGTTGCTTTCCATTACATCATTAGATAAGATCTGCCATGCATGTGGGCTAAGTGGGGAGTGGAGAGGGAAGCAGCTCTCTGTTGGGGCGCTGTTGCGGATGTGTTGTTGCGTACACAGATGTTAGTACCATTTCCACCTCAGCACACAAACCTGTTTTATTAATCACTTGACATCCTCCATGACCTTCGTAAAAGCGGCTTCTCTCCATCGCAGTATGCAGCTTCATGTTATTTATGCAGTAGAGAAGTCACAAAAGACAAGAATTTGTTAACTTTAGATCTAGTTCTGCTTGAAGGGCGTTTATTCAATGAGACACTTTCGATATGTGTGCAGCTATGGGTTACTCCGGAGTATTGTGCAATATTTCATTTAAAGTACAAAGCAGGTGATTTCATACAGAAGGATATGGCCCTCTGTTGAAATTGTATACAGCCTCTAGTCTTTCTATGCCCTTATATATACAGATAGGGTTCAGTTGCAGAATGGAACATGTTGGAAGAAAATGAAAAGTGCTCAATAGCGAACTAAATGGCCATTAAGAGGCCCCGTTTGGAAGGGAGGGCCTGTAAAGTTTACTTAAAGGAAATGAACAAGAGAGACACACGCATGTGGGTACCAATCTAATGTGAAAGGTGTCACAAAAGCAAATTGAATTCTATCAACTCGGGAAACGTTTTTAAGAATGAATACAATTTGCCACCTTCAAGTACCGTCTTCAGTTCTGACAGGGGTTTTGTGAGTCATTTCCTTTAATATCTGTCTGAAGGGAAGCGTATCCTAGTCGTTTACAGTTATTTAGTCCACTGAACTCTTTAAAGGGCCCATTTTAAGATATTTTCTGATCTATGTTGTAATGTTCCTCATCACAAACATACTACATATTTAGGCTGTGTTCTTCTCTCAAACAGAAAACACTCTGTTCCACTATGTTGTGATGCCATGTGGTACACAGGAAGCTCCAACTGTGTTTTTCGGTTTCATATGTTTTTATTCATGTGCAAACAGATATAGATATGTCATTCAAACAACACAACAATGTACACACACTTTTATTCATTTTTATGCAGATAAAACATAACTTATAAAGTTAACTAACAAAAACAAATCACTCAAGAAATAGGAGTAGTGTCATACAATATAATAATAATAGAATGATTAAAAATATACTACTACTAATATTAATAACAAATAAAAATAAAATAAATACAATAATAATAAAAAGGGGTGGGTGGTTGGTTTAGACTGTTTTTAAAAAAAAACACTTTCTAAAAAAATTCTTTATGTTACCTTTCTTGGAGTAACTAATCTTCTCTACTTCTCTTCTTTAGGACATAATTTCATTAATCCACTGAGTGCTGGATGGGGCTTTTGCTGATTTCCAATGTAAGAGGAGATGGCGTCTTGCAACAAGAGAAACAAATGCCAAAACTTGCAGTAAAGGTGAATAGCTAGAGAAGTCTTCTGGAAGACCGAAGATAGCTACATACAAAGAAACATTCATTGATTTTAGCAACACCTTGGACAACGTATCAAAGTAAACCTGCCAAAAGGTCATCAGGGCAGGGCAAAGATAAAAAGCTCCACTGTGTTTTTAAACTCCATACACCTTCACTAGAATCATTTGGATAATTTCAGCCCTGGGAATTGCCAATCTCTACTGAACAAAATGTAAAAGATAGCTGTCAGAAACCATTACACTCATACACAACACCAATTATTTCTTTGATAATTATCTGTACCTATAAAGTTTTTGACTTTTTTTTCTTTTCTATTGAGCCTTTTGAACCTACTGTAGACCAAGAAAATAGATCTAGCTGTTTTCTGGAGTATGCATCCAAGTAACGAATACTTACCATCAATCTACAGTTAACTTGAATGTACTTTTGAGTATGTTTTTGCTAACAAGCAGTTTGTGCTCAAATGCTTTTCTCCTCAGTGTATCTACAGATGTGCTGACAATGGCAAAAACAGGTGGTCAGTAAACATCATTTGTGCAAACTTTTACTGCAGGTGGTCCCTCTGCTGTCAACATACTTTTGGAAAATACATTGGCAGCCAAACCCGGACAAAATAACAACTGCTAGTCAAAAGGGATCCTTCAAAAATACAGTATGTTTTTTCAACTTATTAGCAAGCATCTTAAATGAGAGAGCAGCTGGTTACAAACAGCTCTTACAAATGTTTCCTTTAATGCAATGTTAGATATTAAAATATGTGGTTACTTTAAACAGAATCTGAATCCTTTGAAGGGAGACCGTGTTAGTCATAAAGGCCACAAAAAGCCTTCTTTAGCTGCTAAAGAAAGAGAGAAAAAGATGGAGTAGGAGGATGTGAATCAATGGAAACGTTTTGTAATTCAGTTACAAGAAAGCAACTGGCCATGTCTTTTGGATTTCAACTATTTAAAAGTAAAAGGTACCAATAGTGCCAGAAACTAAACAATTTAAAATCAATCTTGCTTTACAAATTACAACGGTAGCTCCTGCTGTCCTTGTACACCTGACCCAGCGTTTGAAGAAATGCAGACATGAGGAGAGTAGCACAAATCTCTACTCAGGTAATAGGCAAGAAATTGCTCATCACAGTACTCAAAAATTCCTCATAAGAGAACATCTGATGAGAAATGAAATGAAAGAGGAACACAAAGGTTAGGATCAAATAATATTAGCAACATAACACTTTGATCCCCTGTAGGTTTACTTACAGTGGGAAGAATGACAGAAAGTCCATTAAAAATGACACAAATAAATGTACTGGAGAAAAAGTAATGTATTCTAAAGAAATGAAAATCGACAAGAGCCTTTTTTTTTTTTAATGGTATATGTGGATATCATTTTTCAACTGTCATATTAATTCCTTCATAAAGGCATTAATAAGCATTCACTGTTTTTGAGCATGATTGGAATAAACCCAGTAAAACATGAGTGCATCTTTGTGAGCTGGACACAATGATATGAAAATTAAGCAACTAAAAAAAGGCTCTTCGCGCTCTCTAAATGTTTTATTTTTAAGTGCTTATTTGTGGTGGGGAAAAATCTTTCAATTTTACTTTTAGGAAAGGCTAAATAAAGTTTCCACATTATTATTATGTGCTCTACCTCAAATTTGAGGTTTTAAAAAGCATTAAAAGGTTGAATTAGTTCATGTTTTGTTTATGACGCTTGCTGTTCTGCTAGAGGAGGGCTGAGCATGGAGGGGCTGTGTGGTGGGAGCATGGGGAGTGCTGCAAAGAACTTCCTGGATATGTAGGCTTGTGGACGGAGCCCAAGACAAGACAAGGTCTCCTGTAACTAAAGTAACTCAGTGAGAAATCACAATATCACTCAAACAAGAGGGAATTATTCAGAAAAACAAAGTTGAGGAGAAAGGCTGGGGTCTAAGGAGGCTGGGACTCTCCAGAGTTCTGGGATCTGCTCAAATGCTGGGATGTCTTCAAGTCCTGAGATTTCCTCAAGTCCTGGGATTTCCTCAAGTCCTGGGATCTCTTCAAGTCCTTCGATTTCCTCAAGTCCTGGGATCTCCTCAAGTCCTGGGATCTCCTCAAGTCCTGGGATTTCCTCAAGTCCTGGGATCTCTTCAAGTCCTGGGATTTCCTCAAGTCCTGGGATCTCTTCAAGTCCTGGGATCTCCTCCTTGACAGGAGCAGCATGAGTGAGCTCCACAGACTGTGGGTCACATAAAACTTCAGAGGAGACTGCCTCAGGGAGGACAGTCTCTGTGAGATGGTCTGAAGTGACACTGACTGTGGGTGCGCATGATTCCTCTGCTGATTTCTCTGAGGCTTTTTGAATGAAGTCCTCAGGAGGAGGAAGAACAGGAGCAGCAGACTCCAGGTCTGTGCTGGGGTCTTCATGCTCCTTGAATTTAGGAGGGAAGAGAACGTGGATCTCCTCTACCATCAGTAAATGTATTCATGAACCCATCTTCTGTTATAATCAAATTAAACATGTTTATTAAGACCTTGAATACAACCTATGAATCACTTGGTTTGTTGAAAACAGTATAATAAAAATAATAAAAATGATAGTTAATGTCAAGTCAAGTTTAGCACAGTTTGTACACAAAATGGTTCATTGTGCTTTACAGAGTAAGAAAAAAATATGAAAAATAACTAATAAAATTAACATTAAAAGAGAAGAGAGAACAGTTATAAACAAAGAGCTTATTAAAATAAAACCTTATTAAACATTACTAAAGAATCTTAATTTTAAAGCCCTGCCAAAAATGTAACCAGTACCTCTTCAGATATAGTTTCAAACAATCTTGTATTTTCCGCTATTCACTTTACCTCCGGCATGTGCTCCAAATGTGTATAAAAAGAGAATAGGGGTCATATCAAATGCCGCCCTTATACCTGGGTGGCAGAAGTAAAGTCTTTTTATGCATAATCAGGGAATGTGGGTTTTATCGACCTTACAATGAAGCTCACAACAACAACAAAACATCACAGGGGCCCTGGGAGCACAGCCGTTTGAGCCAACCACAGGCAGGTCTCCAAGGTTACATGTTGTATTTAATCCCCTGAACCCCCATCGGCGCCGAGCGGGAAGAATTTTGTGTTACTGCCTCTGCTTGTCGGCACCGTCTGTGTGTTCTGTGCACGCGACATCCCCAGAGCCGCGGTTAAAGCCCGATGACATCAGCAGCCATGTCTCATTTCCCCCGAACGGAGGTCCCAATATGATGCAGTGTGTCAGAGCTTGCACACATACATGCACACACACACACACACACACACACACACACACACACACACACACACACACATGCTCACACAAAACCAAGAGGAAGAGTATATAGGCAAAATGCACAAAACAAATTAAAGCTTTAGTGCAAGATAGGGGCTTTCATTTTAATTACCATATTCAATAAAGCAGATTAGATAAAAGGAGGGAGTAGGAGAGACTAGAGGAAAAATGGGAGTGTTAGCAGGAGTGTATGTAGCTGTATTTGTGAGTGATCATTTTAAGTATTAAGACAATTTTTTTTTTTTTTTTTTTTTTTTTTTTCTTTTGTAAGATTACGCAGATGGTTCAAAAAGTATTATGAAAGTATTATCTACCTGCTTATCTGAGTTAATATTAGAAAAGGACAGTTCATCTCATTAATTTAGCAAAGTTATATTTGGGTGAGTTTCTGTGTGAGTTTTTAACCGGAATACAAAATGAGAGATTCAGAATACTTGGTTTACATCAGGATAAACTGTCATTTGATTTCTGTTTACATTCATAGCCAAGATGTAACTACTGTGAGGAAGGGATGGTTGAAATATAATATAATATATAGTTCTACATGTATTGGTAATAACTGTGCGATAAATTAAAGGCCCTGAACACCACCATTTGTTTTCACCCTTTGTAACCATGTGAGTTCTTCCTCTTCTATATGACAGTGGTTATATGAGAAAATATAAGTGGTTATTCTGAATGCAAAACATAGCCTTTACACACAAATCACAGCGGTCGCCTGCAGAGCCCTCTCGCAGCCTAATTGCTGCTATAATTAGCAGCATTCTACAGTTCATCAGCATAAGGTAAAATACATTTTGTGTAACCACAATCCTGGTCCCCATTACACACACAACTGTTGCTGCATATATGTGTTCATGCATTATATATTAATAATCATAAGCTGCTCGTGGTATGTTGATCTAGAGATGTTAAATGCTTATATTGAGAAATAAACTGCTCTTTGAAATACAGGAGGAGAAAAAATCCCCAACCACTTGAGCTAAATGAAATATTCAAAACCCTCTGGATTTTGGATTTGCTTATTTATTTATTCAGCTGAATAAAGCTGACGTTCCTGCATTTATAAAGGCTGCGCTGTTTTAAAGTTCACTGCTGCTATAGGGGTTACGTCTTGCTCTACATAATTCAGTGGGATTTGGGATTTTATATTCACAATACTGTTGAAGAATGAATCTATTGTTGAGGAGTGAGAGATGCGATCTCAAGAGTAAATTATATCCTGATTCCTTTATTTAATGTTTCATGTAAAGGGGATAACCTTATCTCACCATTTCAGATAAAGCTAAGCTGCAGAGCGAGCAGCAGAATGGATCTAACATGAGTGAATCAGATTTGGTACAAGACTCAACCTTTATATAATATTTCAGAGATACTTTGATTTTATGTATTATATACCAGGGTTAGTTCTAGGTTTTTTGTAATGTCTTCAATTTAGGCAAACATATCTGAATTATTTATCAACAAGCAATGTGCGTATTTTGGAAGTGCAAACTTCAAATAAATGTCATTACGTATCATACACATGACATAAAGTGATATTTTGATTGCAGGGCTATTGAATATTACTCAGTCCATTAATAAAGTCTGAAACAGTATCTTCTCTGCTCACACATTTTGTAAAGTGTAAAAATGTGCTTAGTATTATACTATTGTGTGAGTGTGTGTGAGAGTGTGTCTGTGTTGTAGACTCCCCTGTGGTGATGTAATTCAAGACGATTTATTTATTTGCTCCTTAATTTGTCAAACAAGGTCAAACGCCCCCGTGACATTTTATCCAGACTTCCTTGGCTATTGTTTACTCCCAAAGCAGACTCACAGATTCTATTGTGCCTATCCCCGCACACACACAAGCACACAAACACGCACACACATAAGTAGTTTTATCTCCCATGCATCCACAAAGCTGACTAGAGCCCCCCGCTGACAGGGACCCAGCATGTCCTCCTTATAAAGTCAATGAATTTTATGCAACAGACGCTGTGACATCTGACAGTCATGTAGACAGGCTTCACTGCGTCATACCAATATAGTTTAATCATCTTCCTCAAAACACTCTCAGTGAGACTGTGTATCTGTGCCAAATCGTTTATTGGAGTCCAGGAACCCCACGGCCCCCCACAACAATATCAGCACCTGCACAGTGGAATATCATGATCCAATGGAGGCTGGCCATGTAAACATTACGGGGGGGGGGGGGGGGGGCTGTTGCACGTTTTCCATGATTTAAAATTAGATTTAAATTTTTTATAGTTTTTTATTGTTATATTAAAATTTTATTTGTAACAAGCAACACTCACTGAGGCAAGAGGGAAAGGAAAAGGCCTACAGTGTTTGCGACAAATTCTGCAACATGGTGACTAGGACTATTTTCAATAAATAATTACTGAATGAGTCAGTTTTGGACCAATAGAACTGGACCAGAGCTAACATGTGTTCTCGTTTGTTTAAACAGGTCATTGCATTTGAACAGAATATAAACTCAATTTGTTTTGTAGAAAAATAACAGAACAATGTATAGCACAGCTTTATTTAGCTGCCACTGTCAGGATCGCATAAACATTTGTGTACTCCAAAATGTGGAAACAGTTTTTGTAACTGACATGTTTTGATGACCATGAGAAGATACAATTTATACTTTCCCCAAAGAGATTAAAAAAGAGAAGACATAAGGTGCCTTTATTTGACAGCTAGCTTGGTCATTCTAAACCTGTTGTTTTCTGTGTGACTTGAATAATCTTGTTTTGTTTTTGTTTAGTCCTACCACCACAAGTAATGACAAATTCCATTAATAATTAATGTGTTTTCATAAGGAAACAATTTACATCTTCCTATAAATAGGATTTAAAATTATGTTTTTTTAACCATATTTTACTGGTCTGATAATGTCAGAATTGGCCATATACTTAGTCAATTGGACATAGAAATATTAACATACATTCCATGTTAATTGCAAGTTTACACAGTCATCATACTTTTTTCACACAGTAATGTTTGATGATGCAGATATTAGGTACAGTTAGTTAGTGACTGCTCTCTACTATTAGTCAATACAAGTGGTTACAAAAATATGAAGGTGAAAAGATAGCTGTGATAACATATTCCTTGTGTTTACATGGAAGTCATCAACCTTAAAATTAGCAATCTTACAACTTGAGTGCTATTATTTTATCAATACTGTTTACATTCAGTTCCTCCCCTCACCCTGCATAGCTCCTTCATGACTTCATATAGCAGTAAACAGCGTTGATCACTTGCTCTCTCCTGGGTGGCTCATTGCAGCTAAGCCTCTCCTCGTGGAGTCTCCAGCTGTGACTGAAGCAGAACTAATGTGGTTAGAGGCGGAAGTTACACAGACAGAGGGCCCTGAACGCTCCACACTGTTCTGTACCTGCTCTGTTCCCTGAGCACCCCCTCCTTATCCTCATGCATCCCATCAATTTTCCTACTTTAATGGCCATGCTTGTCTGGAAGTGGCAAAAGGACACCACACTGACTCTTTCCTTCCTGATCTCCTTCCTGATCTCTATGGTTAATTGAGAGTTTAGTCACAAACCAGGAATTTTTAGATATGTGAGGAAATAAATAAGCCTCTCAGAGTGAGGGGCAGCCAGTGCCCTGGTTTTGAAACTGGGTTGAAGGTGAGAGCGGATATCTCGGACAAAGGATTTTTGAAAAGTGCCAAATAGATGCTGTGGAGTATGCTGCCTTGACCTAATGTTGAACTCGAAAAAGTCCTTTTCTATTTTGTTTGCTGCTCAAGGTTTTACGTTATTGAATTTGAGGTAACATTTGGTGTTTGGGTAAAAATAGTATTGCTTCTTCTTCTTCTTTTTTTTTTTTTTTTTTTTTCTTCTTTTCCTTTCAGAGTCTTTGAAATAGGTGGGGAGTAACCACAGATCTAGACAGTTGATTAAAACATTAAAATCACGTGCAGATTTGTTGACGTGGTTTATGGTTAATTTCTGTAATTACTGGGCCTATCCACATGAAACAAAAACTGGCACCACTTTCATGTCTTCTCAGTTGGCATGAATAAACAAGAGTGAAATCATTTTTTTCACAATATCCTCAAAAGGTTGTGACATCATTAAAACCCACAGGTGTGATTACCGTCAATTGAAAGGATGATGCTGTTTTGTGGACTCAATCCCATACAAATAATAAGGTTCTACATTTGTGGATTTCAGTTTTAAATATTTCCTTCAAAAACAGTTAATCTGAGTTACATAGGCATTTGCCCACCATCAGAAATTATATCATCAAATTCTATGATGCGAACTATAGTAGCCAAATTTGCTAGATGTTTATGCTCTGCCATTTCAATTCATCTTGGAAACTGGTTATTGGAGTTTCCATGTTTAGAATATTGTGGAAATTTCACAGCTTGAACCTGCAAACCTAACCAGCTGACATAATTTCTCTTCCTTATTTATGGTATAAGCGGTAAATCCATAAGGTTGTCTCATGTGACAAAACCTTGGTCCCACTCTCTCCCTCATACACCTTTAACGGGAATTTATTTTCACAGTCTGACAATCCGCTCAGCTGTGGACAAGTATTTATCATTGTAGGTAGGCTATGAGTACGCTAACAAATCACAGAGGAAGCAGCTCTAATTAATGGCTCATAGCACGTGGGACAAAATGACTGTTTCCACACTCTATTAGCATGTATGATAAATATACCTGTCTGAATGTGCCGCACATTAGACATCATTTAATGGTGTCACTGCAGTGCACTCAGCATGTGATTCACATGCATCTGCATGCTATGTCTGAGGAGGAGGATATTACTCAATGAACATTTGTCAAAACATCACATAAGAACATTTAAAACAGCCAAGAAATATACCTACTTATCAATAACAGGTCATTAATATTATTCTTCATTCAGACAATGAGGTCAAAAGCCATGGCCATGAAATATACTAGTCATATGTTTCAAACTGAGATCAGTCCTTTGTTCTGGTGACCTGTGGTCCTGATGATTTTAATTGGCTGTACCCATATAGTTTAGCACAATTTGTGCAATGGTATGATATCATCTCATTTAAATGTTGGTATTTCATTTTGGTCACAAGCAAATAAAACAACAATAAAACTCTGTCTGTCTACAAACAAGCACCTAGGATCCTCAATAGAAAACCACCACAACATCATTGCTGCAAAGTACTTAGCACAACATTATAAGCAAAACTTTGGAAACATTATTCAATTTCAAAATTTGTGGCTGTTCTTCAAGATTATTAACAATATGACACCTCCAGAAGATTTTGCCACAGAAACATCTGAACGAGAAGAAACAAAACAGCTCTAAGACCATTAGCATTCTCAAAACTACAAGACCATGGAACTATCTACCAACACATTTAAAAATACCCAAAGACTTCAAAAAGCTTTGAGTTGACTTTAAGTGCCAAGAAAAGTAGAAAAAACAACTTAGTTATAGTTAAGTTACAACAACTAAATTCTAACCGAGGGACTGGGGTGAAGACGGCCTTGTAATTTGTATCCCTATTTGTGTATAGATTGCATTGTTTCCTGCTGTTTGTGTATTCTACGTTTGTATGTCTCAGTGACTGCAGATGGAAATTAGCTCCGAGAGCTATAATCTGGTACAAAGCATCTCTTTGTTTCTTTGATTAATGCTCCTGTGCATGGGCCCTATACAATAAACTAAATAAGTGAAAAAAAAAAAAAAAAGTTTAGCTGAAGTACATATATCTTATGAAAACAGTTGCCAACAAACAGAAACATTTTTGTGTGTTCCAGTTACAGGGGAATCACACTGTTCAGCCTCCATGATAAGGTCTATTCCAGGGTACTGAATCGGACTAATAGTCAAACCTCCAAGAAGATCAGTGTTTTCTTCCTGGCTGCAGAACACTGGACCAGCTCTACACCCTCCATCAGATTCTTGAGGGTTCATGGGATTTTGCTCAACCAGTCCATATGTGCTTTGTGGATCTGGAGAAGGCATTCGACCGTGTCCCTCGTGGTGTCCTGTGGAAGGTGCTCTGGGAGTATGGGGTTTGGGGCCCTTTGCTAAGGGCTATCAGGTCCCTGTATGACTGGAGCATGAGCTGTGTTTGCATTGCTGGCAGAAAGTTAGACCTGTTCCAGACTCTACTAGGGCTGCTCTTTGTCACCAGTTCTGTTCATTGTTTTTATGGACAGACTTTCTAGATGCAGTCAGGGGCTGGAGATGGTCTGGTTTGGGGACCACAGGATCTCATCTCTACTGTTTGCAAATGATGTTGTCTTGTTGGCTTCATCAACCCAGGACATACAACACGCACTGGGGCAGTTTGCAGCCAAGTATGAAGCGGCTGGGGTGGAGATCGGCTCCTCCAAGTCTGAGGCCATGGTTCTCAACTGGAAAAAGGTGGCTTGCCCTCTCCGGGTGGGTGGGGAGTCCCTGCCTCAAGTGGAGGAGTTCAAGAATCTCGGGGTCTTGTTCACAAGTGAGGGGAGGATGGAGCGTGGGATTGACAGGGGGATCAGTGCAGCGTCGGCAGTGATGCGGTCGCTGTATTGGACAGTTGTGGTGAAGAGGGAGCTGAGCTGAAGGGCAAAGCTCTTGATTTACCGGTCAGTCTATGTTCCTACCCTCACCTAAGGACAAGAAGTGGCCAAAATGAGTTTTCTTCGCAGGGTTGCTGGGCGCTCCATTAGAGATAGTGTGAGGAGCTCAGTCACATGGGAGGAGCTCGGAGTAGAGCCACTGCTCCTCCATGTCGAGAGGAGTCAGCTCAGGTGGCTCGGGCATCTGTTCCGGATGCCTCCCAAGACATGCTGGAGGGACTATGTCTCTTGACTGGCCTGGGAACGTATCGGGGTCTCCCTGGAGGAGCTGGAGGAAGTGTCCAGGGTGAAGGAAGTCTGGGAGTCCCTGCTTAGACTGCTGCCCCTGCAACCCGGCCCCAGATAAGCGGACGAAAATGGATGGATGGATGTTTGTCACATTAAAATCAGGTAATGTCTTTATTATTTTTGATCAAAAATCATTGTAAATGACACAGTAGCTATAGAAACCCCAGTCTGTAGGGACTGATAATCCCTAGTGTATAGGGAGTGCTATTACCTTTGTAATGACCGTAATGTGGTGGCAGCAGACTGACAATAACACACATAATAAACCCAAGTCTGGATGCCACACGGGTCGACATCTTCAGTGATTCTGTTTTGAAATAGCGATAGGCAGAGACTTCAGAGTAGAGTGCGATGCAAAAGAGCAACTAAACAAGCAGGCAGAAAATAGCCATACATTTTCTGGGCCCAGGGTTTCAAAGGCTCGATCAATATACGCATACCAAACAGACTGTGCAAGGGCCGGCCCCATCATAAAGCAACAATGTGCCAATAACAATATCTGCCTACTGTTTGCATCAAAAGAAAGAAAAGCCTTTTGGGCAAATGTGGAAAACAAAGACGCACAAATTACAGATATCAATGCAAGGCCTGAAGGGATCCATAACAGAACTGCAATATGAACAAAACCAATAGCCTGATTGCAGAAAGCTGCATTGCCTTTTTCCTTTGCATACAATTTACAATGCTAACAACGTCATTTTTGCTACATTTAACTTAACAGACATTTTAGAAGCAGAGTTTTGCCACTTTTCTGGTGATTAGCACAAGTTTCATGGCAATTCACAGAGCTCGATATAACACAAGCATTCATTCCCTCAAATTAATTAGCTTAAATTAGATGTCAAAACGGTTAATTATTATGATGAATGTTTTATTGCAATAATACTGAGAGGAATTAGAACAATGTTAAATCGGGGTGCACACACTCAATGCAGAGTTGTCGGCGAGAGTAATGGGTATAATTCATTTAATGGGAACAAAAATACCCAGAGATTTTAATAGCAAGGATGGGCAGAGACAGTGCACAAGAAAGAGACGACGGATATGGATGTGTCTGTAAATGCAACTTATCTTCCTTTGTCGCATGGACTAAATGAAAAGGGAAGAGTGGAGAGTCTCTTAGCTCGGGTGTATTTGGCTTGCAGCACACTGGAGCTAGCTCGGAATAGAAATCAAGACAAAGCCCTATCAGTATATAGTGTATCGCTCTTGGTTTTAAAGTATGCAGCTGCTTTGACGACTATAGTAAGACTGACTGGTTTGGTTGCGTTCACATAAAATTGGATGATATAGGGGATGATATAGGGAGCTAAGTAACACTATGGAATTTTTTTATTTTATTTTTGTGTTTTTTAAAGTGTATTGAAACATCAGTATGAACTGAGCTCTCAAAAGTATCAATTATGATGCAACAATATTAGTATTTATGACTGAGTATTAATTAAATTAATATTTTAAATGGGGTGGAATGATGTCAAAGTAAAAAATAAATACATAAATTTAAAAAAGAGGAGTTTCAGTGCATTTTACCACCAAACTAACTGGTATTGAGATATGAAGATACTTGATCACATGATTGATGTGATGTGTGATCAGTACAGTACATATTTAAATTTGACCAATATATTGTCCTTTTATTTTCCAGTACAGAGAGAATTGGGTTAAGGCACTAATGAAGTCCCTCAGAGGTAACTATCCAAAACATATTGTCTTTAATAGTAACATAAACTTGTCTCTGGCCCATTAGCAAAATGAAATAGGTCTTGAATACCACAGAGATCAGACAAAATGAGCAGAAAATAATGAGTTTGGCCAAGCAGGGTAGATGGCCAAATAGCAATTTTAAAATACTTTCAGCCTAAAATTTGGTGTTCCACATTTACACAGATACAGTATTTTTCAATGATGAATCATTTGGTGAGTCAAAATATGACTCATTATTAAAAATAAACATAATAAGATGTAATCAACAAAATGTCTGTTTTATAACATACTTTATGAACGAAGTAGGTGATAAAATGTGTTATAAAACAGATATTTTGTTGCCAGTAACTTGTCAAGATAATATTAAATATGTAAACACTCATAAGTATTGGTTCTTGGGCACTATACAGCATTGCCTTTTTGTGTTTAATTGAAATTGAACGCAATAACTTAATGGATATTACTATACAAAATGGACAGATTTCTGAAGTAAGTCATTCTGCTGAAGGTCATACAAAATTATTTTATTTATGGATGGCTGTAGCCCTGATCCATAAACAATGATCTATACAGCATCCAAAATCCATTTACAACATAATTTCCTATTGACTAGTTCCCAACACTTGGTATGTGTTTGTAAAGAAGTGCAGAAGGACATTACATGCCCTAAACACATTACGCAGTCTGTGTTATGTAGGTCAATTAGTCAACCTTCACCTGACGTCTCACCATATTATCTGCAGGCACAAGCTGTCAAGTGCTTTCTCTGATAGCGTTACACTCAAAAGTCCTTAAAGTCTGGGCCCGTCAGGTGTACCCTTGAGTTGATTGACAGCTCTAAATTGTTCCTCCGTCCATTATCATTGTTTAGATTGGATCTTAGTGGCTTGTTTTCTCAGCGCTTCATGCACAATACAGCTGTTATTCCTGGTTTATTCTGTAGCCTGATACATTATGTAGTCATATTAGACTTGAGAATGGCTCCAGGATCTATTGTTAAAAAGACTCATTTGTAAGTTAAGTAGAAAGTTAAAAGATGGCAAATGGCGACAGTAAACCAATTACTTTGTGGAGATGTCTGTGGGTATTGCACATGTAATTCACACTCACAGACTGTTTGTGTGGAAGTTGACGTATACAAGTATTTTTTTAATGAATTAAAGCAAGTCAGTTTATTTCAGAAGACCAATTTTCAGGCTGGACCCACTTAATGTGTTATATTTTTCAGTTGAATAAATAATAGATCAATTAAATGCCTTACTGTGGAACATTTAGCATAGAGCAAACATGTTGTAATGCTTCTAAAACATTTTGAGTTGTTGGGGCATATCTGCACATATAAAGATATCAATATAGGTGATTACAAAAGTCCTCGATGCAATTTTCAAATTTACTGACATCATCTATGTTACAAGATGGCTCAACAATGACCATCCACTCTGGTTGCAGAAATAATTTTTCCATAATATTTTTTTTTCTATAGACATTTTTAGAAATTCAAATATAAAGATTTAGGCATTGCAGAGGCTAATCAGCTACATGGAGGCTAATATCCAGTAACGCCAAGAAACGCTTGAAAGAAACAAGCTTCAGCTAAATGCTTGAATTACTTTTTTAAAAGTTTTAGAATCACATTTAATTAATTAATTATTTTATTTATTTTCCCAGAAAGTCTATGAGAAAAATGAATGAGAAAAGTGCTTCCAGAACAGGGGTTGGCTGGTCACTGTTGAACTCCATAACTTAATAAGTTACAAAGTAATTAACACAAACATCCAATTACTAGCATTTAAACCTAACTACCCCATCCTTGTCCTGTCCAACTCCAGACATGGGATTTGCCTGATTCCATTAATTTCAGGTTCATGTCAGGTCTTATAATCTTACACCTGTGTCCCTCCATCGTGCATGTGAAGAGAAGAAGACGTAACGTGTGGCGCTAGCATTTGGGATCATCTGTTGTTGAGGTCACGTCGGCACAATCTTCATGCTTGGGCTGGCTGACCTGACTCGTACCCCTTTGCCACACCAAATAGGGTCTAAGCTGTCTGGCCACACCATATGCTGGGTAACACAACACCTCCGCTATTAGAGGACCTGCTCACCTCTTCAAATCCACCACTCAATTTGACTCTGAATTCTTGTCACGCGTTCAGCATTCATCTGTGTTTAGCTTTCATTGTAGGTGAACTCTTTTAATCCAATGTTCGGCAGAGAGTTAAAAACAGTCTTGGTCGATGCTGCACCACAAAAACAAGTGGTGTTTAAAAGATAAAAGCAAAAAAGAGTTATATTTCTTGAATGTTTGAGATCAAATACAAAAGTCCAAAATTCAATAGTACAAGGTGAGGGCTAGGTTTTTGAGAAGAAAGCAACAAATCCAAGGTGAGAGTGAAACTAAGAGTGCATGTGAACCATAGTCACATTTTTTTTTTTCCTTAAAACCAAATGCTTGACCTGATTTGTGTACCTTGAATTGTGTCACACTGTATATTCATGGACCAGGCTAAAGTGCATAATCATTATTTGACATTGAGTGTATATACAGGGACATGCCATTCTCAAACCATATAATACCTTAATAAATAATGCTTCCAGAGAGTTCAAACTTCTGCCTTGTCCTGCTCTACCGCTACTGCATTAGTTATGATGCAGTGGTCTACCTATAGAACAGGACTGGAGGTCTTCCATGAGTCACATATTAGAAACTCTACACGTATAACTTTTATGCTTGACCCCTGTAACAGGGAGAAATTAAAATGGTCTGAATCCCCATTTCAAGTCTTAAAGCCAGAACTAATATGCAATCATCTCACTACTTCATTCATAATCATCCTTGCAACTCTAAAATTAATCAGCCAATAGTGAATACATTTTCTCTCAGGTGAAATGTTTATGTCTGGATGGTTCATAGTTTTTTCAGGAACACATTTTGCAAAATTTTTTTTTTTTTTTGTACATGGCTTTTGGTTGGCCAGTCTTAGGCCAAGAGTTGAAGGAAGTGTTTGTGAAAATGGATGGATTTACATGGGCAGCGTATAGATAGATAGGTAGGTAGGTAAACATATAGATAGGTAGATACTTTATTGATCCTGAAGGAAATTCAAAGTTTGGCAGCAGCAACAAAGAAACAAACATAGAAACATAGAAAAAATGTGATAAACGTGAAGGGTTACCCAGCAACTATACTGTTAACAAGGACAAATTGCACAATAGATACGATGAAGAAATAATAATAATTTTAAAAATGACTCTAATAAAAAGTAAACAAAAGCAACTTTATTTTTGTTAAACTTTAAATGATATTAAATATAAAAAAATAAATAAATACAATCTTCCTTGGCCGTAAATTGTCGCTGCATTTTGGGGATTGAATTTCCTGCATAGGTAAAGGTATTCCATTTAAGAATTCTTATTCTTCTTATTTTATTTATTTGTAAAGGGACAGTACATATTAACATATTATGAACATTAAAAATGTAAATATGTAAAGATTATAGCCAACGTGACAAATGGCCATCTTCAGTTTCTCAGCAGGTTGATATAAAATCATCTACAGGACAAAGGAAAGTACAGCAACAATCACACAAAAGTACACAACACCAGCACACTCACTATACATACAATTAGTTTCAAACTGTTCATTTGAAGTTCAAAGTTAAAAGTTTAAGAGTTAAACCAAGAGTTAAACCAACAACCCCTCAAAATAAAAGAAAATATAAATTGGTTAAACATGGTGACATATTTGACCATTGAATAACCACTGTTTTAAAGTTTTAGACAATGTTGCCAATGTTGAAAGTTCTTGTATATGAGCAGCACTGTATTCCATGTTTGAGCTGCTCAATAAGCAAAAGAGAGTAGAGAAGGTGAAGCAAGCATGGTTAAAAACTTTGTATACCAAAATTAAATCTACATATTTGTATTTGTCAAGTATTCTGCAATAGTGATAATTTGTGGGCTTTTTGTCTTCACCTCTACTTTGTGTATTTTTCTACTTTCTTCTCAACATTTTTCCACAAACTGCCACCTGACGGATGTAAAATTATGATAAATATTTACCACAAGTACTACCCATCCAAACCAAGTAATAATTAGAAAAACATGAAAACCTGTCACACGCACTTCAAGTTATTTGCAATCTGCCAGGACCAGAAGCAGGTACTGCAAATTGAAATGTGCATATGCATTTGTTGTAGCAGCTTCCCCATGATGCCTGCCTTATGAACCACATATGGAAATGTTCATACTGATTGTACGGTGTGGTAAATGTGAAAGTCATATCCACACTATGGGATTGAACAGACGCCGGTGTTTACTGTACCCTGCAACTTTAATGCTCCCGAGTCTTCTTCTGTTCTCACAACGAACGCCTCCAAATCAGATCTTTTGAAGTCGAGATCAGGAAATTCAAACCTGAGCTTGTGCACGCATAACAGTGTATGTGATTTAGGTTATGTCTTCTCATCTGGTCTTGGCATTATGGAGTCAAGCATGTTTTCTTTTTTTTTTTTCTTCCTCCTCCTTTGCCTCGCAAGTTGCTCCCACCATCTGGCACCGGGCTTTGAAAACCAGGCCAAGTCTCTCCCACCAGAATGGCATGAAAATATAGCCCGTGCATACCCAGCCGTCCTGTCTCTCCCTCTCAAGTCAGCTGCATATTTAAGACCAAGATAACGGAGTTGTATGGAAGAGTTGGGAAACTGATAGGTCAATGCAAGACAAAGTAATGCTATAGTTCCTACCAACCGTTCACTGTGTGGGCGCTATCAATTTTGCTCATAATATCACTGAAGAAATTGGTATCTGCTAGCGGACTCTATATATTAAAATTCCTTGGCTTTTTGAACCAATTTGAACGCATACATTTTGGCAGTACTGCTAACAGTTGGTGTTGCCTCCAAAGGCAACAGGACTACATGAATAATATTATGAGGTGATAACCAGTTAAATTGGCCCTGCACTTAGCAAATGTATGGCCTCGCTTTTATCATAAATCTTTCATCAGTTATCATTACCCCATTATGTCATAGAAGATACCATTATGTCAAATTGAGTGTCTTTGAAAGAGAGTTTGACGCTTAAAATGGAAAAGTGTATGGTTTGGTCTGTTGACATGATGTGAGCCCTGTGGTGTAAGAAAACCGTTTTTAGCATAAGGTTTACTTTCTCATCCCCGAAGGAAAATGTGTTCTGAGCAGTGGGCGGTCTCTATAGGTCTAATAGACAGACAACCATTTCCAGATGAGCCATGATAATGGGTGGGAGGAGGATGTTTTAGAATGAGACACTGCTACTGGAAAATGCTCATTCCTAAAAGGCTCCATACGGATTACTTCATATCATTTAATTATCAGTTAAAAGGTTCGTATCATGCTATTTTCTGATCTATGTTGTAATGTTTCCTCAATCACAAACATACCTGAAGTTGTGTTTTGTTTCAAGTCACACAGTTTAAAGGTTTAAACCCTGCATATTTAGACTTCTTCTATCTTCTATCTATCTATCTATCTATCTATCTATCTGTCTTCTTCTATCTGAGTTCTTCTCTCAAATTGAAAGCACTCTGTTCCACCTTGTAATATCATGTGGTAATACAGGAAGTGCTCTGCTGTGTCCATGACATAGACCATATATATGAGTGGACATAGCTAAAGTGCTAACCGCCGTCTTCCCAATAGGAAGTTCGTCAGGAGGCTCTTCTGGCTCCTTCTGACCCTGGCTCCAATGGACTTACATTGGGATCTTGTGGCCCCTCTCTCTGTAACTGCTGCTGTGAGCCTCATTATTTTGGTCTTAAAATGTTTGTATTAACGCTGAATTCTGAATTTTTGTTTCGTGATTTTGTCAGTCAAAAAAATCCTTTTCATAATATAAAGCCTGGCTCCAAATTCGCTCCTGTAACTTTCAGCATCGCGAGCCTCATTTGAGTGGCGCTGAACACTGTGGGTGATGTCACACTCACTTAGTCCACTTCTTTTATACAGTCAGTGGTACATACACTTTCTCTAGAATCATTTGGATAATTTCAGTCCTGGAATGGCCAATGTTTATTGAACAAAAGTTAGTTAGATGACAACTTGAAAATTACATGACATCACAAGGTAAAACAGAGCATTTTGAGCGTTGGAAAGGTAGACAGATTAATAATAAAAAGGTCAACTCAAACATGTGTGAATGAAATAAAACACAACTTCAGGTATGATGATAAAACAACATTTTAACATAGCTTACAGCTCCCAATTTTGCATAATAAAGGACTTATTATTATATCTTATTATATTGGTGACAGTAGTTTGTTTGTATTCTATCACCATGGTTCATTCCAAAGCCATAACTGACATAAGGTGGTCCTTTTAGAAACTATAAAGTTCAATGCGCTAAACTTAAGAATTGACTTTTCTTGGCGTGCTAATCAAAGGTGCAATTACACGGCTGTTCAACATCTTTCTAAAACAGGTCAAAAGCTCATCTCCAAATAGACAACTTGGACACTTCAGGCTGAAACACAGAGAGTCTGAGTGAAGGGAAAATGGCTTCCCAGCTCCACTGACTTGTTTGTGTAGTTAACTTTCTGCTCCCGTCAGCGCTCAGGAACTCCATTGACTCTCTTCTATCGGGGGCCAGGGTCATTTGCATAACCTATTCCCCCTCTCTGTGCCAGCCCGCCCAGCCTTCCCCTCAGCCGCTGCCTCTGCCTGTGTTTACTTGGAGCGGTGGAGGCCATGTTGGATGGCTCCACTGTCGATTCCCCAGTCCGTGGCCTGACTTTAATTGCGTTGGCTTTATGCTGGGTCAGGCTGTGCACGATACACAGTCCTTAGCAGCAACAATGACCTTTAAATTGGTGACTTTCCCTCACACAAATACACATAAACAAGTGAACTCGGATTGAGCAAGTTTGTAGTACATCCTGTTTGTGGAGACGCAGAATCATTTTGGCAGGGAAACTGTGCAATACCGTCACCATTCATTCAGCAGCAGTCATGTAAGAGTACTAGTGACTTACTGCAGACTGTTTCGGTATAAACATCTTTAAATCATAATGTGTATTTCGTATCTAGAATTTAATCTGACTTCCAGATGGAAATATTTGGTTATTTGGATTATTTGGGGATTGGTTTGTTGGGTTTATGTAATTATGTATTTACTTTTTTACACTGCCTGTCAAAGGTTTGGACAAACCTTCTCATTCATTCATGTTTTTTTTGTTTTTGTTTACTACTTTCTACATTTTAGATACATCAAATATATGATATGAGATGTATGGGATTATGACTAAAAAAAAAAAGTTAAACAACTCAACAATGTATTTTTCATAATTTATATTCAAATCCTCAGTGTAGACACCCACAGCACTGCAAACTTTTGGCCTTCTGCAGTGAGCTTCGTGATGAATTGTTTTCACTTCACAGCTGAGCTATGTTAGGGTCAAGGAATGCAAAAAGTGCAAAACAGTGAAGTCTTTTAAATCTAAAACAAAAAAATATATATATATATATTCTAAGACAACTTTTTAGTTATACTGTAATTATTTTTTGTTTACATTCCATATCTGTCATTCATAGTTTTTAATGTCTTCGATGTCTACTATGTCAACTGTCAGAAATAAAAAAAGAAACATAAAGGAAAAAGAGTGTCGAAACTTTTGACTGGTAGCGTATGTATTCATTTATATATTCATTTATTTCAAAGTTCAAGTTCTAGCTATTCATGTTATTCAGCCAAAGCACAAAGCATTTCCTATATTTCTTCTCTTTGGATCGGTCATTTACATAATCCCACCACTGTGACAGCTGTGAGATGTATTTGATGGCACTTGTTTGTCAATAACCAAAGATTATGTCACATGATCCCTAAACCCTCGGCGATATTATCAAGCTGATCTTGTTTACAATTCCATAGAATAACATGACACAAATGACATGGACATTATTAGTTAGATACACAACTTGGACAGAAGGTTAAATATATGTTAGATTTGTTCCCACAATGTATTTCTGCTTGCCTATCCTTAGTTCCTGAGTCATATTGGAGAGATTCTGACTAATTCACATTGGGAACACTCCAAAAGATGAAGTTTCGGAGATGCTCTTACCCAGTCATCTAGCTTCACAATTTTAGCTCTTAAATTTTACTAAAATCTTTCTTTTTTCTCCCCTTTTTTCCTTTTGGAGCATCTCCTTTTTAATATACTCCACCCACTAACAGATACTATGATGGATATTTGGTGGTTTCAAAGGCTCTGTACCCAGTTTTCCCTTGTATTTGAGCAAAATGTATCTTGTCCTAGTAGAAATACATTTTATAACAGCCCTTGAGGTCAAAATATGTCCATCGCATACTGTCAGCATCTAATTATAAAGTGCTTTAATGCTTTAATTCAATGTTAATAAGGAAGTGCATTTTAGCATGCTAATTGTTGTTATCTTTATGATGGCAGCAAAGAGAGTTGTGCGCTTATAACCTTGGTGTGGTGAATATTTAGAATGCTTGGCATGCATAAAGTAAATGAGGAATAAATTTGGACCTGCAAACTGTTTCAAATGAACTAGTTCTGTTTTTCATGTTTAAAAGTTCAGTATTACACAAAATTTGCTCTTTTGAGTTTTAAGACATGTTATAATGTTGTTACCTCCTCAAAAACAGACATGGAGTTGTGTTTTGTTTCATTTACACATGTTTGATTAACTCTTTATTATTAGTCTGTCTGCATGTCCAAAGATCAAAATGCTCTGTTCCACCTTGTGATGTGAAGTGAACAGCTACCTTTTACCTTTAGTTCAGTAGAGATTGGCAATTCCAGAGCTGAAATTATCCAAATGATTCTACTGAATGTGTATGGAGTTCAAAAACACAGGGGATCTTTCCTGTGTTACCAAACAACATCCTAAGGTGGAGCAGAGTATTTTCTGTTTGAGAGAAGAACTCAAAAAAATAATAATAAGGATGATGATGCATCAATTTTATAAAGCGCTTTTATGGACACTGTAAGATGCTTTTGAGAGCATTATTCATTCACTCTACACTCGGTGGTGGTAAGCTACTACTGCAGCCACAGTTGCCCTGGTAGACTGACGGAAGAGAGGCCATCAGCCCCTCAGATCACCACCAACACACACACACACACCACTTTCAGATTAGGTAATTTGGTGAAGTGTCTTGCTTAAGGACACAATGACACACCACTGTGGCACCTGATTTTCCCAGTGGTCTCCCATCCAAACACTAACCAGGCCCAGCCCTGCTTAGCTTCTAAGATCTGATGAGATCAGGCTTTGACAAGCCAGTATGTAAATATGCATGATATGTGTGTTAAACATGAGTGAATGAAACAAAACAGAATTCCAGGTATGTTTGTGATGAAGAACCAACATTATAACATAGACCAGAAGATAGTATAATATGACCATTTAAGAAAGTAAACACAAGATATCAGCGCTTTTAATGTCATACATAAGCAGCTGTATTTAAGGCCATTTCTCACTAAAACTAGGCTGATGAGTCGAGGGAAAACAGTGAATCTCTGAACTGTGGATCTGGCATATTTGAACAATAGCACAGCACTGGCACAGGTGCTCAGCCGCGTGTGCCATCTAGTTTAGTGGAGCAGCTAGCAGATCAAAGAGGCGAAGCATCAAAACAGTGGAAGACTCCGAGAATGCAGTTTTTTAGAGAAACTCCTGCTCATTGTCTTCTGTGCATCAGTGTGCCCGCCCGGCTTAGGCTCACTGCTATCACTCCTGACACTCCAGAGCCAGAGATTAAGAAGGGAGTGCCAAAAGCAGATCCCATCCAAAAAGTGAAGAAAAAGCTTGCGCTACTGTAAAAAATGTGATGGAGGAGCAAAGATGTGAGAATTATGTTCATGCCACCTTGCCTGCTTTGTCAAAGAGTTATTTTAAGTGTGTAATAGGCTATGATTATGATAATTGCAATAGTTGAGAGAGAAGGAAATTGCAAAATATATTGTGGGTTGGCACAATTGCATATGCTTAAAATGGCCAGTGGAAGTAACTAATGTAAAAGGTGGACACATGGGTTTACTCTTTTACATGGCAGTATGATTCAACAAAGGCTAACTTCAGTTTAAAAAAAAAAAAAATCAAGCTTAATCTATTCTAAATTAATTTTTAACTGCATGTATTATTGAAAAGGTGCTGCATAGTGGTTAAAGCCACTACCTCTCTTAAAATATTGAGAATTGGCTAGTACTCTTGTACTAGCCAATGTGTACATGTGTGACATGTGCATATCCATATATAATAAAGAATATTTTAATTTAACTCGTCTAAGATCTTCTTAGTTTTCCATTTCTCTAATACATGTTTGGTCCTCTAATTGGTCCTTTTACATACTGGACATTATTTCTTTCTTTCTGGAAGTTCCTCATCTAAGGGCAGTTGTTTTCAGCTCAATAGTTGTATATTTTAGTGTGCAGAAACTGTACATTTACAAACAAATCACAAAATATATTACGGGTTGGCACCTCTAAAGTAAGTAAGTAAGTCTTTATTTATATAGCGTTTTTCACAGACTTTTTTTTTGTTCACAAAGACGCTTTACAGAGCATTATTCAGCATTTTTCAACATATGTAATTCTTTTCTAAAGAATTACATATGTTTAAAATGGCCAGTGGTAATAAATGTAGTACCTTTGTACATGGCAGCATGAGTCAACAAAGACTTAACCTAAGTTTAAAACATCTATCAAGCTTAATCTATCCTGAATTAACTGTTAACTACATTTATTATCGAAAATGTGCTGCATATTGGTTAAAGCCACTGTCTCTTTTTCACAATACTGAAAACTGGCTAGTACCAATGGATGTTTTTACCTTCCATTCAAAGACATACATGTTTCAGGTGTATATACGGTTCCAGAGCATCACTGGGTAAAATGCTATAGCAGATGCACTTCAATGATCCAGGTACAGTATGTATTTGAGAAACTAAAAAACAAAGATGTGGTATTTTGTGAATGAAATGAATGGATGTCCATATATAATAAAAGATGTTTAATTGTGTTTAATGTCAGAATGCCTCAGATTTTCTTAGTTTAAAAATTTCTCTAATGCAGGGGTGTGAAACTCAGGGCCAAAATTAAAAACTGGGACTAAGTTTTGGGCCAAACTTAATATTTATTCAAAAATTTCAACAACATCTGCATGTTTTCTCTTCTTTTCGAGATATGTAATGTTAAACCTTTTCTTATTAAAATAAATGTTTAATAATAGTTGCTTAAATGCTTAAACAATGAATCCAGAACAAGCATAATATAAAATAATAATGCAAATTTAAATAAATAATGTCTCTATAGACTATCTGTAGCCGGCGGGCCAGCTCTAATACATATTTGATATGATCTCGCAGGCCAAATTTGGCCCCCGGGCCTGAGGTTGACATCTCTGCTCTAATGTATTTTTGGTACATTGGACACTATTTCTTTCTTCCTCTTCATCTAAGGGCAGTTGTTTTCAGTTTGATAGTTGTATATTTAGGGTACAGATGTTCAAACTAAACACAAACTTTGTAAATTAACAGACTGGCTTCTTTTTGCAGCAGAAAATTCTTCGAAATGCCAGCCTTACACGACTCTAATGGTCGTTGCCAGTGATGCTATGAAATCCAATCATACACAGAGGATTTAGCAATTTGCAGTTTTCTAAAGTAAACACTCCATTTTGTGCTTTCATGCCAGATCAAAAGGATGTCCGCGGTGCCGCTTCCCGAGTTTGTTTCCCATGTTGCCGTGGTGCTGGGCTCTGATTCCATATTGATTTTGTTTTAATATCAGATGCAGTGATAAGCGTGAGAAAGCAAGTAATAGCACAAGCAGCTGTAGCGGTGGCGCAGGTGGGATGTAATTGCCGTGAAAATTTATAGGAGCGTCATCCTATCTGCTTCTATAATGGAGTCCAATAGACGGAAGATTCACCAGAAGAAAAAACAAATGTGATTCTTAAAGAGTCGACAGCACGATAAAATATGAGTAAATAGGCTAGCGGGAAGGTAACATATATCCATTTAGAACTCAAGTGGAGAGAGATAAAGTAGAACAGGACATTAATAATGAATGATACAGAAATGGAATGAAAAAGTAGATGTGGAGTGGAAGATTAATTTTCCCTGCAACAAATTTGTGTAAAATGAAACTTTCAAAATGACAAAATATAGCGACCAACATGCAGACCTCAGTTTACTTTCGAACAGTGGGTGTGCTGTCTGAGTACATATACAAGTGCAAATCGATGTCCTCCGACACCTGCCACACCCATGCCAGTAATTCTTATTTAAAAGAGGAAAAAGTTTGGTGAAGGAAATGCTAGTTATTTATCAACTAGAAACATGTGGTTGTATATCTGGGTTCACAATTACTTAGCACTTACATTTGTATAGAGGAAGTAGCACTCATAAATCGGCTCCACACATTATGAATCAAGTAAGAGCTTAAAAACATTTTCAAAAGACCATTTGCTTTAATGAATGGTCTGTTTTTTGTTTTTTTTCTTTTCTTTTTTTTATCAGCACTCTCTTGCTAAATGGGACTCTTTACCTAGCTCAAAATTAATAACTTGCAGCCTGTACAAATTGTCTAGTGTAATTTTTTTATTTTTTTGTTCCTTTCACGAAACACTTTTCAAGTAGCCCCATCATTAGCACTGTGCCACTAGACGTCTTTCTGTATCAGAGTCAACCATAAGTGACACTGGTGAATAAGAAGCTCAGGTTCAGTTAGATGGTGTTATACATAAATGTAATGTTTCATCTGGTAATTTAAAACAGATCTGAAAGCAAACTTAAAGGTACAGTATGTAACTTTGTGGAGGTGGCACGTCACCTGCATAATTCCATGGAAACAGACCAACCATAAACCCAACTAACCAATCCCCAATTAAAACTGTACTTTGAAACATTCTCCATGGTGGTAGATACGTCTTATGCCATATACTGTGGAAGATTATAGAAAAGGAACAATATTTTTTTATGAAAACTTGGAGGGGGGCCTTACCACAGCAAATCAGAGTCAGGTTTGTGGAGATGTAAGCCCGCTCAAAGTTAGGCCTCTCACGATAATTACTATATCGACTTATTGTTCAATATCTGAAACACCTCTGGAATTGGTGGAACAATATTTTTTGGGCCAAGTATTTATTGTGTGTACTTTTTCTGGGAAATTTGTGTTTATTATTTGGCTATATGGTGAGCTTTGAGCCGTAAAAGGTTGAAATAATAACTTCTATGTCTCATTATAAATGCAAAATAAGTACTTAAGTAATTCATTCTGCTGTTTATGTATGGTAGTGATTTTTTATTTATTTTATTTATTTTTTTTTTTTCAATATTGTACATTTAGAATAGTTTTTGGGGGATAATACTTTAGTGTTGTGTCAGTGGCATAAATTAGTTACAATAATAATAATAAAAAACTTTATTTATGAAGAACTTTTAAAAACAAGGTTTACAAAGTGCTGTACAAGCAGCAACGAACAATGCAAAAAGTATAAACATACATAAGGTATAAATTCAAGGTAAAACCAGTTAAAGGCCAACTGATAAAAATAAGTCTTAAGAAATGATTTAAAAGATGATACTGATAGTGTGAGCCTTATCTCCTCTGGCATGCCATTTCAAAGCCAAGGACTAAAAAGGCTCCATCATCTTTGTCCAGAGCTTGGACTTTCGAACAGCCACAGGGATCTACCTGAGGATCTGCAGTTGCAGGAGGCTCGTACAGGGTTAAAAGTTCTGAAATGTAACTTAAACCTAAACAAGCTTTAAAAGTGATCAGTAAAATCTTAAAAATCGATTCTAAAACACACAGGCAGCCAGTGAAGGGAAACTGAAACAGGTGTCATGTGATGATGTCTGTTAAACCCAGTGAGGAGGCGAGCTGCTGTGTTCTGAACCAGGCCAGAGAGGAGGGAGTTGCAATAGTCTAGACGGTCTAGACCTTTTTTAAGATTAGGGCTGTAGAGGATAGTTTTGATTTTGCTAATTGTGCAGAGGTAGAGAAAACAGGATTTGGTGACTTTTTTGATGTGAAAGTGGAAGTTGAGGTGATGTTGGGAGGGAGCGGGCCGATACTATTGCTGATATGGGAGGGGGATTAGTAGGGGGGTGATTAAAAGTATTTCAGATACTTTAGTTTCAACATGATTTACTGCTGACCTGTTGGATTCTGCCAGGGCTGCCCTTTGTCACCAGTTCTGTTCATTGTATTTATGGACAGAATTTCTAGGCGCAGTCAGGGGCCGGAGGGGTCCGGTTTGGGGACCACAGGATCTCATCTCTGCTGTTCATAGGTGATGTTGTCCTGTTGGCTTCATCAAGTCAGGACCTGTAGCTTGCACTGGAACAGTTTGCAGGTCAGTGTGAAGCGGTTGGGATGAGGATCAGTTCTTCTAAATCCGAGACCATGGTTCTCGACCGGAAAAAGGTGGCTTGCTCTATCCAGATGGGTGGAGAGTACTTGCTTCAAGTGGTGGAGTTCATGTATCTCGGGGTTTTGTTCACGAGTGAGGAGAGGATGGAGCATGAGATTGACAGGCAGATCGGTGCATCTGCAGTGATGTGGTCGCTGTATCGGACCGTTTTGTGGTGAAGACGGAGCTAAGTCGAAAGGCAAAGCTCTTGATTTACCGGTCAATCTACATTCCTTCCCTCACTTATGGTCATCAGCTCTGGGTATTGACCAAAAAGACAAGATTGCGGATATAAGCGGTTTAAATGAGTTTCCTCCGCAGGGTGGCTGGGCGCTCCCTTAGAGATAAGGTGAGGAGCTCAGTCACACGGGAGGAGCCCGGAGTAGAGCCGCTGCTCCTCCACGTTGAGAGTCACCTGAGGTGGCTCAGGTATCTGGATGGTTATCGTTTATCATCTATATTTACTTCAGTAATATATCTCTATTCAAAATGTGTTATCGTGACAGGCCTACTCAGAGGACACATGTTTTTCAATACATTTAACCAAAACCAAAATGAAAAAAGTGCTTTTATTTTATTTTATTTTCATCAAGGTAGCCCTGTCACAATTGCTTTGGTAGGTATCTTGAACTATAGCCAGACAACCTCATTTCCCCTTGATGAACAAAAAGCTTGAAAGTCTCCCATTTGTTAATTCCACAGTTGGTTGAGGTACCATCAGCTGTATGGTCATTTGAGGGAAATTACAGTCAGAGAAATCATCATTCCAGAGAGACAAACACAGTTGTCATTGGTTGATACTTGAAGCAGAGGACATGTTCTGACTATGTTCCATTTTGTAGTGTTTCCTTATTTAACCCTATGAGAAGAGCACTGAGCCCTGCATATCCACGATAGCAACATCTCGCTATTAAATTTTAAAAGTCAAATCTATATAGTCCTTTATTCTGAGCTCCCTAAAGGTCGCTCTGAGGCTGGGCTGGAGGCTTCTGAGTGCTGAGACTGTCATAATACATGGGCTAACACTATCCCTGGATGACCCCTGGGTATTATAGCGCTAGCATACTTTCAACATGTGTGCCCATTAGATGTACACTATATATGGCATCTGCTTAAAGCTTAATGAAAGAGAGCATTATTCTTTTACATACAGAGTGTACCCTCGCCTGGCACATTTGTTGGTTGTGGTGAATATAAATGAAATTACTCTATACAACTGAAGTATTATGACCTATGGCAAAGTAAAAAGATTCTGTGAGGATAATTGTTCGTTAAAGGTGAACTGTTCGTTCTGGTGGAGAGTATATCACCTGTTTGTCTCCATGGAGATGCTATTGCTCTGAGTATAGTTATAGCATTTTTTCCAATATTCCACAGTATGGCATTTATATTTATATTTTTTATGTTTGTATTTAGACGTAGACTAATCCAAACTTTATTGATCCACAAGGGAAATTGTTTTCATTTTGTATTTATTCAGTTGCAGGTGTTTTATTGCTCTAAAATGCCAAAAAAAAAAAAAAACACCAAAAAAAACCAAAAATTCTTACTGCCCTTATTTCTCTTCAGATCTGACCAGTTATTTGGCCTTGTGGCATCACCTGCATGCAACAACATCTCCCTGGAGACAAGCAGTTTGGGAAATCTCCATGATACAGCTTTAAACAGCAAGCCTACTAGAAGAGTTTGTGTGTGTGTGTGCGTGTGCCTATGCGTGCGTGCGTGTGTGTGTGTGTGTGGTGAATCAGACATTCAGACATAATAGATTCAATGCTAAATATGCTACACTTAAATATGCATAATGGCTTGAAATTATTATTACAGCCTTTAAATGAGCTGATTGTACAAACAATATGCGAGATTTAGTATTTTATAAACGCCTCTAAATTTCAACTGTTTACTTGTAGTCATTATCAAAAGACCTAATATGCAATCATGATGCTTTATTTATACATATTTATCCAAAATCGTTCATTAACATCTATTTGTTTCCTTTGTTTTGTATTAAGCACACAAACTTCAAGCCTCTTATTTTTGCCTTTATAAAAAGTAACAAACAAAATCTCTCTTTTCCACTGCCTCTTTTTAAAGCAGCAGACTCCTGCCGTGGTTGAATAAGTGCTATCTGCTGGGTAACTTTGTCAACATCATAATCATCTTTGATTGGTGTTTGGTCGCCGTGGAGAACACAACAGATGCGGCCTCATTACCCATACAGTCTTGTCTGAATTCACATACACAAGAGAAAGATGGAGGGAGGGAGGGGGAGAGAGACCGAGCAAAGAAGGAAGAGAGTGAGAGAGGGTGGGAAGGAAGTGAAAGAGAGCTCAGGAAGAGGCGTGCAACCATAATTTGCAGTTTGAATTATGTATGTTGATATTTTCAGGGGTTACAACAAAACGTGCATATGTGGATTTAAATATAATGTATGCTCTTTCTATGTCATATGCATTTCAATAGAACCATAAACTGTTATTCATGCAGTCATAAACACCATGACACACACAAGCCCCGCCCACCGCCAGGAGCCAGAAACAGTGCACTGAGGGATAATGGATTAGTATAGGTTTAAGAAGATTCCAGTGTTTGTTAAGCTGTGTGCGTATCCTCTATCAAACACAACCCGTCTTTTAGATACAAAAATCCATTATGAAGACTCCCGTATAATCTGTCACTTTAAATGTGTATTTTTATGACGAGAAGATATTTGAAATCCCATGCAGCGACAATGATAGACACCTTCCCTGACATTACCATTTTGTTCAGAATTTACATCTGACAAAAGACCTCTATAGGTGTCCACAAGATGACTGACTGATTTATACCTCCCAAGTACACCACAGCGTCTGGAAGAAATCAAGATTGAAATATATTCTTTAGACAGTTGGTGGACACAAGTCAAATATTTTCGGCAAATGAGACGCTTTGTGGCAGAGAGCACGGAACTGCTTATGAGAATCGCTCGGGGCGTTAGGCGCTCAGAGAACGGAGATGCAGCCTGTCAGCGCGTGTAAGAGTGCTTCCCTTCTTTAAACGCGTGCTATTTCGGATGGTATTAATAGATCAATAATGCATGGAGTAAAGATTACCACACTGCAAATTGGAAAAGCCAATTAAAATCTACTCGACACAGTTTTTCCTGGCTTTTTCTCTCAGATAATGATTCTTGGACTGCAGTTCCCAAATGTAAGATTATTTCTAGAAACGTAGATGGATAAACAGATGAAATGGTTTTGCCCATGTGGGTGTAGTGTACTTGTAAGAGCAGCTACATTTGAACCAAAAAATCTAACAATATAAACAGCAGGTCTTCACAACTGTTATAGAACCATTAAGGATTTTAGGATTTAGACTGATCCCTTTAAAGAACGCATATTGTGCTTGAGCCTGCTATACAGTTATCATCTACGACACCCGTGGGTCATTATGCTATGATTTGTACATTTTAAATCACAATATTCAGCTGAAACAAACAGTCCGCTGACTTCTGCGTTAAAAAACTGCAGTGCCCAATGGGAGCAAATGTCTTAAAAAATGTCATCATAAGAGTCAGCATCTGATGGATAGCTGCTCATCACAGTAGTGAGCTGTTTTTTTGTTTGTTTGTTTGTTTGGTACCGAAATGAATGCACAACTCTGTCAAATAGTAAGTGCAGGGATGTAACAATATCCAAATCTCTCGGTACGATATTATCACGATATGCATCTCATGGTACGATATTTATTGTGATATTTTTAGAGGCTGATATTAATGTAGATTGGACACTATTGCTTTAAAACACACTGACAAGATTTTGGTGTGAGTTATTACTGTCATAATCTCCAGAATTCAAGTTTAAAACATATTTCTTCATGTTATCTGCGCTGAAATGAATCATGGGATATGTAGTTCCCGATGTTTATTAGGTATTGCTACTATTAAAAAATGCATTAAGGCAAAGAAACTTGTAATTCGATATATTGTGACAGACCATGATATTATTGTTAGACTTTGGACGATACGATATCACGATATTTCGGTTATTGTTACATCCCTAACCAAGTGTCTCACCGATTAAGGAAATAAAATTGGAGAACAAAGGAAATATTTCTCTCTCTCTATTTCCTCCGGCCAATGGGCTGCAAAAACGGCGGTTGATTTGCGATATGGTGTCTTGAAAATAAGTGATTACAGATTTCTCAAACAAATCACTCCATATACAACTTTGAGTGGATAAATGAGAAGGGCAAACAACTATAACATGGTAAAAATCTCTGAAAAGTCTGCATAATAGGTCTGGGATAATCATTCTGGGAAAGTTGTTAGGATACATAAGAGAATATATAAATTATGTACATTTACTATGGAGATGCCCAATATAGATTTGAATATTCTTTTGGACCTTCTTTCATGTTCACACTTTTGGTTAAAAATATATAATAAATAAATACTGGATCTTCAAGCTTAAAGATTGACAATAAAAATAAATACATAAATATATATGTATAAAAAAAATGAGTTGAATAAATATATGTCTACCCTAGATGATTACTTTCTAAAGCTCCTCTTGAGGTATTCATTAATAGTAACCCCAGTGGACCAGACCACATGCTTGTCCTCTTCCTTGACTTTTCTTCTTCTAAAGCCGTCTCATGTTTTTGCATCTTTGCCCCTTCAATCGCTTTATCCCCTGCTCTTTCCAGCCTCACTCCATCAACACCCTATGGCCCTGCCCTCCACAATCTCTGGCCCACTTTTGTCTTCCCTCTGCACATCTCCGACTCTTTATCTCCATCCATCTTCTCGGAAAAAAATCCCTCTTCGCCTCTCTCTCATTTCTTTGAACGGTCTGTATAGTAACTGTTGATGCTGCCGGAGTTCACATCTTACCCGCTCACCGCCCCTTTTCCGCAATCTCGGTGACCTGACCATCTGTGCCGGAGAAGTCTTTAACTAAGCCCCCGTCATACTGGTCTCTAGCTGGCGATCGCGAGGTGGGGGTATGGGGGGAAGAGGTAAAGGGAGATGAGGTAAGGGGGGGTTGGACAGTACCAAAGCAGGGGTAATCTCCACTCAAAGCTGTCGTAAACACCACTAATGCATGGCTAAACTTGGGGAATCTCGTGTGTGTTATGTGTGTCTATGTCTGTTCTTTCTGCAAACACGCGTCGCAGACTAATCCCTCATAAACCTACATTTTATCGCTTACCACACCATTAGCTCGACTGTGGCACGCTGCCTGGAGATGTCAAAACAGAGGGACTATACAAGGAGGATGCAACGGTGTATTCTTTTTGCGGATCTTGTGTGTAGAGGAATCACACGCTTTCCGAGGGGCCTTACGAGAGATGAAAGTAACTCAGTGTCCTTCTCAAGCGGGAAACAATGTAATATTTTCACTTTGTGTACCCAAAACAGTAAAAACAAGATGTAAAATTAGACACTTTGAACTGCAGCAGTGGGAGACATATTTTCCCTCGCCATTAAAAGTTGATATTGTCAGCCGTTTGAAAGCCCTAATGCACACTGCATTTCTTTCAAGTGTTTACTTTTGTAGTCCTTCTCACACACACTTAAACTAATAATGCATTCTTTGTTGCCATCAAATTTCAGTTTAAGCTGCCTGTGCGAGAAACACTCCTTCTATCTCACGATCCTATGACTCTATATTGCTGAGGGTCTTGAATTTAGCCCTATTAAGAGTTAATAGGTGCTCAAATTGGATCAAGGGAAACCTGAGGTGGTCATCTGATATTGCATTAGAGATAGGGTAAGCTCACAAGACCAAAATGCCATGTCCCTGTGATAATTTTTTTTCAATTTTATTTTTTTTTCATGGCCATCTGCCTGAAGCTAATGTGTGCCATTAAACTTGACTACAATGAATAACAATTAAATGGCAAAATGCATAAACTTTGAATACATACAGATATACATGCACATATGGGATTTATTTATTATAGGACCAAATATTTTGTCTAAGATCTAAGAAAAGTGAGGGTATTGTACACGTTTTAATTTTACATAGTCTTTTAACTCTCATTTCATTCTTAAAGGTGCCTTACTCAACTGTTCTGGCGGGACTGTTATCTGCCTGTCTCCATGGAGATGTTATTGCTTTGTCTGGAATGTCATGCTGTGGAACATTCCAGACAGAGCAGTGACATATCCATAGAAACAAACAGGTGACGGACACCAAACCAAAAAGTTATATAATGTATGTTTATATCTTATTGTTAACGCAAACATATACTTTTTGAATCCTAGTTGCATCCTAGGTGTAAATACAGCATTTGCTATCAATCTTTTTCTCTTCTTCTGAGTCCCAGAGGCAGCCTACAAACACCATACCAGACCTGTCTTCAGCGCAGTGACAGTGAGCGGTCTCTAGAGGGGGTTGGGGGGAGCAAGGTGACAGTGCACAGCTCTGATCAGCTCTGAAGCAGTGAGGAGGAGGAGGAGAAGGAGGAAGAGGAGGATGAGATCTTTCTGTTGGTGCCTCCTCCTGACCCAGCCCGTCTTCTTCTCCTGTCTATACATTTGTTTGTTTGTGCTTGAGTGCAGGTGTCACTGCTGCTGTCTTCATGCCTGTGAGGTACCGCCTTGTTACAAACAAAATGCTGCCATTGTCTCTTCTCCCCCTCTGTGTGTGTCTTTGAGGTAACTTCAAGGTGACGATCTCAGCACAGAGCTGCAGTTTACAAGTTTGTTGCGCTACGAAATTATTTATTGCAGCCACCCACATAATCACGGGGAAATTGTTTCTTCAACAGCTTTGATTGGGTGATTTTTAATTTCAAGATAAACACTGCAATCATGCTACCGTAGAGCAAGTCTTTGACACTGATGAAGTTCTGAAATAGAAATAAATTGGAATGTGCTTTCAGAACATTTATTAAGGACGTGAATGTTACGACTTTAACTAAACAAGTTCTTTTTTTTTTTTTTTTTTTTTTTTTTTTTTTTTACTGTTTTTTGTTCATAATTTCAATTACTTTTAGAATTTTTCAGACTTTGAATATTGTTGGCACGGATATTCAAAGAAATTACTAATTTGATTCTGAGAAAGATTGAAAGCAAGTCAATTATTGAAACTATCAAATATAAATAAACACCTTTTTTTCCTTTCTTTTTCCAACAACTCACATAAGGGGGAGAATTTTAACACTGGTTTAAACAAAACGTCACGTTTTTACAATTTCATAAACTCAACACTAAAACTAATCAAAACCTTGATTCTGAGTTCAGCGTCACCTACTAGTAATGAGACAGATGACACTCCTCTTTTCACGCCATTTAATTATCTGTGTTTCACATGTTATTTGCAGAGATTTGGTGTGCTCCATTTTTATTTGATTTTGATAAACCTAACCCGCAGTGTTGACACAGCAGAGTCTGGGCAGAACACCCCTGAAATAATACCTTCCCAGAATGCTTTGCTGCAGATGGTTCCCGTTAAGTAAGGTACTCCTAGTCTCACCGTAAACATTCGCCACATCCACAGCTTTGTTTTGTTTGCCCCATTTTTCAGTCAATCCTGGTTTGAGCATAAGTGGCGAAATATGCAAAAAAAAAAAAAAAAAAAAAAAGTACATTCTTACAGAGATAGTGAAAGCATCCTCTTCTTAGCGACCCGTAAGTCAGTCTGTACTTAAGAAAGAAAAAACAAACATTTGAGCGAGGTTAGCAGGGTTAGGTAGAAAATCACAACTGCGTTCAACAGCAAGCAAATCACAAAAAAAAAAAAAAAGCATTTTCATAGTGTCAACATCTGAGTGCCTGGGGTGAAACTGGGTGGGTGTGTGTTTGCGTTCTTGACTCTTGCTGTCACAAATAAAACAGTTCCTGCAACTTTCATATTTTCTTTGTCTTTTGTTATACCAACTTTGATTATCTTCTCTGGTCTTTTAACAATGAGTCATCTCTCCACCCTGTAATTTCACTAAACAAGCCGGATGCCAGTACTTGATTTGGCTCTTGGCCCCGCTAAGTCAATATTCATAATTTATTCCAAAATGGACAAAAATAAACTCAGACAAGAAAGTCAGTGACAAACATTATGACCTCTTCATTAATCGGGCAAAGATAAACAATGTTCTTATCTTCTTATTGTGCTTTTATGTTTGAAAGCAACAGAACAAAAGATCATCGAATAAAATAGGTGGATAATTATTTTTGGTTCATGGAGAACGCTACAGAACTGTCAAGCCAACTGCTGTGCCAGTTCCACGAATAAATTACCCTTACTCCGATATTTGATCCTACAAGACAACAAAGGGGTAGCCTCTGTAAATGTTCAATACATTTATAAATATTTTCCATACCTTAAAAAAAAACACAGTTGTGTCCATGTCCTGATGTTTTTGGGTAACTGGTTTAAAATGGAGTCTGATTTTTTTATTTATTTTTTTACTGCCACTTTACTGCATAGTGGAACCATAAAGACTAGGTAGCTTTTCCAATCAATTCAATACTGATTATAGGAAAGAAACAAGATTTTTATTAATGATTTATTCTTCTACCCATATATCATTTGTTCTTTTTAAATTTATGGAAAAAAATTTGTGTGAGGGCAAACTCAAATTTAACAGCATAATGATTCAATTCAAAGAACAGGCCAGACAATCTTGTATTCAGTTTTAATTAATTCCTATTTCAGAGTTGCTATGACAATTAAGTATGCAACAGAACATGCATGAGTCTGTTTATCTGAAACAACTGCACCAATGGGATTTTTAAGAGCCCATATTATATTATTTCCTGATCTATGTTATAATGTTGTTTCCTCATCAAAAACATACCTGGAGTTGTATTTTATTTCATTCACATGTTTAACACACAATCCTTACTTAAGATGAGTTCTTCTCTCACAGAAACACTCCAGGGAAGTTTTGGAAAAGTCCAGAACGGTTGTCCAGTGTATTCCATACACCTTCAGTTGAATCATTTGGATGATATCATACCAGGAATTTCCAATCTCTACTGAACAAAAGGTAAATAGTAACAGTACTAATAATAAAGGATTACACAAACATGTGAGGAAAAAAAAAAAAAAAAAAAAACAAAAAAAACAATACACAACCCAGCTATGTTTTTTTTTTTTTTTTTTTTTTCTCACAAGTGTCAATTTTGTGCATTATAGGACCTTTAATACATTATAACACTGTGGCTATTTCACTTGCTTGACAATAAAATGTTCAACTGTTGACAATATTGACAAATGGTACAGTGACAGTGACTTCTATGATGCTGACTTTCTTGACAACATTTACTCTAAACCCTTTTTTCATGTGGTCTGACCTGATGCACTATAGATCCAGCTCTGTAGGATGTAAGTATCTGACTGGCCAGCAGAGAAGCCATCCTTATTACTCATAATCCAAGGCCGCCTCTAGTCTTTCAAATTCCCAACTCTCCCTGTGTCTGACCACTGACCTATACTGGCTTATTTTCTACTCCTGCAAAATCCATAGATCAGTAGCTCTTCCACAATTGATTCTATAGCATTCAATCAGCATAAGAGAAAGGTCACGGTTATTAGGGGATAAAAACAGTTGCAGTGTGGAGTTGTGACATTCAGTTCTATAGGAAATGACGATGATTTAAGGCCAAGTGTGCATCCTCGAAATGTCAATACGGATCACACGTGTAGCAGCTGATTTTATTACCGGATTTGGATTTGCCAATGTGCCATAGTTCAGGCTCTTTGCAGCTTTGAGCCTACTCTACCATGGATTAATATTCTTGAATCCCACCAGCTTAGGGAATAACTTATTGTCAGTGGAGTCGAAAAACTGCAGATCCTGTTGTGTGTTTTTACTCCAGGGATATACAGGCTGAGAAGTCTGCTGTTGGATAGATAATGTTATCCTTTGAAATCCCTCTTATTTGTGCATGGCATATGTGTTATCTGCTACATTCAGCACTTTGGATTCACAGTGTGGTGAAGGTAACAACCCACTAACCTGGTTTTGGAGTTTGTTGTGTGTCGAACATGCATGAACACCTAATGTACATGTGTAATTATGCTGCTTTGGATGTAGCCATTTGCATATTACCATTTTCTAAAATAATCATTTATAGTGTTTCTAATGCCATGAAACATACATTGAAAAACATTGTAGGTGTTATATTATTAAAGGTCCTGTATTATGCAAAATTTACTCTTATGAGCTTTAAGTCCTGTTATAATGTTGTTATGTCAAATAACATACCTGAAGTTGTGTTTTGGTTCATTCACAAATGTTTGAATAATACTGGTTTATTAGTCTGTCTATGTCTCCAAAGATTAAAATGCTCTGTCCCATTTTGTGATCTCATGTAGTGGTAGTTTTCAAGTTAGTAGCTACATTTTACCGTTAGTTCAGTAGAGATTGGAAAATCTAAGTCTGAACTTATCCAAATGATTCTGGTGAAGCTGTATGGAGTGTAAAAACACAGTGGAGCTGTTTTACCACATGACATCAAGGTGGAAGTGAACTGGTTTCTATTTGAGGAAACAACATTATGACAGAATTTCTAAAATTGCTTTAACATCTGAATGAACATCACTATTTGATATCATTATGTAATTTTAACATAGTCAGCATTCACCAAGTGCTCTAAATGACTATAATAATACCTTTAAAAAAGAAAGAAACAAACAAACAAAAAAACTCAGTACACCTCACTAGAATCATTTGGATAATTTACAATGTCCACTAAATTGGGATTATTCAAATATGTGTGAGTGAAACAGCAATATAACATGACTGAAAGCTCACAAGAACTTGGTCTGGTCTGTCCAATAGAATAGGAATCTTTTATATATATATATATATATATATATATATATATATATATATATATATACATATACACATATAATAATAATTTTAGTAATTTATAAAGGGTGGAATATCTCCTTTGGCCACAACTTCTTCCTGAGAATGGATCTGTATCTATATAGTAGGTCCATTTTATAGGACAATGTTAAGTCTTCTTTGATGGTCAAAGGGGCTGGACAGTGTAACACTGTACATGTTTTTAACGTCAACAAATGTATTATTATATAATGTATCACCGGGCACATGTTAAAAATGACCACTTATTTGATTTGTCCTGTTGAGTTTTGGTGTCTAGAATAAGCATTATAAAATCCCCTGCCCTGGTAGTTTGAATCCTGGTCTGCCACATTATAAACATTGCTTCAGCAGAGCTTTTCACCCTCTGATGGTTTCATTTCCTTTACTCCTTCACTGCTGCATTTTTATTTTAGGAATTGATTATAGAAACTGTGATATTAATTTATGTAAATATGTCTGACACACACAAATACATAACCAAAAGAAGTGTGCATACTAGTCTGTTTTTGTGATCCTTTTGGACCTCTGATACTTCCTCACATGGGATATTAGCATCTGCTCAAAGCCACCGTGCCAAGAAGTACATAGCTGAACACCCCAGAGACTGTTCCCTGGAAAGTAAAAGCCAGGATAGACAATTTAGTTAAGTGTAATTTTTGCTTTATATCACAACTATAAATATGAATACATGGAGACAAAGGGGAAGAATGAAGAGAAAGTAACGTGTCTTGCTGCAAATGAAAATAGCTTTTCCTTAGTGGCTTTATTAGTTGTCTGTCTGGGGAAAGCTGAGAGGGAATAGAGCTGCTTCTCTCTATTATGTTTAATGTTCACTGTCTGCTTAAGATGCTTTTGCAATAATTTAAACTGATACGTCTCTATAAGGAGACCAAAAAATAATATATATGGACGCACAAATCTATATTGTCTGGCTTGGAGTAAACTATCATATAATGTATGTATCTTGGGCTGTGTTTTACTAAGGTTGTTACCAGCAGGACTATCATAAACTCAGAGCCAGACTGGATTTTCTTATACAATTGTGTTTTGGCACAGAATGGTGAGTCTTTGGGATTTGCAGAGGCAAGCCAGGTTTTGTTTTGCTCCTGAAGCTGCTCATTACTGCTTGGGCCAGTCCATAACATCCACATGTTTATTACAGTGTCTATGGGGCACGGATCTGCTCCCGGCCACTCACTCTGTGTCCAACTGATATGATGGGGTTTGTTCAAAAACTGCAAAATCATATTCATTCACTCATACTGCCCAAAAACTTATAGAACATATCCTGCCATCGCTACTCTTAACCTAATTAGTAATGTCACCACTTTTGCAATTATATTTCACACTCTAATGTCTATGTCTATCTATCAGTATCTTAAATAAAACAACAAAAAAACTTGATCAGCTTATATGTTTTGTTCAAATGCAGGATGGTCTGAAACCAGGCGCACAGTAAATCCAGATCCAATTATAGCCACATATATAGTGTTCCTTTACTGTACTTTACTTACTTACTCAACTTTAGTGCTATGCTTGTTGATTCTGCAGACATCCACATTGTTTCTCAGTTCTCTCTGTTGTTACTTTTCTTTTTTTCTTGTAAACCATCATGTTTACTTTGGCACAAACTACACCATGTGTGACTGCTGCATGTATATCGCACCCATCAGAAATTGTGACCAGAAGTTACAGTTCTGTGTCATTTTCTTTTTTCACTGATATATTTTCCCAGTGAACTCTAGATGTTAATGGCCCCCCTCAGTGACCTGAGCCTGACGTGCTGAGCTGACTCAGGCCTGGACCCCTGGACCAGTGGAGCAGTGGATGGTCAGGGCGATTGACAGTTTAAACGGCCACGTTCAGACGACTGAGGGGAATTAACACGTCTTGTTTGAAGATGAAATCATGACTTCTGTGCTCCAAAGATGTCATGGCCTTCATTCAAAGCATCTACTTATTTCTTTTGAAGGACCCTGAGAGACAAGAGCCAGCAATGAGGTTTTCACACTTGAACTTAAATAGCTTTTATTTATCTTTCTGTATTCATCTGTAAACACAGCTTTCATTTATTTAAACAGAAAATATGATTTGTTTGCAAAATATAAGTTAATTAGATTTATTTGTGGAATGAACTCATTTGGAGCATAAAATGCTTTAAATGAATAACTCAAAGAGAAAACAAAGTCAACAATGGTCATTTTAATTGATGCAGATTTTGAGACATCCAAGAATAAAATATATCCAAAAAGGGTAAGACTAAAACTTTTTGTACATTAACCATTTTAACTGAGGATTAAATCATATTAAAATGAGACACAAGCACAAAGAGAAGACTTAACAATGGATTTAAATAACTGACTTTCTGCAAATTATATTTTGTGTAGATTTATGTTTTCTATTCTAATGCCTGGGACATCTTTTCCAAAACTAAAGCTTGGGAATGAGTAGGACTGCACAACTTTATCTTAACCAAGCAGCACGAGGTTTGAAAGGGTTGATCCAACACTCAAGAATAAATGGACATTGGTCTATATTCTACTCTGCTGCAGGGAGACTCAGGTGGGGTTGAGTTTTGAGCAATGATGCTCAGCAGTGACAGCCCACCCCCCAGTACCAGAACACAATTTCTCATTGATTTCTTTCCATAGACTTTCCAAATAAAAACATTAAATGTTTGAAAGCTTGCTCAGGCTAATGACTACAAGACCTATATTTTTACTTTAAATCTATTTCTGAAACGTTATAAACCGCTAAACATTTTGCTGTATCTTGAATTTAAATGTGCTTTTTGGGCTTAAAACGTCTTATGAATATTAGTGCATTGGTGGTTAGTCTCTGCAATGCCGTTAAAATCTTAATATTAGAATTTTTTGAAAACTCTATGGGAAAAATGAATAGAAAAAACAGGCGGTCTCTGTACATCTACATTCTTTATATCATCAATAACAATGCACATTTTCCATCCAAATAACATATATATCATTTAAAGAAAGTGCATCAACCAGCAATATTTTTACTTATCACCATCCAGTTTAGATACTAACAATGAAAATCCATTTCAAATGAGCACAAAAAGGGCAAATGCATCACCCAACACTAGACTATGGGTAAATTCAAAGAGTATCTGAGAACAAAGCTCAGTGAACATGTTTATAGATTTCTCTTTCTTCTTTTGTGCCATTGTTCAACTGTCTCATCACCATAGAATTTTTATTTTGAATTATGAGAAAAAAAGCGCAACAGACAATCTTACTGTTAAATTATTAAAGAGCCCATATTACGTCTGTTTCCTCATCAAAAACATACCTGGAGTTGTGTTTTGTTTCATTCACACATGTTTAACTCACAAACCCTGCATATTTAGGCTGTGTTCTTCTCTCAATACAGGAAGTGCTCCACTGTGTTTTAAACTCCATACACTTTCACTTGAATCATTCGGATCATTTCAACCTTGGAATTTTCCAATCTTTACTGAACCAGAGATAAAGGTAGCTGTTAACTTGAAAACTACTATTACATGACATAAAATGGTGAAAAAAGGCATTTGGAGCTTTGGAGATGTAGACAGATTAAATAAGTAAAGGATTACTCAAACATGTGTGAATGAAGCAAAACACAACTCCAGGTATGTTTTTGAGGAGGTAACAACATTCTATCTCACAAAAATCAATTTTGCGTAATAAAGGACATTTAAAAAAAAATACTAAAAGATACACGCACATACTGCACTAACTCTTAATTTGGTTCAAGCTTTCCCATTGTGCAGTGAAGCTCCAACTTCTCTTCCACAACCTTGAGGGTTCTGTATTTTTACATCACACTCTCAGTGGTTGGTGAAAATGCATTTACAGGCATGAAAGCACCCTGCCCTATCAGAATAATCCCGCACCACAGTGAAACGTGCTAATAGCAGGGGTGCGGTTACGGAGGTGGGCTGTTTAAACAAATGCGTCTCTTTAAAATACACTTAGGCCTAGGAATGGAATTGCTTGTGGCTGCCCTACTGTTTTTCCAATATGAGGCACACAGGGAGACCCGCACTGGAGGCTTTGAATTAAATCAATTGTATGCTTTGTGCACAGTGCAATAGCCTTTTCACTGGATTACTCCCATAGACGCTAATGAAGAATATATAATCATTGCTTTTTATGGTGCGCGTTACAAAGGAAGTGTGTTTATGCCATTGTATTTAGACTTGTGTGCATGCTTGTTAAGTCGTTCTAAATATAAAGCCAACAAAGGGAGGCAGCGATCTGATCAGAAAGGGTCTTTTTACACTTAATATGGAGGATTATCCTGGTGTAAATGACAAAATGAATGGGTGAAACTGCACACTGTAAATACGATTACCACTCGCCTTTTTAGAGATTTGTTCACAGATTTTAATTAGATCCATCAACAGTGTGCGAGCTGCATTTGATAAATTGGGTCATTCCTGCAAAGAAAGCCTCACACTCGCGGAGGATTCACCCTGAGGATGGATGCACAGCTGCTATGGAAAATCAAGAACAATCATGGATGCCAAGAGAGGAGAATGGACTGCTAGTTTTTGGTTCAATATTTTGTAATATGCCAATACATAAGTTTCATGTTCTGAAGGTTTTTATCTCACAGTGTTATTCTTGTGACTGTCTGACTGGCACAAAGCTTTCTTTGTGTTTCCCCCTATTTTATGTTTTAAAGAAAATAGACAGTGTTTAAAGGCTTCCAGATGACTTGCAATTCCTTCCTTCAACAATGGCACCCTTTCAAAGTAGCCCGGAGCGGTGATGTAGAGTTGCATGTTATTCTATGGAGAGAAGTTTGGCGAAAGTTCAAATCTGTATGAGTTTGAGGTCTATAGGCCTGTGGGCATTTTCGCATGGCCTCTTTACAATGAAATACAGTGACTCTCAATCCGGTTCAACACTATAAATGTTTTCACAGTGGTCGTGCCATAAGGTCAATACTGAAATACCTTCTTTTGTATCTTAGAATATGATCTTTGGGAGCACTTTTGTATCACGTGATTTGAGGCAGAGAAATTGCACCATATAATATAAGATCCCACTAATATGCAGAATCTCTTCTCCTCTCAACCAAACAGCTTCTTCAGTTTTGACAGGCTTCTGGAAGTTCTTACATCTTAGATCCATCTGAAGGGAGAAGCTAACTACATAGGAACTACCACACTGTATATAAGTCTTGTTATAAGTTAAGCCTCACCTATTGACACCTTAAGGTACTTCTATAGACATAACTAACATAACTACTAACAGACAATGCTTACTGTAAACATCTGGGGGTACTAGTTTCTGTGAGGCAAAATCTTATCACGCAGAATTCCTTTGTATATCCTTGTATTAGTTCAGCCTGTTTTATGGGCCTTCTCCACCTGCAGTCTAATCATACTCATTGGTTTCCTTCATCTTTATCGTGCTGCATATGTCTGTGCATGTGTGTGGGTGTGCGTGTGTGTGAACATGTGTGTGTGTACATGTGTGCATGTACGTGTGTGTGTACATGTGTGGGTACGGAAAGATCTCCCTGAGACAGCTGCTCCTGAATAAACATTGTTTACTTCCTAATCGAGCTGGGAGACCACTGAGGGCCTGAACTCTCACTGTACAATCACACTAACACACACTAACAAAACACAAACACACACACTCACACACATAACAGTTCAAATATGGGTATCAGCTGTATCACCCATCATCGTCATACCAGAGCATATACATCTATCATATGGATTCTGTTTGAGCACTAATCCCTCACTGATGGCACGAGTGGCTCCATAAATGGCAACGCGGTCTTTCACCTTAAGCTTTATGAATATGCAAAGCTGCATTTTAAGCAATGAGAAATTTGTGGTGCATGCATGCATAAACACATGCATCCTGGCTGGTGTTGGAGGTGGGGGGTGGTTCTTGGTTCTCCTGCAAGAACAGATGGCCTCAACTCTGGAGGGATGATCACATGGAGATGGAGGTCAGGAACCAGCAAAGGGAGAGAGAGAGACAGGGAAAGGGGAGGGGGCGTGGGCGGACCAAAAGACAGGAAGGAGTGATCAGAGAATATAGGCCCGGTGGCAGCAGCAAAGAAGATTGGAAGAGAGGTGGTGATTTTTGGTGAAAAGATAAAGAGAGGATCAGATGGGAGGCTGAAAGTCCATAGGCAAGACATAGAAGAGGTGAGATAGGGTCAGAGGCGGAGCGGCACATCGGCGGACAGTGAAATAGAGGTCTAATGGCGAATGCTACGAGAAAAAGATAAAGTGGAAGATATAGTCCAAGGACAGGATGAGTTCACGTAATGTCATAAAATTCTGCAGATGAGAGTCAGTTGCAGATTTAAAGCTTGTTTTGCAGGTAGCTTAAAGGTTCCATATTAGGCTATTTTCTGATCTATGTTATAAAGTTGTTTCCTAATCAAAGACATAACTGGAGTTGTGTTGTCTCATTCTCACATGTTTAATACACAAATTCTCCACATTTGGCTGAGCTCTCCAAACTGAAAACACTCGGTTACACTTTGTGATGTCCTGTGGTAATACAAGAAGTGCTCCACTGTGTTTTTAAACTGCATATAGCTACACTATCATTTTGATAAATTCAAGCCAAATGAAACAAAACACAACTCTGGGTATGTTTTTGATAAGGTACCAAGATTCTAACATGGCTAAAAGCAGACAAGAGTCAATTTGTGTAATATAGGCCTTTAGGTGCACTAAATGTAACTATTCTGGTGGAGGATCCTCTACCTGCTTCTTTCCATGAAGAGATGACTGTAATGCATTATTTTTTTTACTTGGTACTGTCATTTCAAAGTAATTTGTTACAATACGATATTACTGCATTTAAAATGTAAGGCATGACACTACTATTGCATTACTTTAGTTACTCTCACCAAAATAACTGTCGCTGATTGTCAAATAACAGTAACAAGCAAAGATGCCAAACTTTTGCATCGTATATGAACTGAACCAGGACTAAACCAGGTCTAAACCAGGACTAAACCAGGTCTAAACCAGGACTAAACCAGGACTAAACCAGGTCTAAACCAGGTCTAAACCAGGAGTAAACCAGGACCAAACCAGGATTAATCTTGGACTAGGACTTGGAATGTAGGACCGCCTCTGAGAGAACCCCAAGCCCGTGGAGCAGGGTGTCCGCAAAGTGCGATCAGGCGATGGCTGTGATTTGCCCTGTGAAGCGCGGAGCTCTGTGCCGGTCCTGACAGTCTACGTGGGCGCACCTCCAGGCCCGTCCCGACATTTGAAACTGTAATGATGGCATTTCACCTCTGCTGATATTGCAGTGATTTTAGCAATTCGTATGAAGAAAAATGAATAATCCACCAAATTTAAATGAATTGTAATGCATGTTACTGACATTTGTACCAAGTAAAATATTACCTTTTTTTTCCCTGTAATGCCTTACATTACTGTGTTACAGCAAAAAGCACAGTAATTTGGTAATTTTTTTTAAGAGATATTTCTTATAAACAAATCTGCTACCAGAACTGCATTGAGTCATTATTAGGCAAGACACTTCACTCACCATTACTGCTAAAAGTGTGATGGAACAATTACCTCTAGAGGTGGTCATACACGCTATTGCCACAGATTGGCTATCCACATGTGGAAAAAAATAGTAAATTTACGTTTTCAGCTTGTTGGATGTGAACACAACTTATAGACGATCGAATAGAGAGGACAGAAGGATCACAGAGAGAAGAAGTAAGAGGGATGGAGGTCAGAAAGATAATGGCTTTAGAAGAAGAGAGCGAGATTGCGGAGGTGAAAGGTCAAGAAGGAGACAGAGAATGAGGACAAAGTGACATGTGCTCTGTTAAAGATAAAAGGAGTTATTCTGATGACAATAAGGCTTAGGAATGGCAGCAGGGACAGGATGCCGTCTGGAAGAGGGCAAAGATCAATGTTATGAATCTATGGAGGAACAATGTGGGCTTTCAGTGTCAACACTATGATGTGGTACATAAGAGTCAGAGTCACATCAAAACGACAACTGTGCTAACAAGACGCAGTAGGCTTTTTCACTTTTTCCTATCGACTTTTTTCTCATCAGAAGACATAAACATTAAAGGTGCATTGTGTTACTTTTCTGGTGTAGGGTAAATCAAATGCTTTTCTCCATGGAGATGTTATTATTGCTCTATCTGCAATGTTTCATAGAATGGCATTAAATCTTTCTATCTTCATGGAGAGCAAACTGGGCTAAGTTACAGGTCAGATTTGTGGAGAGGCAACCCCGCTCACAGTCAGAATGCCTGTTTTTCTGTAAGGCTGTTTAATGTCATACTGTGGAACATTTCAGGTAGAATAATGACATATCAATAGAAACAAGCAGGTGACGGATCCCCAACCGACTTTAAATCTGAGGAAGGTACTCTCCTTTTTTGTAAATAAGTAATCTTGTGTTTTCCACCAAGAATGATATTATAAAAGCAGCACATTGTGCCAAAATGAAACCACTACACGCTGAAAAATAAATGACTCATCAGCAACGGTACAGTAAGTGCCGAAAGCAGTACTCTGATTGGCTGGGCTTGGGTGAAAAAGCACAGTTGTGGATGTTGATATTAATGATGGCTAAAGGGTTTGTGAAAGCTAGAGACAAGATGGATTTAAACTACTTGACCCTTCTGCAGTGTGAAAGTCAGTTGCCCCAGTTTAAAGTTAGCTGTAAACATTTTAAGTTACATCAATATAATTTCTTTAGCTTGAATTTAACATGTTTCCTGTTCCAAAATGTGTTTACAAAATCCCCAGTTCAGTGAGTGGATAAACAAAAGATTGACAGTCAGACTGAACACAGCATATTAACTGCTGTTGACACTCAGATGCCCACAATGCACCGAGGCCAGCCACCATTCGATTTCCTGATTATGCGCAAGCTGAAATTTGAGGATGTTTGTGGTTGGACGGATTTTGTCTCCAGTCTGGGACAACAACAACAACAACAACATCAGCAGCAGTAACAGAGGCAGAGGCAGAGGCTGTAGTGGTAGTAGTGGTGGATCCAGACCGGGATAAGGAGCGCTCTCAGGGTATTCTTTCACAGATGGTTAAGCATGTGCAAGTGCAGAGTGGAAACAAGGCTGGACTTTTAAAGCACACTGAATCATAAACAGGTGGTTCACTGGAGATGGGGAGACATTGTTTTTGATTTGAGGAGTGGATTCTGAATGTGTCTTTTCCATGTTTGAGAAAGACAAACCTTCCTGACAAATGTTCCTTTGATACAGTGTCTGGTTTCATTGTGTTGTTGATGAAGAAGTTCAGTTTCTGAAATGTAGATTTTTTTTTGTTTATCTCAGTTTGAGAACATATATTGTAATGAGTTGTAAGTAATCAGTTTGATCAGTCACTTTGCCTTACTGTCTGCATACACTGGCGTGTGAATGTGTGTGATAATGAGTGAGTTTCCTTGATGTAAAACGCTTTTGAGTGCCAAGAATGTAGAAAGTGAGCATTTACTCTAACCTCGCTGCATTTTCATACAGTTTACTTTAGTTGCACATTATACAAATCTGTATATTTGTACTTTATTTCAAACAGATTCTTTGTGTTTCTACTTTATTTAGAATTTGATTAGTATTTATTTTCTCTTTGAAACGATTGGTATTTGTGAGCTATGATTTCAATGAAGGTTGTCTACAATGTATTTTTCTAGCCAGGCTGGCGCCACCTAGTGTTTCCACTCAATTTCATCTCTCTCCAGCAACTAGGTCAGGAATCAGAATACACTAGACGGTTTGCAAGAACCTCGGAATGCGAGTTCGGGCACAAGCCAATCAGCAAAGAGCCATGCATTCTGTGTTGGCAAAGATTCCCGATATCGAGAATTTAAAGCCGGAACAAAGAGAATGTTTGATGAATTTTATAGAGGGGAAAGACGTTATCGGGAAACAGGATTTGGGAAAAGCTTAATATACCAGATAGTCCCATTAGCGGGGCATTACATACGTCACGACCAAATAGCAGTGATTGGTTAAATTCAAAAAATACCCACCTACCATCGAACGAATGAATCCTAATGCTGCGAGATCAGACAGTTTTCATGAAGTGAAACTGTCTGATAAATCAGGCTGGTATTTTTCTGACAGCTGCTATGATTTACAATATTTTTAAATTAACTTATTTTCAGAACATATTTGGTAGCACTTTGGAAAATGTGCAGTTACAAATTTAGTGGCAGTAAACAAACATTCAAACAAATGTTTATAATTAGTAATGTTACAATATATCCAATACAAACTCATTTCACCAGGCGCAAGTAATGCTTTATCCTTCCTATGTCCTTTTCTACCGTGCATTCTACATCCTTTTATTCCACCTAACCTTTCTGTACTCTTTCTTTAATCTCCCCGCCCTTTCTTCTCACTTCTCTTGCCTCATTGTGATTGCTGAGATTTCAACATGCTGCGCTTAGTCCCCACAAAGCCAGTAAGCTCAAGGAAGGTGTGTGTAGTTAAAGGGTGGTAGGGGGGTTACTCACTGAAGACTTCCTTGTTCACTCACTTCTTTTTCCAGCTCTTCTCTGGTGTCACTCAGTCTCTCCAACACCCCCATCCCTCTCTCTCTTTCTCTCTCTCTGCACCTCCCTCCCCCTCACCCCATCTCTAATCATGGCCGTGGGGCGCGGCGAGCGGATGACCCAGGTTAACGCTCCCCGGAGGAGGACAGGCGCAGTTGTAAATGAGGCGGAGGTGAGGACGGTGAAGGGTCGAGGGGAGATAAAACGCGATGGGGGATAAGGCGATGTTAAGAACGCGCTGCGAAGAGCTCCTTTAAAGAGACTGACACGAGAGGAACAGAGGAGGAGGAGGCGTGAATTACAATTTCAGCCACATATGCAAAAGTATGTGAGGATGCGTGTGTGTGTATTGAGTCTCTCCTCATCGTTCACGCTTTGACATTTCACCTCGACTAGGCCCTAGTTATAATTCTGATCATTACAGAGGGTTGTGTCAGGCACCAAGTTATTATCTAGGCTTGCTTTTCATAACTATGGACAACTTGAAATTGTGTTTGTTAAAATGAAGACATGCAAGAGCTGTTAAAAATTGGTTGAGATTGCAGCAAGTTTCTCAGTGCCTGTTTGGTTTCATTTGAAAATAGCGTCTTTGATTTTGAAAGTTCATTATTCAGAAAATAGGGCACCAATAAATTTGAGGTGATGAGATCTTGTTGGCAAACTCATCCTCCTTGCCTTTGTAAAAATAAAAATAAATAAAGGATTGGAAACATGTTGATTCTTGCACTAGATGGAAAATTCTGTTAATATGAATAGCTCTTAAAAGTAAAAACAAAAAAAAATCTATTTCAACATATTGACACTGCAACCACTGCAGCTAAGACTAAAACTAGGGTTTACTTTATTTGATATTTTATACTAATACAGTTAAAGATGAAATTGCTAAAATAGTTCTTTTTTCCCTTGAGTAGATATAATTACTTTCCACCACAAAACTCTAAAATTAAAATGATCAGACTTGTCTTTCATATATTCTACTTTTTATACTACTACTTTTTATTAATTAATTAATTAATTTTTATTTATCTATTTATTTATTTACAGGAGCCTTCAAGCCTTTTTTCCCTAAGGCTGTCGCACTCCAAAATTTACACTTTAAATGTCACACTTTAAAATATATGCACTTTAATATGCACTTTAGTAATATAAATGTAATGAATGATAATATGTTCATGTTATACTGACCTTTTTAGTAATATTCTGTAATATGTAATTTTTTTAATCTAATACTTGCTGATTGCACGCTGGTTAGATGCTAAAACTGCATTCTGTTGCACTGTACTTGTGTGTACTAGCGCAATGAAATTAATTGAATCTGAATCTGTTCAGTCAAATCATTTTTAGGTGTAGTAAGAACATGGAAGGACTGTGCAGATGTGTGGAGCCCGAGTTATTGTATTTTGTTTTACATGCTTTTGTTTTGTCTTTTGTCATGTGATTATGTCTATATATTATGTTAATGCTACTGACCCTTGCTCCGAGCCAAATTTTTCCATGAGACGAAATACATGAAAACCTGAACCTGTACAACACATTTTCAACCTTTGTTTTCAATATTTGTACTTTTGTATTTGCACTGCTTTAAAACTGGAGTTCACTGTAGTGTTTCTAAGTAAAAGCATACAAGACCTTTTGTCACCAACCGGAATCCATTTTCTCCTCTTTCCATTATCTGGATCTTGTAGTTCTGGCGGCTGTGTTATATTTGGTCCGGTTTCAGGTCAGATATCAGCCTGCATGCTCGCGCAAAGTTTATTCAACCGGATGACTATTCATGGCCAGGGGCGCGCAACCTGCTTTTCATGGTCCCCTCCCCAAACGCACACATAGACACATAGACACACACAGAGACATAGACACAAACCTAGACGCACAACAGTCTCTGGTGGCCTACTTATCCCCAATCACAGTGAAACGTAATTGTGCCAAAACAAGCGTGCATCAGCGACTTGGCAGTGTACTTTGGTTAGAAATACATGTGTAATCTAAAGGAATTGTGTGTATAGAAATAGAGTAGAGCATCCGTGCTTTAATAATCTCAGTCATATCAAGAAAGCCCTGAGGCGGTAACAGGCAGCGCTGCCAAAGAGCACAATCCCAAACTCCTAATTGCACTCATTTTTAGCAAAGAAATGGAGGAATCTGATTGTTTCGGACATGGGCGGGTGAGTCACAGTGAGAGAGGTGGGTGAGAATGAAGACAGTTTGAATTCAAAAGAGGAACAAGGTCAGACTTTGAGAAAAGGTTAATTTGAAAGTTATTTAAAGTCTAACCTTTATTGAAGCGTTCTGACTTTTACATTTTATTAGAATTAACTTGATGTGATGTGCGGGTTTACATAAGCGTGCCACTGTACCACTCTTTAATTGAAGAGTTCAGTAGACACTAGTGGTTATGATGCCTTGCCAAAGTAATTAAATTTTGTTTGGAACGTGCAAAACAAGGATTGTGGATCCTTGTGAGTTTATTCAAATGAACAAGGAGGAGGAAGAGACAGTATCAGGATACCAAGATACAAGTCAGATCTGTGGAGAGATGACCCCACTCACAGTTATAATTTCGGGCAATACATTTTGACATAAAGCATATAGATAAGTTAAATACTAGGGATGTAACAATAACCAAAATATCATGATATCGTATCATCAAAGTTCTCACAATAATATCGTGGACCATCACAATATATTGAATTACAAGTCTCTTTGCTTGAATTAAGAGTTTTGGTGCAGCAATAGCTTAAAAAAAGACAGGGAACTACATAGACCATGATCCTTTGCTCTATTTCAGAGTAGACTATATAAAGAAATAACAGTTCTAAGCACTTTTAAGTCTTAGTTCTTTGGGTTAAGTCTTGTCAAGGCATTTAAAGAAGAAAAAGTAGCATATTAGCCTCCACAAAATATCACAATAAATATCGTACTGTCAGATGTATATCGTGAAAATATCGTACTGAGAGATTTGGATATTCTTACATCCCTAATTGTGAGCCTCCCCACCATATCGTGAGCTTTCCCATGATATCGCAGTAAATATCACACTGTGAGGTTCATATCGTATCGTGAGACTTGGATATCGTTACACTCCTATTAAATACTTTGCACAATATAGGTATAACATCTCAGAAAAGTTACATAGTGCATCTTTAACTAATAATGAATAACAGTTACATTTAATGATATATTGCGATGTCATAAACAGTGCAACTTTAACTATTAAAATTAAAATGACTTTTCCACGTAGTGTGTGTAATAGAAGCTCCGATACTTCATAAATTATATGTGGAGCTGGTTATGCATCCTACATCATTTTTCTTCTTAACACCATAGTGGTTCTGATATATTATCTGTAAAGGGCTCATATCCAGAGTAGTGGGAACAATATAGTGCATTAGCCTTTTAGTGGTGAAAAATGAGTGCAAATCGCATTTAGCAAAGCTCTCCACTTCACTTGTATTATAGCTCATTATAAAACCCATTCATGTACCTACCACCTCCATATGCAAACTAGGCCACCTTCAAAGCTCCAAAACAGCCTGGAGACCTTGTTAGGAAAAAATACACAATAACCTTATCTGCCATTATCTTTTCTGTTGCCAATAAGTCGCGGTCAGCTAAAACAAAAAAAATCCACCCCCGAGGCTCAGAAAGGTACCAGTGACCTCTTCCCAAACAGAGTAAGGTTGAAGTTCAAAGGTCGCACTCGTCTCCCTGCTCGCACCTCATCGGGCGGGACATGTTTGGCTCCAGCGCACCCGGGGGCTTTGAATCCTCTGACCCAATATGCAGTTAAGTATATCCCTGTCTATAGACCGCAGTCCTCCCTCACATCCTGTCTCGCTACATTCCAGTCGTGCAAGTTAGCCCCGAGCTTCTATATGTCTAACTTAATTACTCGCTCTCACCTTTTTGTGCTAGGCTTTTTCTGGTTCTCTTTTGTTTTTGAACTGAAACAGGTCATCAGAAAATGTTTAGGTTAATGTCACAGGCTTTTCAAATATAAATATCTCCGAGCTGCCTTTCCATATTTCCTGTATACATTCCCTGATATCTGCAATGTGGTTCTCGTTAATCATATCCTTGCATAAATATACCGCATTGACTTGAGGCACTGGAATACCTTTTAATCTTACTTTCACTCTAAATATTTTTACCTTCTCTGATTTTCACAAATTTGTTGCAAATGGTTTTCAAATTGCAGCTCTTCAGTAAATGTAAATTGAAAAGCAGGTTTTTGTGTATTGATCTTTTCCAGAGTTTTAGCAGACCTCCATTTGAAAATTACACTTTTACTCAGTATTGGAGAACACATATTCAATTCTAGCAAAAGAAGGTTGAATTATTTCAGCTGGATATTAGGATGAATATGTTACGATACTCCTCCAAGTAGCTTGCGCAGACGCATGAGAAAATTGCTCAAAAATATTTTTAGGTGTACAAATTAAACAGGATGGATATTTCTGTACAGTTTGCAAAAAACTGGAGTTTTTAAATAATAATTATGGAAAAAAGGTTCTATAGCTGCCAAGAGAGGACAAACTAAAGAGAAATCCCTATTTGACCTATCCCCATGTGGTTTATGCAGGGAGAAGAGCCAGTCAGCAGAATTCTATTGTTGAACGCTCTAAAACAGTATGAGGGGCAAAACCACAATCAGCTATTTTATTTATCAATTCTTTTTCATAATGTTTTGTATGTTTCCGTAATGTTTTATTTTAAAAATCTATACAACAACCACGGCCCTTGAGCCATGTTCACCCTGGACAATGACAGTCTTGTTAGTCAATTTAGAGTCATTATTTCCACACAGAAGCAGAGTATGCAAGGACAACCCACAGGGAGGTCAAACAGACATTTTTGTCAAATTAGGGACTAAATCTCTTAAAGGTCTTATATTATGCTAAATTGACTCTTATGAGCTTTAAGCCATTTTCTAATGCTGTCCCCTCCTCGAAAACATTTTAAGTTAACGGCTAACCTTAGTTAACCTTTTATCTTTAGTTCAGAAGAGATTGGCAATTTCATTTCAGGACTGAAATTGTCCAAATGATTCTAGTGAAGGTGTATGGACTTTGAAAACACAGTAGAGCACCTCCTGTATTACCTGAGTGTTTTCAGTTTGAGAGAAGGACTCAGCCTAAATATGCAGGCTTCGTGTGTAAAAGATGTGTGAATGAAACAAAAGATATGTTTCCAGTTTGGTTTGTGATGAGGAAACAACATCATAACATAGATCAGAAAATAATGTAATATGGGCCCTTTCAAAGCTAATTAGTATGTTGCTTCCTGTCTGAAAACGTTGTTCTAAAGGGCGTGTGACTAGTTAAATAAATACCTTCTTCTTCCTTTCACAATAGAGGTAGCCCAATCGTTGATGATAAAGAGTTGCATCAGCCACTCTTTTTAGTTGGGTTCTTTTGCATGCATTGTGCCTATATTGTGAGCGCTATAGGCACATAGGCTGTATATAGTGCACACACCTCTCTGCCCTTCACTGACACCACGTTCTGCTGCTTGAGCTAAATTCAAGCCAGAGGAAGTGCTGTGTCTCCAAAAGCGTAGCATGAGGCCGTGACAGTTAGTAGCTGCTACATTCTTGTTTGAGATCTCTGCGCTGTGTTTTTTTTTTTATGATTTGCAGAAGACAAGAACATGAGCAAATGTTACACAGGGCCATTGTGTGGGAACGTACTAGAGAAATGCGCAAGATCCCTGACTCCTGCACAGAGAAGGAAGGAGTCTTAAAAGTCACTCCACAAGTTCATATAAATGATTTTTCCTAATGTATAGAAATGCAATAGTTCTATTTTCCTCTCAAAACATTCAAGTGAGATGTGAGGAGAAAGTGTATTTTACCCTCTTGCCACATGTTCCAAACAAACAGAGAAGTTTGTTCGATGAGACATAAAACACATCTTTTTAAAGTTTGCTTCTTCTTCCAATGTGTGCCCCTTCTGGCAAATCCTGGATCAAGACTCGCTGACATTCTTACAAACTATTGAAAAGGGGCCTAGAATACAAAAGCTCTGCCAGTCACAGAATGTATTCACCACTTTTGACATGTATTGTTATTTGAAACAGCTGTCAGACAAACTAGACAACACACACACAAACACAAGCACATATGCACATAGGCACGCACATACCATTCTCTCTAATCATCTGACAACAAGGCCCCCATTGTGCTGTGTTATGACTTTGTAGAGCAGCCCACCACCCAGCGGAGAGAAACATCTTGGAATCAAAGGCTTACCCTCTGCCACTCAGGAGCTGGATATCACAAGCAGAGCATGTGAGGGGGTGAGGAGGACACAGGCGAGGGGCGCTGGGCTTTGGTAGTCAGCTGAAACTCTCCTGATTGACCTTCAAACAGGTGCCAAACGCACAAGAAAGAAGCACCACGATGTTTATGGACCATTAGACCAGCTCAGACAGGCGTAGGTGGTAAAGGGGTCAAACGTGACTTTATATGTACTTTGCTGTCTTTCATGTACACAGTATTGACATATTTCAAAAAATCTAAACTAATGGGCGGTAGCGTAATAATGGATATAAAATGTAATACTTTAGTAGAAGTTAGTTTAGATGGACCTGTTAGATAGATCTGTTTCAACTTATATCCAGGCCATTCAAGAAGTAGAGAGGAATAAAGTACCCGATTAGGCCTGTCACGATAACAAAATTTGAAGTTCAATATATTTTTGTCATAAAAATAGATGATAAATGATAATATTGCAATTAATTTATGACACTAACACAAAAAAAAAAGAAAAAAAGAGCTGATTTATAACACAAAAAATAGTCTAAATGCTGGAATAGATAAATAGAAGAATGAAACACTTTATTTATTTTGCAAGTCATTAATTTAACATTTTACACATTAAATCTTATCTTATAGTCGAAAAATAACCAAAGATTTCCCTATAGTGCAAAGAAAATGTGCACACGATAAATACTGACCACCAAAAGTATTGTTCCACCTTTCATATTTTGAATGATAAATCGATGGAATAATTATCCTGACAGTCCTAACCCCAATCTGTCTCCATGAAGTGTCTGTATACAGATTTCAGTCCCCGCAGTTTAATGGAATACCGCCAGTGTTACACAATATAATCAGTTATTCATTGCAAAAGTAACTCATTGCTACCGGCCTCCTCAAAACAGAAAACAGTGGGAAATATTTTAGCTCAAAAGTAAATGTCACGTGGGGTCTCACAGCTGGATTTACTAAAACAACGTAGCCAGAATAATGAAATACAAACCCTGTGCTAAAACTCCAGGGAGGTGTGAGGAGATCACAGATAACAGCTCTGCCACAGTCACTGAAGCATTCAAAATAACTGCGAGCGTTCACCGCCTCATATCGTCGCATGGCCCTGAGCTGCTCCAGGCCTACAGTAAGGAAATCAGGGTCCTGGTAGAGGTGACCTGTCACAGTAGATCACAAATAGAGGAAACAGTGAAAACAAATATCGGGTACACTTTCTCAGTTGTATGTAGTGCTGTTAAACAAACTGGGCAACATAAGGGCAAGATTAGAGAGTAGCAAAAAGAGCATATGAAAAAAACAAAAAGGTTGTGGCTAGGGATGGGCATGATTTGTCGATTAATTGATAATTGATCATTAAGAATTTCATCGATTACGTTCATTTTAATCGACAAACCGAATGCAGGTTGCTGTGCGTAGCGTGACCAAACAGGGGTCCGTACATGTAGCTCTCTGCACTCAGAAGGAGCGAGCAGACGCAAACAGTCAGTCCGCCTACAACGTACTGAAGCACAAATGCATATTTAACGATGACTTGTACAAGAAATTCCACGCTTTCCGTTGCGTTCGGGACAAGTGTGAGTCCATGTGCACAGTGAACAAAGCAGGTACATATGTTTCGGTGTCCAGTGGGGAAAAGCTTCGCCAGGTGAGAGTCGCACAATGTCGATGACGAGTCCCCACCTCCCACCCCCCGTACGGTGTCCTGGTTTTGACAAACGCAAATATGGTCACACTAACCTGTATTCCACTGAATCATGTCCTTTAATCCAACAGAAGTTGACTGCATCAGTGCACAAAAGCTGTTTTTTTTCCCGTTGCTTAGTTTATGTAAATTAGCGATGCGGGTTTAAGTTTCGTTTCTGTGAGAGTTGCGCAAAGCTGCATTAAACACATTATAATGTCAAACGGGCTGATGTGGCTCTAAAGTGGTTACGGTTTATATGTTGTAAAGTTAAATTTATTTATGCAGATTAGTAGTGTAGATAGTAATAATAACGATGATCATTTTAATATAAAAACGTTAATGATTAATCGATCGTTGATTCTTCCGACGATCAATTAAGAAAATTTCATCGAATGCCCATCCCTAGTTGTGGCAAATTCAGTGCAAAAAATGAAACAAAACTATATGTCAAAAAACAATAATAACTGTAATAATCATGAAATAAAAACAGAGGTGTGGTTGGGCTACAGTTGTCAATAGGATAGCGATTAGAAATTTTAAACAAAAAAATATTACTAGGAATGAACATGACAACATGACAGTATAATAGCAAAAATATATATTCACTATGTAACTTTTCTGTGTGGAGGTGTTACTGCTTTGCTTGAAAGGTATTAAACCTGTCCAGATATATGTCATTTGGTAGCTCATTCAAAACAACAGATTCAAGTAATTTTTGATGATGAATGAACAGAAAAAGACTATATTTCAAGATACATTCAAACTGAACTATATTAACTCAAGTGTAACCGACGCCCTGATAATACGCAGTTGTTGCTATGGGATTCCTTGTAGTTATCGACGTATAAAGAGATCAAAACCTACACATTTTCTCAATTTTTCTTGTCAGAGCGCCTGCAACAGTTAATCCCGGATCTTCATGGGAATAACCTGCTGGAGTGCTTGGTTTTATGAGATATTTTGTTATTAAAGATTAAGCCGAATGCGCAAGTTTACTTCTGCTGCTTCTGCTAAATTGGATTCCCTGTCGCATGTAAGGAGCAGAGGCAGCTTTAGCCGATGAAGGACTACCTTAAGAGCTATAACACTGTGCCGATAATTAGTCAGACGAAAAGTGCAGTTTAAATGTCAACATTTTTAATAAAGAAGTCTGTCTTCTGTCTTCTCCTAATCGAAGTACGGCGTGGAAAAGAAAGTAAGAAATGTGATTAGGGCTGGTCAGATCTACACTTAGCTATATATGGCGTGAATGATAATTACGTACAATCACTTACAAATCATACAGTAATTCAAGGACCAATTACGCGATGTGAATTTCAACTTGTAGTAATGGAAAATCAATAAGAGAAGTCTTGCAGCCACTCAGCCATGCCAAGTGCCAAATCAGCTGATTTCATAGAGGCACCAGTGGTTTGAAGAGTTTGGGATATTTTGAGAGAAAATGAAGGTTTCTAGGAGTTTATAATCATAGCTTACACCTAATAATGAGCAGAGATAAAAAACACAACTACCAAATGCTACTTTGATCAATGCGCTTTAAAATATAAAATAATATGAAATAATAGATAATATATTATTACCTTTTCTGGACATTTACAATCACAAACACTGTTAATAAAAACACACAAGCATTTCAAACAACAAGGAAGTGGTAGAGCATGCTTAAACTAAAGCAATTAAATATATAAGGAAAGCTAATCAGGTACTAATCACATTATGTAAATTCTAATATGAATAATCACTGCTAGTTAAAGTGTAATTGCAAACAAGCGCATTGCAGAATAGCAATCCATTTTGATAAAAGTAAGCAAAACCTCGAATTTTGATCAATTGCTTTCCATATTTATAAAGCAAGAGTCCAACACAAAATCCACACAAAAGAGTTGAACACATTGCAGTACTTAGCACTGCTCTCGGTTAATACTCAGGCTAACGAGAGACAGCAGCAGGTCATGTTGGACCAGCTCTGACTGCGTGTTCATAATTAGAGCTGTTTCATTCACTGAGAGCAGAGTCACGATGCATTGAGATAGGGTCAATGATGAGGCTATAGGCACACACAGCAGCAGAAAGAAGTTGTTTATGTCTCTGCCCCACAGTGATAGTGGCTGTACAAATGAGTCATCCTCTAAGGACAAAATGAGTAATGCAGTGGTCTATGCATTAGTAATGTACGCATGAATCAAAAATACAAAACTGTTAAATAATTAGCAAATGATCTTTGTAATGATTATAAATAATTCACCTCATTATGCTGTGTTGTCTGTGGAATAGAAGGTTTTGCATTCACACAACCAAAGGAGTCTGTATTATGCAAGAAACCAGTGCCCACTCAGTTACAAGATATGTGCGTAAGGAAAGGCACCTGGGGTAAAGAAAAAAAAAAAAAAAAAAAAAAAAATGGAATGAAGGAGAGGAAGAAGAAGAGAACATGATGCAATAGTGGTTTTCATTAAAGAAATAGAAAAAAAAAATGGACAGGACTTGACTGACAGTTGATGTTTTGTTTACCCAGTGCTTTTTTTTTTGTAGTTTTGTGTATTTGTTGAGTGTGGAGAGAAGGGTGGGGTGGCTTTTTTGTTTTTTGTTATATGTATAAAAATTATATGAGAAATGATATGTTAAGAAGTTGGGTGGGTATTCTTCTAAGACTGAAGACTGCTAGCTAGAAGACTTGGCACCAGAAGCCTGGATTAACTCAACAAACCCGGAATTTGTATGTGTAATCACTAAGCAATTTCACACTTTTTATCTGACTGACCTAATTTTGTGAAGACCTCAACAAACACTTTCAAAATGTTTGAAGATTGAGAGACAAATGAAGTCTTATCCAGTGGCAAAGGCATGAGCTACTTTTAATAGCTTCTAATCATCCATGTTCTAAACCAAAAATCATGTGGAGCGTCTTCGCCAGGTGCCCGCGAATGAACAATCAGTGTGTAAACAGAGTGTGAAGGCTGGCTGTCGGAGGAGCGCCGGCAAAGCCAAATGGAGAGCTGTGCCGATGCCAGTGCCCGGTGCCAGTGTTCCCCGCACACTCAGCCCTGTCAGATCAGCTAACAGATGGCTTTCAACAGGCTGCTTCCTGCCACTCTGCGCCTCCAGAACCAAACTCAAAGTGAAGGCGAGTTAAACATACAGCGATGGAGGAGACGCACTGGACGGGAGAGTTTTGACAGATGATGGTTTGTGAGCATTCTATTTATTTGATGATGTCAAAAACTCAAGATTGGAGTTTGTGTTTTGCTTTTGCAGTCATCGCCTCAAAAGTGTGAATTTTCAAGTTTTGTTTTGAGCTGCAAAGGCAGTTGGAGAGAGTGTTGGGATTCTTGAATGAATACTTGTATAAACCCAGACAAGGAAAAATAATGGTTCCAAGTTGCAAATGTCAAGACGATTTGGTAAACCAGTAATCCCCATTAAACAGGTCACAATATAATTGAAAAAAGACAAATAAACAAACAAACAAAAACTATCGAATCAAAATACATTCAACCAATAGTCTTTTTTTTTATTTTTTTTATTCTGGCTGTGTCACATTAGCTTACCTTATCCTTCAGTTTTATCATATTAAACTGGTTATGTATCAAAGCAATGGTTGATGCAGTTTGGTTATAATGGCATCACTAAAATTAGACGCTCATACTAAAAATGAACTACTTACTAAACATCTCGCTGGAACGTACACTCAAAGCCTTGCTCATTTAGCAAATCAGATTCTGTATCTGCGTAGTAATAAGAGACAGAGTTCATGAAAGAATCTTTTGGATTGACCTGGTTAACATGGTCTGAGAAAATCCAGGTCAAAAGAGATTGAAAATATAAATATATTGGTCATAAATTCATTTAATTCAAAGGAATCCTGGTGGCCACTGCAGTTGGCCACTGCTCCTAATCAGATTCCTCAGAGAAATGAATACAAATCTAATGACACTTTAACAGACCTTACCTTGCACAGGATACATTCAATCAAAGCTCTCCGAAAGTATGAGGCAAAAACAACAATAAATATATTCTGTACAGAAAAAACAGATCAATTCCAATAGCAGAGAAGTGCTATAGGCCCTGGTGGACACGGTCAGGTCGGTCTGAAAATGTGCTGGCCACCATTGTTTGAACTGTAAACAGAGACATTTAGCTATCACTTAGAAGCTGTCAGTGTTAGTATACACGTCGTGATTGGAGTGCAATTTCCACATGTGCGCTGTTTGCTTTCAGATTTTCACAAGATGTCGGGGATAATGTGTGGCTGACTCATCCGCCGCGTGCCATAAAACATCTCACATAAAGGTCCATAGTAAAAGGTGCTTCATGGTCGATGCAGTTCCGTAAGTCATTAAAAGCTATTTATTTCCCAACATGAATCAAACTTTCTCTGCCCCACTTTTCTCCCAGATTATAGAGGCATTTTATAGTAATTGTATGGCAAGTGTATCTATTTCCTCTTCAATTATCACCGACTGAAAAGCAAAGTACAGGCCCAGGCACCAGAAAATTATTGTAAACGTGCAATGCATAATTATATGTCAATGTCAATTTAATTTTCATATGACTATAGCTGTAAGTGATATTCTAAGGTTTTTTGAATCTTTGTTGCACTCTGTAATTTTATAATTTTTTATTTATTTTTTTGATGGACAGTGTATGCCACCTGCTTCTCTCTAAATATGTCACTGCTTTGCTAAGAATGCTTCATAGTATGGCATTAAACTGAGCTATCTCCATAGAGACAAGCAAGCAATCTTATTCACAGTAGGAATGCATGTTTTTTTTTTTTTTTACAATTTCCGTGAAATCAAGCCACCTGACCTATGACCAGAATGGTTACATAGTACATCTTTATCATTATCATCGTGTTTATGTTGCTTATATATGGACGCAGGTGTGAGCTCAGGTGAGAATTGACTGCACTGTTGGAGGTCACTGTTGCTTGGATACATAGAGTTAACATTTATACAGCCGTGTACATTTTGGTCCATGTATTACTCATGACTGATTTTATAGACCTTTTTATAGTCCTTGTAACACCTTGAGATTGACATAATCACTCTTTGCCTCATAAAATACAATACCGATACAGCACAATGAGTAATACATACATTATTGTACGGATGGCTTTACAAATCTCCTGGTTCATAAAATGTCCCCACTTCACTGCATATTGGCAATTGTGTAAGTTAAAAAAGCGCAGTATCAGACATGACTTAAAGGGCCCATATTATGATATTTTCTGGTCTATGTTATCGTGTTGTTTCCTCATCACAAACATATCTGGAGTTGTGTTTGTTTCATTCACACATATTTATCGCACACATTGCATAATTAAGCTGTTCTCTCAAACAAAAAACACTCTGTTCCACCTTGTGATGTCATATGGCAATACAGGAAGTGCTGAACTGTGTTTGTAATTCCATACACCTTCATTAGGACCCTTTGGATCATATCAGCCCTGGAATTCACAGTCTGCACTAAACTAAAGGTAATAGGTAGCTGATAACTTAAAAACTACCACTTCATGACGTTACAAGTTGGAACAGAGCATTTCTAGCTTTGAAGATGTAGACAGACTGATAATAAAGGGTTACTCAAACATGTGTGAATGAAACAAAACACAACTCCAAGCATGTTTTTGAGGAGATAACAGCATTCTAACATGGCTTAAAGCTCACAAGAGTCCATTTTGCATAAGGAACTTTAACGGCACACAAGAATAGATTATTTACAATGACTAATAGTTAGCTAGATAGTTTGGATGTGTGTGCCATAGATAGTTTGGAGTTAGCGTTCATGTTTTTATTTATTTCTATAATTGTTTTATGTCGCACTAAATCACTGAATCATACCCTAGCTTGTGAATTTTGTTCACCCACAATGACTATAAAGCTTTTTTCTGCTTCTTATCAGTTACACTGGTGTCCTTCCACCATTCAAAGACATGCATGCGCCAGAAGGTTTGCCATAGTGAACAATCAGAAGAGCTAATGGATGCCTGTTATGTGCGAACAATTCTGTCATTCTCCAACCTTTTATCCCGTCCAAGGCCCATAGTTTCCAGATCCAAGAGGAAAGAAACACATTTTAGTCATCCACAGCCATTGCAGAAACCTCACAAAACGTTTCAAAATCACTGCTGCCACATTCGAGTGTTGAAAATTGCTAGGAGTTACAACATGAATTATCAAAGAGCGTTCTCCACTGCTCCACAAAGGGCACAGCACATGCAATTCTCGAGAGTCTTTTATTTATTTATTTATTTTTTGTCATAAAATGTTCGCCAACTGTTACCAGGCAACTGAAAGATGCAACTAAAGTTTGTTAATGAGACCATCTTTTGGGGAGAGAGTGCTGTCCGTTTCATGACATGTTATTTGCTGCTGGCTCTAACTGTACGCGTGCACTATTGGAAGCTGTCAATCATTCTTTTTTTCCCCTCGCTCAGTGACCTCTATCATAGCAGCGTGCTTTCTCCGTATCTGTTCGGGCCTCCTCTGTGGCTGTCATCCTCCTATGTTGGCTTGTCTGCTCTGTCTCTTTTTCACTAGCTCAATCCTGTCATGGTCAAATACATGTTTTTCCCCCCAACCAGCCCCATTCTGTGCGTTTGTGTTTCTTTTTTTTCATTCAGAATATAGCAACATTGAGTTTACGTCTATCTGTAGGATTATTTGGTGTTGTTATATTGTCAAGGCCCATAAGAAAGAGATGGGGCCAAAACCCTTTCGTTCTTTCTCTCTCAAGGTTATTTATAAGGCATATTTTAAAAAAAAAAAACAGTCATGACTATCCCAAAGTGCTGTACAAGATCAACTATGGCACAGTTTTTCATAATAAATACACATGTCGATAAGAAAACAATTGATTGGTTGCAGTGATATCATGCTCGGGGTGTTCTACATTTAGCCCTATCATGGACTGTGCAGCAGTTACCATGGAGACACAATGCACACACCTGCAAGAACTGTCAAAAAGTTTTTAGATGGTCTGAAAACTCAAATTACAGAAAGGATTGACACAAGTATGTGATCAAAACAAGCTTTCGTGGTCCTATGTTTGATTTTCATCAAAAACGTTGAGAGTGACTAGTTTATGACTGAATTTGTATGTCTCAGCTCACCAGTTGTGGTTCCACTTACTGTCTGTAAATCCATACACCAACAGCAGCTTTACTCCTATTTATATTTACCAAAATATAAATTAAAAACATCCAGGCAAGTTTTAAAATCAGATTTTCCTCTGTGCATAGCTTGTAATGAGGGAAGATCAGACATGACATACCAAAACTACAGAGTCTCAGCTTCACAGAGAACCCAGCCATTTATCTGTATTCCAAAGGGTTCAGAAACAGCACCTTTGAATTGTGTTGAATTGTAATCAGGCGTTTTAGGTAAAATCATTTAGATTTACACCTTTTATTCCTCACAAAATAACAAATGGAGCAAATGAAACACGTCATGAGTTATCAACTTGTGTATCAATACGATTTGCTGTAAGTTTGAATGGTTCACAAGGCTTCGAAAATCCTTTCCATCCTTAGTTACGTCCAAAACAAAGTTTCTTTTAAAACAATTGTCTTTTCTTTTTGCATCTTCATGTATTTTCCACTGATCATGAAACTTGACTTCAGCCAAACATCTCTATGACGTATCTGCATCTCAATGAAAAGCTCCACCAAAGCACTAAATGCCCTAATATCCTTTTATTCTCCCTCTCTCACACTCTCCTCTCTCTCTTACAGTACAATCATTCTAATTATCCTCAGACAACTAAACATGCCAGCGCTAACGACAGTGCAGATATGGGAAAATTAGCTAATTTGCACAATAATAAATGTAGGTTTGAGCCCATAGAAAGCCTATTAACATTTAAATGATACAAGGACGTTATCTCTAAAGAGTGTGCTTACCCCGCGGTGGGTTTCTGTGCGCATGCCCCACTCGTGATTAGACAGCCATGCGTCTACTGTATACGACCCTGACAGAGCATAGGGGGGAGTCCGGGGTGAGTAAGTAGAAAGGTGAGTTTTGATGTGAAAGAGAGAAGCAGACAAAGCTCTGTTACATGCATTTCAATGTCCACACATCAGCAACTCTATCACTTGATATGAAGGATGCCAGGGAAGCTTGTACTAAATATAGCTAAAAGCATGCACACAGAACACACAGCAGAGAGCTACATATCATAGAACTCGACAGATGTGTTTACATGTCATAGAATATTTAAACGGCTTATTTATTGGAACATTGGGTCAACTAACTGAGGTCATTAGAGTTTGTGTTGTCTCCTCTCTTGTTATTTTCTATTGATAAGAAGTTCTTAAGTATTGTCAGTTTGTTTCTTATCATAAACTGTGACCAACAATATCCTAGAATCACGTCATATGTAGAGACAACTGTGAAACGTGGTGGACATGAGGCAGTTGTTTCAGAAAGGCATGGCTGTGTGTGCATTGAGTTAAAATGTCATGTATATCGGGATATGGAATTAAAACAAAGGACAGAAATGCAAAGTTATAAGATCACATAGCGAGATGAGGACTGCACATAGACAAGCATTTATTTACATTACACATGAAAGGCCTCTAAGTGTCAATCTTGTGTCATCCAATTTTCTGAGTCAAGTCTGAGCTTGCGTTGCCTTCTGTTTCTTTCAGTTCCTCTTAGAACATCTCTGTCCAAAGAAGACTGAGGACACATGAGAGCCTCTGTCAATCATGTGGAAGGACAGGTAGTCCCTGAGCTCAACATTAAACACAACAATAAACAGCCTCAGATGAAGGCTAGAGCGCCTGCCAACAGACTATTATCACAAGTAGTCCCACCTGCTCCACACAGATACTTCTGGCTGCAAAAGACGAGTGACACCAGTCACACAGTTTTTATGAAGGTGAGTGTAAAAGTAGGGCTGTAACAAAAGGCAAATTAAACTTAATTAAAGTTTAATTTATTTTTCAGTTCAAGAAGGATCGTTTATGTTGGATTACAATCAACAGGAGATCATATATTTAGTGTATTCTGCTGTGTGTTTACTATGGTTACATTTACACAAAAGAAAATGAATAGTTCTTTATGCATGATGTAAAATTGTATGTGTAAAGGCCAGAGCCATGGAGTAATTGTTTATGTAAATTACAGAGAGTTATTTAAAAATCTTTCTTTCATCTATTAAGTTCAGTGCAGTCCTTCAGTAGTGGAAGCAAACTCACAGATAGCAAACATTCATAATTACATACAACAGTTATTGACTCATCATTGCTGCTTATGCAGAGTTCATCACATGAGGCATGAATCCACTCCTTTTCTTTCCTCTGGTGGGAACGCAGTTTACCTCTTCAACCTTCATTAGCATACTAATAGTGAGTAGACAGCTAAAGCTAGTTTGTCAAAGGTATTTTAATTACCAATTGGGAAGTTGGCGGCCTGCACAAGAACTACTTCAGTATCTTTTTTCATTCTCCTTCTGTCTCTCTGGCTGCACACACACTACTGTAGGTGCGTAACTGTGGGCACAAGGTCCCCTGGTGCTTTAGCCTTGATAAACAATGTCCTATTCAGCTCCATATGAATAATTAAGAGTGGAGTGTGGAGGAGAAGGGGCACTTGTTTATTCAGAGAGAATAGCTTTGTCGATGGCTGCATAGGAGCACTACAGAGATGCCAGTGGAGCTTATGGCCCGCAGTGACATTATCTAAATGGCACACTTACAAAAGACACAAACACATACACAAAAGCCTGGGTCCACACTCGGCGACCCCAGAGCACTCATAAATGATGAAGCAAGTGGATAAATAGTGTGGTAAATATGAAATATTGATGTGTGTTTGGATGAGGAGCAGAGCCATGTCCTTATTAAGAAGATTTTACAGTGTGCTGGGACCCTCTTTCAAACTATAGATTTTTTCCCCACTATGTGTTTAAAACCGGATATGGCCAGGTGAAAAATAGGTCAAGACATGTGATAAATTATTTCTTTGAGCGTGAGATCATAAAAAAAGCTTTAGTGGGAATTGCCGTAATAAAAGATGAAGCTTTGTAGCAACAGACGTAAATCTGGCAGCTTCCATAACATCTGTGGCTGTGAGCCGTCATTTGCATGTGCTCCATTGGCCTTTCACGCTGCCTCTTAAATATATAATGTAGACTATCTCTTTGTCTCTTTGTTCGTCCTCACAGTTTTTGACACAGTCCATCCGCCTTTATTGACTGTGAAGCCGACTTTGTCCTGCAGAGTTGATAAGTGAAAAGTGCAGATCGGCGGATTTTAACAACAGGAAGAATTTGCACAATGACGCAGATTCAGAGTAAAACTAATCTGCTTTGAAACAATATCAATACAAGCATTTTGCTGTGTGTTGCACGTGAAATACAAGCCCAAATTTAAAGAATACAAGTCTCTGCAAATCTACAGCAGGTCGAGTGAGAAAAGATGACAAAAATGAATTGAGACAACACACTTATATCTTGTTTATGCCATAATCTTATTAATGTCTATAGGCAAAGACAGGGCTGCCTCCTCGCTTGTAGCAATCACTTAGTGCAGCAGTTACAGATGCAGAGCTTTGAGCCTGAGGGGTTACAGCGCATATACCACCAGACTCCAGTGAGAATGATCAAGGAGGCCCTCTCTGCATGCATCTTAACACTGCCTTTTTACACTGTACACTGGGTGCCATCCAGCACAGAGCCATTTTCTCAGTGGGGTGATCACTTAGACGGAACATGTTATTTTATTAGTGTTTGGTGCCAGCAGCTGAAAGGTTGACAGGAAGCAGAATAATAAAGACAGATGTTACGGCACAGCAGGCTTTGCTAAGTCACACCCCACAGTCAGGTTAGAGGCCAGCGTTAGCACCAAGAGACACCGTCAAACCACAGGAGGACCCCCGCCAGACGTATTCAAATTGTCTGATGGATAATAGTTCAAAGCATAATAACTCAGACAAAAACATAAAAGCCCAAAACCCAAATGGCACAACATGCGGCATGACACCGTACTGTGAAATGATGCTTTCAGGCAGTAACTAAAATACACTTGTTTGTTGGTGACAGAACAACAGGAGATTGTAGCCTACATGACAACAAAGTCCCCAACTTCTTACTAAAAGACCTCGTGCTTAAAGTAGCTGGTCCTGGTTATGATTATTATTATTATGACTTTTTTGTGTGTGTGTAGTTGAGAAAAAGTTTTTACCCCAGTACAGGTAATTTGCATAGACTTAAGGTAGAAATGAAAATGTTGTGTATAAAGTCTCTTATCCTCAAGTGTGAAGTGTGCTGTTAGCATGTTAGTTGTTTTTAGCTTCAATGTGAAGGCAAAACTTTCTTTAACATCTGAAAGTTGTGAAAAGCTCTTATAATCTCATTGTGATTAAAAATTAAGATGCTATTAATGCTTAAGTTGTGTGAGTAATAACTTTGCACCTCTGCAAACTGTTCAAAATGAATTAGTTTTATTTGAAGTAAAAATCAGGTGCGATGCCTTTCTAGCGTTGTTATTAAAGTTAAAGAAAGACTCAATAGTTACAGTAAATAGGAAAGGCAAAATGATAGATTATAGAGTTATAGATGACTGTGCTAGAGGTAGAACATTTTTTGTTTGTTAGATTGGGTTATTTCTGATTAGAGTTAATATGTTTTCATGGTTTTATGCACTGCTGGTTCCTGAAGACTGAAACTAACTATGCAAATTAAAATACCAAACACTGCTTGAACATGATTGCCAAACAGGATCACCAAATTTAATTAGAAATTTTAGGACTGGAGGAAGGGATTAACATCTTACTTTGCAAGTTAAAATCATGTTTTTTTCCATTTTTAATCAGTAAACATAAATATTGAAACATACAAGTTTGAAAGGTTTTTTGTCATTAAAATTTAGAATTTACAAGGCAAGCCATATTATGCCAGTTAGTAAGCACAGATTACAGACTCGCTAATAGAAGATTTGTGCCATTCTGCCATGTGTTGGTTTCTGGTATATTTATCAAACTGCACATTTGATGGGCAGCTAAGTATTACTTGTCCCATCAGCTGACATGCTTCTTTACTGTTCTGTTCAATTCTCACTGTTTCCCAAAATGTGAATTTGCAATCTGCTCTCAGTTTCTCCAAGCAGTCCAAGTTTGCATCACCACTTCAACTTTTTTAAAATGAAGACAGTTGCAACTTGGAAACTATTATATTCTAGTCGGTTGAAAGCCAGGAAGTATTATCTTGGTAAACTGAATGGGAAGCTAAAGGCCCTATATTACACAAAACATACCCGTGTAAGCTTTAAGCCATGTTATAATGTTGCTATCTCCTTATAAACATACCTGGAATTGTGTTTTGTTTCATTCATACATGCTTGAGAAACCGTTTATTATTAGTCTGTCTACATTTCTAAAGCTCACAATGCTCTGTTCCACGTTGTGATGTCACAAAGCGGTAGTTTTCAAGTTAACAACTACCTTTTACTTTTAATTCAGTAGAGACTGACAGTTCCAGGACTGAAAATATCCAAATGATTCTAGTGAAGGTGTATGCAGTTTAACAACACAATAGAGTTCTTTCTGTATTACCACATGACATCACAAGGTGGAATGGAGTGTGTTCTGTTTGTGAAAAGAACTCTAAATATGCAGGGTGTGTGTTAAACATGTGTGAATAAAACAAATCACAACTCCAGGCATGTTTTTGATGTATAAACTAAATTATAACATAGATCAAAAAACAGCGTAATATGGGCCCAGAAAGTAATAGACATTGCTATAAAAGTCAACCACGGAACACAGAGTTTGTAGTATAATTCCCGTTCCACACCATTGCTGTATCTGTCAAAACAACAACCAAAACCACCTCTATTTCCCCTTGCACCATCCTTAAAATCCCCATAAAATATAAGCTATCTAAATCCTAGAAAAGCGCGGTAGCAGTGAAGTCGATCTCACTCGATCCCTGCTAACGTGAACTTAAACGGCTAAAGTGCTAACCGCAGATACATTGACAGCGCAGGAATCAAGTTGTTTGGAGCTTAGGCCTCTTTCTGTGGCAGATACGTGACTATTAGGATTATGGTGCTTCAGCCCTGTGCCCTGGCGACACCATCACACCAGGCTACATAAAAAAACAGGCAGCGTTAGCCCACAAACATCTCAATCCCTATTTCGTCATCCCGCGCTGTAATCGGCCACATTTGACCCAAACTGTAGAGGTCAACAGGGCGGACAGATGTTTCCAGATAATGGTTTATGTGTGTGCCACCAGATAATGCAGGGGGGTCTTAAGGGACTCCCACTGTGTTTGGGATACATATTTTTTTCTTGATCTTTCTTGATAATAATTAATCCATCCTTCATCTACTGATTGTACATTAAGAGAGGAGGGTTTGGGCTATTGTCTCCTGCTGCGTGCAATCAGGCGAGCGAAAATACTATGAAAACTATCTAATATGAGGAACAATAAATTCAGTTATTGCGTAGAAAAAAGCAGGTTTTGTTAAGAAATAGATTTGTTTTACATGCAGTGTTTTCTTGGTCGCGTTTATTTCGCTACCAAAACCTTTCATGGGTTGCTGACTAACAAGGTGACCGATTGTTGGATTTTGGCAGCATGTTCTGGAGGTCAACAGTTATTTTTTTTTTCTTTTCTTCTGAAGGAATGTGTCTGGGTTTCTGGATGTCTGAAATATTTATTTTTTATTTTTTTATGCAAAATTCAGACAAAGTTTCTGCATCGATTTGTGAATCAAGACACAGATTTACACGTAATACGGTATGGGTTTGGTCTGTCTTTTGAGTGGATTACTTGAAAGACACCAACTACGATGTATTTTACCAAGGCAATGCAGTTTCACCTGGGTTCATTCAATAACGCGTCTAATTATAGAGAGACCACTCCAGCCGTTGCAGTGTCTGACAAAAATAGACTCCTTGCAGATTCCTTCCACAGACCCACACCTCACCTGGACCCATGCCAGCAGTATTCTGAGGTCAGTGTAACAGTTACAGGACACATTGGTTTTAATCACTGTGTAAGTCTTGTAGGACCTGAACAGAACCTGACTTGGAGTTAATGTAGACCTGGTGTTAGTCAAGTTAAGTGATGGCATGTGAGACCCATTCCTATTTCCATGTATTTTTTTCAGTTTTGGGGTAAAAGGAAAAACTAATTCTAATGAGAAACCAGAATTTAATTCCATTCTTTTGGTCTTTGTATGAGGGTGATTACAAAAGAAATTTAAATTGTGTCAACTGAACAAAAAAATGTATAGTGAAGATGTTTCGCCAGAGGTGGGACCAAGTCATTGTTTTGCAAGCCTCAAGTAAGTCTCAAGTCTTTGACCTCAAGTCCAACTCAAGTCCCAAGTCAAATACATGCAAATCCAAGTCGAGTCTCGAGTCACAGGCCCATGAGTCCATGTCAAGTCCAAGTCGTCTGCTTTGAGCTTCATGTCATTTCAAGTCTTTAAACAAAAGCACCAAATATAGCTTAGATTTTTGTAGTTTATATGAATTTGAAACTAAAGTGTACTTTAAAAAAGCATGGTATATTTGAGTATTTTTTTCCTTTTTAAATGTCTTGACAAGATCACAGTGTGAATCATTCCGGTCAGAACAGAAAGAATTCAGATTTAAAAGTGCTAAATAACAGTTATTTTGTCTGAAATGGAAGGATCATGTTCTTTGTAGTTCCCTCTGATTTACTTTATTGTACTGTACCCTATATTACTGTAGTACATTTGAGGATACCATCTCACAGTACTTCAGTTACATCCAAAGTACCAAACAAAGAAGTGGGAGGGACATGGTCCAGTTTGTTCTTGTAAAATTAAGCACCACATGTATCCACATGTATGTAAAGGGAAAAGTATTTTCTAAAAACATATATATTTTTAGGAGAAGCATCAAGTCTTCTCAAGTCACAGGTCTCAAGTCCGAGTCAAGTCCCAAGTCTTAGCCCATTTTATCAAGTCAAGTCTCAAGTCCTAAAAATAGTGACTTGAGTCTGACTTGAGTCCAAGTCACAATTTGCAAGTCCCACCTCTGTGTTTGGCCATCCATCCAAGAAACTGAAGAACTACCAAAGCCAAGTTCACCACGCTTCTTCTTGAAAGAGTGGAGAAACATCTTAGAATTAGAAGAATAAAATTATCTACCTGGCCGACTGAGGGATTACACAGATGTAAAAGAGAGATTTTAAAATATGCTGTAGATAAACTATTGCTGAATTCTTACACGCTTGGCTGCAGTTCTCATTGGCATGTATTAGAATGTGTACCCACCTTACTATAACTCTGATATCCAACTGGGACTTGTTCTCACTGCACTCTATTAATGCTAAAATCTTACAGGAGGTCCAACCAATTTCCGTCTATCACCCTGGCTACGGAGAAGAAATCGCAAAGCCAATAACTCCCCTGAGGCTCATGACACACACTTAATCGTCTGCTGGCAGTTCTGACATCCTGCCGCTCACAATATGTCCGATAGAGTCTTCATCTCAAATTTCCCACCTCTGCTCGAGTTTTATCTTTAAGTTCATCTTCGCTTTTTGGCCCCTATTAGAAAAGCAAATCCCTGTAGCTTCTTCTCTATTTCACTTATGATAGTACCCGAAGATGAAGGCCGAAATGAAAGGTAGCAATGCTGATGCACAAAGCAAGGCTAAGCAGTCCACAGTGTTCTGACTCAGAGCCCCATGGATGTCCTATATAATGAGTGTTTTTAATGAGTCTGTTTTTAGTCATGTTTGTTAATTAATCAGTATGCGGGCCGTGCCAGCAGATGGCAGTAAGGATAAGGTGCCTCTAGGGATGGATATAAAAAGGTGATGGGAATGGGATAGCGGAGGAATGACACAAAAGCCCCCTATGTGGCTCACAGGTGCCCTCTGTCAGAGCACAGCACTAAGGGTGGTGTACTACATGCTGCTAAACCAGTATGGTCATGAAAGGGCACCATTAGCATATGCACCTGGGTAATCCGGACCACAGGGGGCGCTATCAGAGGTCAACAGATCAGTCATGGATGTGCACAAACATAAAACATAGGAGACTATAGAGAACTGTTAGCCATGCTGTTTTGTTTTGTCCTCTGTCTTTTTTCATTTTTACAGACCGGCACCTCTCGTAGTTCAGAGGTAAATGTTCATTTTGCTGAGGTATTTGGTTCTAAAAGGTGCAGTGAATGAGTGCAGTTATAGGTTTTAAGATGGATGCTCTTATTTTTTTATTTTTGTTATAAGCAATACTTTAAGGACTTTTCAAAATATCAAATGTTTTTTTGTTTTTGTTTTTTTTGTTAGTTTTAAATTGTTAATCGCTATGACATCCATGTACATGGGGTTGACAGGAGGCACATAATGACCTACTGCAGATGAATTACTCCAGGAAATTTGAATTGTCTGTTACAATACATGATTTTAAATTGTGAAGGTCAGAATTTTCTCTCACAAATATTTATAGAATGATGAAAGGTATATTCACAGACAAGTCACAGATACAAGAAGTACTACTCGGGGAAACTTTGTCTTTTATTGTCCCCCAAAGTCTTCTATTCCTGTACTGGCTCAGAGGGCAGGGTGAAGTGAATAAGGTTTGTAAGGTGGGATGTTAGTGGAGCTCTGGGCCCTCTTCATGCAGATGGACAGGCTCGTGCACATATGCTGACAGAACATTACACGTCTCTCCCCGGTATACTCCCCTGCTAAGCCCCGCCCGAGCGCTCCGAGGCCCGAGTGGAATATTAATGTTCCCAATTCAATTTATGGGAGCCAAAGCTACTTCCTGGATAAGCAGTGTCGACACTTCTGTGTAATGGATGGAAGGAGCATAGCTGGACGTGTGTTGTTGACCCAATAATCAGGTGAGAGATCAAAATAAGAGATTGATTACATTAAAAATTGCTGGTATAGTTGAATTACATTTACACTGAGAATCAATAGAGTCACACAGGAGTGTACACTGTATGTGGCAGCCCCAGGCCACAGTGAAGGCTAAGGATTGAGTAAAAAAAAAAAATATATATATATATATATTTAAAATACTCACTGTAGTAATCTAGCACTAATATGTGCATAACTTTACTAATTAAATCAACTTTATTGATGAATATTTTATACAATCTCAATGAAAGACGATCAGTTTGTGGAAAATAAGTATTGTAATGTATTTAAATTTATGAATTTACATTTGTCAAATGGAGTTACACAATCAGGTTTTCTGTCAACAACTTTTTGTTTTACTGGACTGATCATTGGCATGAGGTTGTTTTTGGACTAGTCAACATTTGATGGCACTGATGATTGAAATTAGAATTGTAAAATACATAGTATAATAATACAAATTAATCTAATGGTCTTTATTGTAAATACTATTGCTTGGCCTTTGAGAAATTAGCCAGAAGACAACACTGATTTTGAGCAACACATTGATTTTGTGCTGTAAGCAATATGCTGACTCATTGGTCCCAAATCCAATATGAGCTTTTGTGCTGTAATTAATTTTAAAGCAAAACTAATTATTTATAAAATGCTTAAACTCAAAAGGGGGAAAAAAATGATTTGAAAACAAAATACACAGTTATACTGGAAATAAACTGATGTAAATGCATGCGCAAGAATGTCCATACAATCCAGTGTACTCCAACAATAATATTCTAATTTAAGTCTAGTCTATACTTCTGTCAGAATGAACCATTAAGGCAAAACTCCAATACTTTGTTCCTTCTTTTGTAATTCTGACCTCCAGTTCCGGGACTGGGTGTGAAAAATAAACCCCAACAAAAAGTATTGACAAAAGCAACTGAAGCCTACTCCATTATGCTAAAAGGTGTGTACTATTGCATGGCATTTACTGTAACTTTAGGCTATTAAATCACAAGACCTGCTGTTGTGGGGCATTTTACTAACCTGGCCACAAGAAAATAATATGGGAATCAAAACATATACATGTATCAGTATGTGTCTCATTGGACTGGGTTTAAATACTAGTCATGTAAATAAAATAATGTAATTTGAGATCACATTTTACTGCAACAATTTGTGAACTGTGTTGAGTACAATGCATGTTAATATGATGGTAAAACATGAATTTAAGTAAGAATGCCTTGGGTCCGACTCCTGGTTTTGGGAGACAAATTTTTCCAGCAGGATAATTGTGTTCTCTAACCTTAATTTCAGTTGGCATTTTTCAATAACAAAAAAAAATCTCTATGAGCAATAACAGAAACAAACATTTTAATTGAGTTGCGAGGCTACTTTGCCAAAGAAATGAAAAGCAAGGACAGTGAAGCACAGTTTAAAAATTTTGGTCAATACTTTTCATCATGGACAATCAATTCGCTAAATTTAATTACCCCTTTTTCAAATCAGAACAACCTTCACAAAATGGCTTTATTAAGTGTCTGTTGCTAGGTTACCTGGCTACATTGCTTTTATATTTATTTATTTTAGGTATTTTATTTTAATGTATTTTTTGTTTTACTGTATTTTATTTATTTTTACTAAAAGTGCGAGTGTGTATGTGTTTATGTTAATCTGGTTCACAGATCAGTTTCGCAGATGGACTGGTGTCAAGCATGAACTTGGCAAAAATACAGAGAAAACTTGTGGATAGCGTCTTGTCACCAGTGTGGCCTTCGTATGGAAGTGACATTTTCTCAAGAGAAGGTGCAATGCAAGCTAGCGACAGCAGGTGGACAAGGGCAGAGAGGCTGACACAAATTTCATCACCTCTCGGACTTCTGACAAATACATTATACAACAGGCTGCAATTCCAACTGAGAAACACAATTGTCTCACTTTCGGCAAAAATGACACATGACATTTTGTTTCAAAGAGATAATGTAAGCCAGTGATTGCAAGTGCATGTCAGAAAATTCCTCACTACCTATCTTGCTTATAGCTTTTACAGACCCACAAGATGTATTTATTACATCTATAAAATTGCATGCGTGTTTTCAAAAAGTCAGACTGTTTAAAATTTATTGGTGCATTGCGCAACTTTTCTGGTTGAAGATGCTTCACCTGCTTGTCGTCATGGATATGTTATTGCTTTGTCTAGAATGTTCCATGGTAGAGATTAAAACTATCTAGCTCAAGGAAGACAACTATAGGCTACATTACAGGTTAGATCTATGGAGAGGCAATTCTATTTACACAGATAATTACCGTATTTTCTGGACTATTGAGCACACCTAAATATAAGCCGCATCAACTAAATTTTTACAAAATTTTAAAATTGTACATATATCAGTCGCACCTGAATATAAGCTGCAGGTGTCCACATCTTCAAGAACGTTTTCAAGTTCAGGCCATCTGCTTTTATTGCCTCTGAAAGGTTTTGTCGTCTTTTTGCATTGAGTCAGTTTGTCACGCTGCCGTTGCCCAAATCTCACCATTGAGCTCATGTGCAGCAACTCTGTTTCCTTCTTCCACAGCCACATCAATTGTCGTTAACTTAAAAGCTGCATCATATTTGTTTCTTCGTGTGTTTTCCATGAGGAGGGTGTGTGTATGAAGCACAAAATAATTGTTGAAAACACAATCAAACAGCATCTTCCTTGAGGCATCACCCCGTCTCTCCCCGCGTTCTACGGCGCATGACTCCTGCAGAAGGAGCCGCTGTCCTGTCTTGTCTTCATGTAGGATTTCAGTAGATTTCAGGCTCTCTCGGGGGCTAGGTTAGTTCTATCAGTCAGGTATGAGTGGATGTGCGGCTACTGAAGTTTGAGATGTTTCTTCTCGTCATTTACGCATACGGGTAAGACGTATCCCCTCACTAATGTTAATTTAACAGCATAATTTATTTTATCACATGGCGATTAACAATCTGAGTGCACTGACAATATCGCCAGCTAGTGTAGCAACTTCATGTTAACCCTAGATCCATGTGTTAAACGCACAGCGATGTTTTCTGCACTCAGGCTGCATGTATCCGCTGTGTTGCCAAATCATAGACCTTATAAATGAATGGACAATGTGTCAAACAAAGAATCCGCCCATACATTAGCCGCATTGTTTCATTAGCCGCAGGGTTCAAAGTGCGAGAAGAAAGTAGCAGCTTATATTTCTTATAGTGTATTTTTGTGCAATAGAAACACCTATAATGAATACATGCTAGATAGATGTGTTTATGTCATACCATGGAACATTACTGGCAAAGGTAAGACCTCTTCATGAAGACAAGCAGGTGATGGACCCTCCACCAGAAAAGTTACACAATGTACCTTTAACATCCTGAAAACACAAAAATACCAACACATTCTCCAGCAAAACACATACCTTCTAACTGTGGTCTGACAAGTAGGGTTAACCACAGACCAAATCCCAGTGCTACAGCTTTCCAAATGATAAAAAATGGTTCATAACACAATGCAGGCGATTTAGCGGCCATTTCCTCCCCCCATATACTCAGTAAACTCAAGAAAGATTTGACTTCACTATAAGGAAAAAGTTAAGTGAAGTAGCCATGAGCGTCTCCTTTTTTTTTTTTTTTATCAAAATTGAATTTAAAAAATGTCACCTCTTCCGCTCTCATGTCTTTTTCACACATTTTTAGACTGCATTTTTTACCAGACATTAGAGTTCCATTACAGTTTGAGCAGCATTTATTTATAGAAAATCAATACCAGAACAGTCAGAGTACAGCTAAGGTTACTACTTTTCCAATGGTATAATGACTGTATAATGTGCTGTATATTATGTTAATGAGTGTTGCCTCAAATAGCATTTTTCACATTATACGACTTCACACAATGGCGTCCTTGTCTTCCCTGGCTCTGTCTGGCTTTGTGCGCCTGATTCGCCTGGTGATGCTTTCCTGGCAACGCTTTCATTTAAACCCCCAATCCAGCCCATTCCTTTTCCAGAATCCAATGGTGCAACTCAAAACATAACTACAATATCTCCCTGTTTGGCTTATGAAATCTTGAATGTGGTGGATCACATCGTGAAGTAAAAAAGAGGCAATATACAAAATCGTTTTGACAATTTTGTGCACTAACAGCACTGCAGTCTGGAAATGTGTCCTTAGGCCTGACACTGAATGTGTATGATATTGGTAGTGGGGGTAGTAGTTGTTTTGAAGTGCAGGCATTTTTTGCTAGTATTTTGGGGGTAAACCAGGTCATAAAGTGGGAAAACAGTGATGGTTTTTGACAGGATTTTTAATTTTTTTTTTTTCTATCTCTCTCTCTCTTTTTTTTTTATCATTGAGACACCTTTTATATATTCAAAACCTCTGGTAAACTGACAAAAGCTGATTTAAACTTAAACAGACTGGCTTTTGCACAATGTAGGCCATATGCTGTTAAATTAAACAATGCGTCTGGATATCAAACTTGCAACGCTTTAAAAATTCTCCAAAGCACATTATCTACCAGATTTTGCCAATGAATAACACATTATCCCTTTAAGTCTGGTGGTTCTGTTTTGGATAAAAATAATACAAAACCGTTTGGAAAGCTATCCTTGTCATTTGCCATAAATAAACCTAAAAGGCAGCATAAACACATGTAAAAGACAAAGATTATCTGGTTGTAGATTGTCATGTTATCCAGAATTACACACAAGCTCTGAAAAGGGGGAGGAGGGATGTGGGTAGCACTTAGCTTATCTGCCTTTTGTACCACGTCAGTCTTGGCTAGCTCAACTTAATAACAGTTTAGGCTTGGTGTTTCCATAGCGACCGGTGCTTGATTGCTTGTCCTAATCTTCTTTAATGTGGCTTAATGCTGCTGCTGCTGGTCCTATCTCTCATACATTTGTGGTCTGTCTCTCTCTTTTCTATTTCAACACACAGTATTTGTGTGTGTCTGTCTCTGGACACATTACATCACTGACGCAGGCCATTTCCTGACAGATTTTTTACTTAAAAAAATAATGAGATTTATTTGTGACATTCTGAACTTTAAAGTGCCTAAAAGCTATGAAGCTATTACATGTCTAAGAGGCTAAGTTTTTTTTTTTTTTTATTCTAGTGCACTTGCTGTTTTTACTGTCATTGTATTTTTTTCAGTTGCTCTGACTGTAGTAATACCTGCATTACTCTCAGCATTTAAAAAAAAATAAATAAATAAATAAATTATTATTGTTTGTGGTGTTTATGCACTGTGTGCCCAAGACAAATTACCCTTTGTGGGACAATAACATTTACTGGTAACTTAACAAAAGAACAGACAACAATTAATTATGACCTCTGGTATGTAACTGAGATTTTTTATTACTTAATTTTTTAATTTTATTTTGATTTGTACATACACATTTATATCAAATATGCCTTATTTGAAACCAGTCTCTTGCTATCTTTGGTGCTCCTTATTTAGAATGTATTATTATTATTTGTATCTTTTAGTTTTTGTTATTATATTATATTGTGATATGAGAGCTACTGTCTCCAAATAATTTCCCTTGTGGAATAAAGTCTGTCTAAGTCTAAGTCTAAGTCTAAGTCTAAGTCTAAGTCTATTAATCTACTAATCTGATCCTGTAACACTAACCTCTCATTTGAGCAACATGTAGAAGAATTACCCCTGATGGGCTTTGATGACATTGCTTGTGTAGATTGTTAATAATTTGTAGATTGTTAATAATAAAAATGATTCCAAAGCATATGCAGTACTGTTGTTGCTACTTTGGTGTAAAACTGGGCAAAAGGGGTCTTACAAGTCCACAAACCTCTGGAAAAAAATGTTCCTTTGGCTGGGTGGCATGGTTCACAAAATTCAAAGTTCGTATTGTGGTTTAAGGTCGTGGTTTTCGGTTTGGTACGGTTCTTGCTGTCATTTTTTTCTTTTTAATCTTTAATCTCCAGAAATATACTTCATCATATGCTATGCTATCTTAATTATCCACAATTTAGGATTCAACATTAAAAAAGTTACAAAATTATAGTTAGTAATGTAATCATGCACAAACTGAATTTGACTTGACTTTAAGCACATTATTATAGCTGTTGTGCTTCAGTGAAAAAAAAATTACCATCTTCCTAACCCTCCTCAGGAGTCAGGATACTTGGTTTAGTGAGATTGCGCTCTTGGTTGCAAGGTTTAGGGCCTGGCTCCACTGCTTGTGTATTTCACCCTACGTGAGCGTAAAAACTGCAACTTTTGGACACGTAACTTTTAGAGCGTATGGAAAGTGAAAGTGAGGGCAGCTCTCTAGACATGCATATGGAGCAGCACGTCATGCGCGCGTAGATTTCAGAAAAAAGATCCATCCCATTTTTTGACGTAGGCGCGTATCCCCATCAAAATACACAAATCTTTGGTTGTATTTGTGCATTTACTATCAGCACAATGTGCTCCTGGGGCAGTTCTGTGTTGTGTAAAAGAGCCCAGGTCCAGAAAGACAAAAGTTAATTAGTGCTTTCACACAGAACTGCCCCAGGAGCACGTTGTGCTGATGGTAAATGCACAAATACAACCAAAGATTCATGCTCTCTGTGTATTTTGATGGGAATACATGCCTACATCCGCATAGAGCGTCAAAAAATAGGATGGATCCTATTTTCTGAAATGTACGTGCGCAGGACTTGCTGCTCCATACGTGTGTCTAGCACCTGAAGTGGAGCCGCCCTCATTCACTTTCCATGCATTCTAAAAGTTGCGCGTCCAAAAGCTGCACTTTTTACGCTTGCGTAGGGCCAAATATGCATGCCAGGCCCTTAGGACCTGGCTCCACTGCATGGCTAAACGACACAGGCGCATCCTCCATCTCCGGGCAGCCCTCTTCTCTCCTACTTGCCATTTCTACACGTGACATGCAGCACCCACCCTCCACACCTCTTCTTTTGCGCCAAAGCGAAACAGGTCACATACGGGCACGAGGCTACAATGCTCAAGCCGGGAACTGTGTAAACCGTAGGGTATGCACACGTCCCGAAACTGTGACAAGCGAACCGAACATTTATTTTATTTTTTTCATGAACAGTGCCACCCCTATTGGCTACATAGAGAGCATAAAGTGGATTGAGAGAGTGGGATGATACCCATAGGGTTCAGCTCAAGGCCAAATGAAGCCTATCAAGGCTAGCAGTTAAAAAGGCTCATTTGGAGCTGAGTTCCATATTTATAAGCTGGACCATGCGTATCATAGTAGACAAAGAGCCAATCAGGAGCGAGGTTGTTGAAGTTGCATGCCCTCACCTCACCACCAGTGCTGTCAATCAAACCAGTTACTAACAGTAGCAGAGCTAACCTTGGGGAAAGAAATACCTGTCTGATCTGTTATTAAAGTTCATGTCTTGGTTTAGGGGCAAAATAGCAAAACAGAAACACCAGGATCATATAGCGGAGGCTAATATGGACATTTGCAGAGACAGGGACCACCATTTATTAATGGAAAGTTGAGAGCCAGATGGATGATACTGAATATTGTCCATGCTCACTTCCTATTTGGAATGTGGTAGCTAGCTGGCTAGCTGGCTAGCTATATCCGTTTATATGTTTGACTATGATACTGGCATAAAACCCATCTATCCCCATGAAGAATGTTTCAAAGTTTGTTTTTAACTTTTCTTTTCCATGGAATCATGCAGGTGATGTGTCAGCTCCAGAAAGTTACAAAGTGAAAGGAGAGTGTTCCTTTGGCCAAAGTGAACAGGTTGGCCGATGGAGGTGCTCCTGATGCATGTCTTCATAGGCACTGCTGGAATGAACAGCTATTGAATCCACTGCTTTCTGATGTGTGGGTTGCAACGTCAAATATTATATTGGCCTATAACCTCAATAAATAAACCTGTTTTGTCCTATAGGGTAGATAGTGTTTAGAAATGTATTTAAACAAAAAACTAGATCAGAGGCTACCTTTTGATGAATACCCTGTGCTTTTAAAGACATTTGAATACATTGCTTTCAGCCAAAAGGGCAAGGTCCAGGATATGAGACGGAGTGGTATCTGAGCTTATCTGTCACATTAATTGAGTCAATTTGAAGACACTGACTGACACAACACTTGACACGACTGTGGCCTTTCAAGACTCTATCAAATCACTGTATTTGTCTCTCGGAGTAATTTAAGGAAAAACTGGAGAAGTGAAAAGGTCATAGTACAGCAAAACAAAGGGACAAAATAAATATAATACAGATTATTTTTTGATAAGGGGTTGGTAACTACAGTAAGCTAACTTAATGCTCACTCCCACTAAGGATTGAACCCCAACACCCCATAGGCTTACTGAAACTTTTCACATTTGCAGAATTAGAATTAGCAACTATAATAGTCTCATAATCACTATGTCCAACATCATAAAAGTCTAAATAAAACAAGACAGCATCCATCCTGCGTGCTTTTATTTCTTATTTCCTTGCTCAGAGGGCAGTTGCTAAAACATGTACAACTTCTTATTATCAAAACAAGCCTGCCCTTATTTTCATTAAATTCTTCATGCTCAAAGAGACAAAGACTAAATTTCTCTCTTTCTCCGCCTTAGTTAAAGTTCAAATCAGTCCGATCCTCACAGGCTACAGTTAGACTTCAGCTGCCTGGTACTTGCTGGTATCAACTTCAATTTTACAACAGTGACTAACAAGCCCTCCATATACAGTGGCTGAATAGACCATTCTCTTCTATTCTTGATCATTAACCCTCAAAACCTAAGCAATAAAACAATACTTACAATTCCTTCAGACATAAGAAAAACCAATATGACATAAGAGATCAAACTGCACGTAACATTTGAGATGCTATGATGCAATTAAATAACAGTTGCACCTAAAGGTATAATTAAAAAGAAATCGAGCCTGCCAATCCTTTGCTAAGACCTCAAGATATGAATGTAGAAAGATATTAAATCAATATTCCTCTATATCTGAAAACACCCATCCAATCTCAGACACCCTCCAGAACTGATGGCTCTGCAGCTATGTACTTTTCATGCAAATCAATATTTTACCTTATTCAGCGCAGGGGGGAAGCAATCACATTGGCATAATATCTGTATAAGGCCACGCAACCCAATCCATCATGCAATTATTATGAAGCAAGCAAGAAATCAAAACAAGGGGTTACCTGGTGTAATTGGTCGATTTGGTCAAGCTTCTCTCCCTCTCCTCTGGCTTGAAATGAAAATGGCGGAATGCCATACTTAGGATATTTATTACAGAGACCCACTCATAGAGCAAATGTTAGTGTTTAGGAGCACGCCATTGATTTTTCCAGACTAAATAAGACAGCAATCTCACACTGCGCAACGCTTCAAAGTAAACTATAGTGTAATCAATACGCAAGAAATGTGGACTTGCGGTAGTTATGTTTTTTTAAGACTGGAAATGACGAGCAGCCTTGAGGTATCCTTTTTCCCAGATGTATAAAGGGTATTGTAGATGATTTTTTTTCCAATACTTCCACGATCTTGCTGTGCTTAGGGTTAAGGGATAGTGGTATGTCTTATGGAAAGGGGTACACAATGGGTATCACTTCAGAAATTGTAATCTATATTTTAATATTTTGTCTTTGTCATAGCTATTGTTGCCATCCCCCTTGTCAAAGCTTGATCCTGTTAGGTCTTAGAAGCTAAGCAAACACCAGTGGCAAAAACAGTTTTGTGTCCTTAGGCAAGACAATTCACTCACATTGCCTAGTATGAAAGTGGTGTGTGAGTGATTGTTAGTAGTGGCCTTGCTTCCATCAGTCAGCCCCAGGGCAGCTGTGGCTACAATAGAAGGTGACCACTACCAAGTATGGAGTGAATGAATAATGCACAAAATTGTAAAGTGACTTTGAGCATCTAGAAAAGCGCAATATAAGACTAATGCATTATTATGTTTCTAATTTTAAAACTGAACTATATTCATCCATCCATCCATTTTCGTCCACTTATCCGGGGCCGGGTCACGGGGGCAGCAGTCTAAGCAGGGACTCCCAGACTTCCTTCACCCCAGACACATCCTCCAGCTCCTCCGGGGGGACCCCAAGGCGTTCCCAGGCCAGCCGAGAGACATAGTCCCTCCAGCGTGTTCTGGGTCTTCCCCAGGGCCTCCTCCCGGTGGGACATGCCCAGAACACCTCCCGAGGGAGGCGCCCAGGAGGCATCCGGAACAGATGCCCGAGCCACCTCAACTGGCTCCTCTCGACGTGGAGGAGCAGCGGCTCTACTCCGAGCTCCTCCCGTGTGACTGAGCTCCTCACCCTATCTCTAAGGGAGCGCCCTGCCACCCTACGGAGGAAACTCATTTCGAGCGCTTGTATCCGCGATCTCGTCCTTTCGGTCACTACCCAGAGCTCACGACCATAGGTGAGAGTAGGAACGAAGACTGACTGGTAAATCGAGAGCTTCGCCTTTCCACTCAGCTCCCTCTTCACCACAACGGTCCGATACAGCGACCGCATCACTGCCGAAGCTGCACCGATCCGCCTGTCAATCTCACGTTCCGTCCTTCCCTCACTCGTGAACAAGACCCCGAGATACTTGAACTTCTCCACTTGAGGCAAAGACTCCCCACCCACCCGGAGAGGGCAAGCCACCTTTTTCCGGTCGAGAACCATGGCCTCGGACTTAGAAGAGCTGATTCTCATCCCAGCTGCTTCACACTCGGCTGCAAACTGCCCCAGTGCACATTGCAGGTCCTGGTTCGATGAAGCCAACAAGACAACATCATCTGCGAACAACAGAGATGAGATCCTGTGGTCCCCAAACCGGACCCCCTCCGGCCCCTGACTGCGCCTAGAAATTCTGTCCATAAATACAATGAACAGAACCGGTGACAGTTGCGGCCCTGGCGGAGTCCAACATGCACCGGGAACAGGTCTGACTTACTGCCGGCAATGCGAACACAGCTCCTGCTCCGGTCATACAGGGACCGAACAGCCCTTAGCAAAGGGCCCCGAACCCCATACCCAGAGCACCCCCCACAGGACACCACGAGGGACACGGTCGAATGCCTTCTCCAAGTCCACAAAGCACATGTGGACTGGTTGGGCAAACTCCCATGAACCCTCGAGCACCCGATGGAGAGTGTAGAGCTGGTCCAGTGTTCCACGGCCAGGACGAAAACCACACTGCTCCTCCTGGATCCGAGGTTCGACTATCAGCCGGATTCTCCTCTCCAGTACCCTGGCATAGACCTTAATGGGAAGGCTGAGGAGTGTGATTCCCCTGTAGTTGGAACACACCCTCCGGTCCCCCTTCTTATACAGAGGGACCACCACCCCGGTTTGCCAGTCCAGAGGTACTGTCCCCGACCGCCACGCGATGTTGAAGAGGCGTGTCAGCCAAGACAGCCCTGCAACATCCAGAGACTTACGGTACTCAGGACGGATCTCATCCAACCCTGGAACCTTGCCACCAAGGAGCTGACTTCAGCCAGGGTGATGGATGAGTCCGCCTCCGAGTCCCCAGCCCCAGCTTCCTCCTCGGAAGACGTGACGGTGGGATTGAGGAGATCCTCAAGGTATTCCTTCCACCGCGGGACAACGTCCCCAGTCGAGGTCAACAGCTCTCCCCCACACTGTAAACAGTGTTGGTGAAGGACTGCTTCCCCCTCCTGAGGCGCCGGACAGTTTGCCAGAATCTGTCCTCCTCCATAGCCTCCCCGAACTCCTCCCAGCTCCGAGTTTTTGCCTCTGCAACCACACGGGCTGCAGCACACTTGGCCCGCCGGTACCCATCAGCTGCCTCAGGAGTCCCACGAGCCAACAAGACCTGATAGGACTCCTTCTTTGGCTTGACGGCATCCCTTACTTCCGGTGTCCACCACCGGGTTCGGGGATTGCCGCCGCGACAGGCACCGCAGACCTTACGCCCACAGTTACGAGCGGCCGCATTAACAATAGAGGCCGAGAATGAAGCCCACTCGGACTCCATATCTCCAGCCTCCCCCAGAATCCGGGAGAAGTCCTCCCGGAGGTGCGAGTTGAAAGTCGCTCTGACAGAGGGCTCACTACACGCTTGGGCCTGCCAGGTCTTTCCGGCTTCCTCCTCCACCAGCGAACCCAACTCACAACCAGGTGGTGATCAGTTGAAAGCTCAGCCCCTCTCTTCACCCGAGTGTCCAAGACATGACGGAGGTCAGATGACACGACTACAAAGTCGATCATTGACCTCCGGCCTAGGGTGTCCTGGTGCCACGTGCACTTATGGACACCCTTGTGCTCGAACATGGTGTTCGTTATGGACAAACCGTGACTAGCACAGAAGTCCAATAACAAAACACCACTCGGGTTCAGATCGGGGAGGCCGTTCCTCCCAATCACCCCTCTCCAAGTGTCACTGTCGTTGCCCACGTGGGCGTTGAAGTCCCCCAGTAGAACAATGGAGTCCCCGATCGGTGCACTGTCTCGTACCCCTCCCAGGGACTCCAAGAAGGCCGGATACTCTGCACTGCTGTTCGGCCCGTAGGCCGACACCACAGTGAGAGACCTGTCCCCGACCCGAAGGCGCAGGGACGCGACCCTCTCGTTCACCGTGGTGAACTCCAACACACAGCGGCTGAGCTGTGGGGCAATGAGCAGGCCCACACCAGCCCGCCGCCGCTCCCCGCGGCCAACGCCAGAGAAATGGAGAGTCCAGCCCCTCTCAAGGAGTTGGGTTCCAGAGCCCAAACTGTGCGTGGAGGTGAGGCCGACTATATCTAGTCGGTAACACTCAACCTCCCGCCCAAGCTCAGGCTCCTTCCCCCCCAGCGAGGTGACATTCCATGCCCCCAGAGCTAGTCTCCATGTTTGGAGATCCGGTCGCCGAGGCCCCCGCCTTCGACTGCCGCCCAGATGTCTCTGCACTGGCCCCATATGGCTCTTCCCGCAGGTGGTGGGCCCACGGAAGGGCGGCCCCACGTCACTCGTTCGGGCTGTGCCCGGCCGGGCGCCGTGGGGGAAGGCCCGGCCACCAGACACTCGCCTTCGAGCACCCACCCCAGGCCTGGCTCCAGGGTGGGGCCCCGGTGACGCCATTCCGGGCGACGTAACTGGCCTCTGATTGGAATTCATCATGTGGGGCTTCTGAACCGTTCTTCGTCTGACCCGTCCCCCAGGACCTGTTTGCCTTGGGTGACCCTACCAGGGGCATGAAGCCCCCGATAACATAGCTCCCAGGATCATTCGGGCACTCAAACCCCTCCACCACGATAAGGTGATGGTTCAAGGAGGGGCTATATTCATCTACTTGCTATACTACTACTTCTACTGCTAAAATATTATGCCTTATACACAAAAAAGACAATTTAAAGGACCTATATATTTTCCATATATTTGAGCAAAATTCATCTTGCTTTTGAGGTGAAAATAAATCTGCTGTATACTGTCTGCATCTAAATGTACTCAAAGTATCCTGCAGTTACATCTGTTGTAGAGTTAAAAGCCCAACAAATACTTGATTAATATAAAATAGTGACAATTGTTAAGATTTTGATACTAAATTATAGTACTGTAGCGGGGGGAGAGGAGAATAGGGGTCCTGGGGTGAATCTAGCCCTGGTTTCACTTTTCTTCTTCATTTTTATAACACAATTTTGTATTCAGTAATTCTGAGTATAATAAATTGTCACAATTTCTATTTCATTAAAAAAAAAAAAAAAAACATTTTTTTTTTTAATTTGTTTTTTAAGAAATCGGATGTGAAATCGGGAGCTCCATTCTGCACTCACTGGTGCCAAATCTCCACAGTGGCTGGTGCTATTCTCTCTTGGTAATTCCAGGAATTGAACATTCAGTGTTTTTCTTTTTTCTTTTTTTATATTATTATTATTATATTATTATTATAATTGGATTATTGCAAGAAATTAATTTATTATAAAAAAGTAAACTAAATGTAATAGCTGTTACTCGCTAATACTCTAAACTGTATTTATTTTATTGTACTAGAATCAGGTAGATAGGACTGTAGTTGTTGTTAGCTTTACATTATTCATTCCCTCCACACTCGGTGGTAAGCAATTACTCTAGCCACAGCTGCCAAAGGACAGACTGATGAAAGTGCGGTTGCCAATCTGCACCATCGGCCCCTTCAACCACCACCTACATTAACTCACATCACATTACTATATAGTGCCTATAACTTCATTGTGGTTATTCACATTTTTTATCAGGTACAGTGCCTTTAAATAACATTATTTTGGTTCACAACCCAGTGTCTCTCTTTAAAGTACCTGTTTCTGCCATGTCAATAAAAAAGGCTAAAGGTATAAAAATTTAAATTATAGAACATGCATATCATCTGTCAGCTTGATAGTTTTCATGACCTGGCACCAGTGTAGTGTTAATATTAATGTGGCAGTACTGCAGTTGTCTAAGAGCAAAACCCCTACAGCAGCAGTATTTGAGAAACACAAAACAGTAGAGTGATGGAGCAGTATGCCATTTTCACACCATAAGCATTTTAAGGGTAAACTTTGCTTGTCGCCTTGCCTATAGCTAATAAGGAAATAATGGTTTACTTGGCAAAATATTAACACCTTTTCCCTTTGTTTGTGTCATCTATCTGTCTGACATTTAACATTGCATTGAATTTATCATGGTAGCAATGTCAGGTTCACACTGACTGATGCCAATTGTTTAGGTATAAATTTGTATATATCTATTAAATAAATACATATTTCATTTTTGAAACTTCATAAAAAAGCCAATACAAAGATCAAATCTTAAACACTCTCCACTTTCAGTGAAAGATTATAGGTGTGCGTGGTGTTTCAGGTTTTAAATAACCTGCACATAGACTGAATTTGAAACTATCAATTGTCACTCGGTGGTGGCGGTTACATACAGACTCAAAATCTGATCATTATTAAATTTTGATGGTAAGATATTATTCAAATAACATGTAAACTGCAAAATCAACCGATTTCTTTCTGATCATGGGCCTTCTAATTACTCACATGGTGGTTTGCCTGTCATTTAATTAATTACAGACATCCAGAAATTAGAGAATGATTTGATTTTGGTGTACACTTTGGCGCTGACTTTTGGTCAACAATGGAACGCTCACTCTAGACCAAGGGTCCCCAACCTGTAGCTCAGGAGCTCCCAGTAGCTCTCCACCCCTTCAAAGTAGCTCACCAAGAGATTTCGGAATTATGACATTGTGATGAATAACAAAAATGGCATGTAATTAATGCCTATTACTATTGTAAATGTATCATTTTGAAGCCCAACTTTGTGCACTAATAAATGGACAATGGTTTATGTTTTATAGGCATCTAACTGTACCCAATGGCTCGCCCTTTTTCTTATAATCATCTGAATTTCTTGTGGCGCTCTGGCATTTTTGTTTTGTAAACGTAGATCACCGGAGGAAAAAGGCTGGATGACCCCTGCTCTAGACCGTGAATAATTAATAAATTAGTTATCAACCAGGTAAACAATAGCAATCATCATATACACTTCAATCAATAAGATCAAACTAATACATGCATTGCTAAACTATTTTTATTTATTTATTTATTTATTTGACAGGGACATTGCACAATAAATGCATTGCACAAACCAGAGCTATAGCTATAAGTTATTTTTATCAGTAGTCCCTGGTCAGCAGAAAAGTGACAGCAGGTAACAATGTGCAGGCACTTCTTAAAATGGCTCATGTAACATTTAAAATACAGCTCATAATAGTAATAATCTGAAAGGAATTGACAGAATAACATGAAATAAGTAGAATGAACCAATATAGTTGCCCAAATTCAAGCAGAGATTTTAGTGTGTTGATATGAAGTTGGTCTTGCACGGCTCACAGTACTAAGTGTATGTAAAATATGTATGAAGACAGTAATCATGTGTACAGAGTGACACAGAGTACAGCTGTGGAGATGGCAGACGCAGGCCCAGCTGGCACATGGAGCATCTCAATGGCAGCTCCAGCTTCTGTTCAAATTATACATGTACCACCAGATGTTTGGCTCCGATATTATGGGCGTGTGCCACTGTCTGCGTGTTTACACTGTACGCTCAAACAACTTTCTTTTGTCATTTCCTTTCTTTGTGAATGTAATTTGTTTTCATATCTCTCATGTTCAAATGAATGCGTGCCTTTTTTAACCATCGCAGAAGAATTAGAGGGATTTGCAGCTTGATTTGAGTGGTAGAATAAGCCCAGCCTCCAGTGGTGCTCCTCTGCAATATTGATACGGCATTGTAAGGGGAAAAAAGAAACGCAGCCTTTGGCAAGAATAAAATAAGAGGGAATAAAATAAAGATAAAGGAGGGGATGTGATTAGGGATTAGGAGGAAAGGACGAGGAATGGAGGTGAGAGAGAGTTTGACAGAAAGATCTAAAGGAGGAAATAGAAGGCGTAAAGTGGCACAAAGAAGAGAAGATCCATAATGCAAAGGTAATTTACATGACAAGCTTTTATAATTTATAAATTTAAAAAAGATTTAAAAGGGTGGTACAGAACATAGAAGTGAACTTGATTGAGTTAAATGAGAATGGTGGAAATGTCAAGGTACATCAGAGGTAGTGAAGTTAAAGAAATTCACTTATAATAAAGCAAATCAAACCATTGTATGTACCTCAAAGGTCTCACGCTTAACATGTATATAATTTCAAAGAGCGGTCACAATAAATCTTAAGGACACCTACCAGCACACAGCTCTTATATATAACAACTGTACACTTATGGAACTATTTGACTGCCATTCACTTCAAACATGACATGCGCAGAGGGGAAGCACTGGCCCACAAAGTCAGAGAGACTGGCAGAGAAAAGGCGAAAGACAAAAGAGCCACAGTGAACAAAGAGGGAGACAGCCGTGCGTGGACTAATGCTAGCAAATTTAATAGAGTGGAACCTGTGCAAAAGAAATGTCGTGCTGTTTAAGTCTTTTGTGTTATTACTGCCACTTTAAGGACATGTCATTTTATCAGTGTGAAGCAGTGGGTTTTGTAAATGTCCTCAACCCGTTCTTTATAGTATGTTAATTATACTTTTCAACATAATATCAAGACTAAAAAAAAGTAGCAATCCTGTTATTCTCAAGCCAGGATAAATGAAGCGGTTTCTCCAGAAATGGGATCTAGGTCATCCCACGTCAAATCTCCGACTGCCCCCGCCCGACCATCTCAGATTTGACTGAAACAATTCTAGGAGGTTCACACACTTTCCAATAGGAAAAGTCCCAACTTTTATCTCCCAACTCCTTATAGTTTTGTCATTCAAAATGATTTTGTCAACTCTCTCCTGACCTGTTTTGAGCAGAGTTGTCCAAGGAGCCACTTTCAGATTGCAGTATCAAAACTACTTAAGGTAGATCCTTCAAATTTCCAAGGGTTAAAATTTGGCAAATGTACTTGTAGAATATGAACTTTTACACATGTGCTTTTGATTTATCACAGATTTCTGGGAGCTTGAATTTACTAGAAAATTCTCCTCTTCAAATTTGAGGGCATCTTTGAAGGACTGTGGAAAGTGCAATTTCAAAGACAGAGGTCTGATATTGAACATACACCTTCCGACACATGCTGTGTACTTTGTATTGTATGACCCTCTGTGATGAATGCTCTAGAAGATATTAAGAGATACAATTAAGAGTTACAAATGGCACCAAATTAATTTGGTGCCATCTTTACCATGTTATACCAAAAAAATTACAGCACCACCAACATAAAATGGACTGTTTTAGAAAGACTATATTTTCACTTTTCACATATCCAAAAATTGTCATGGTGTTCTGCCTTATTTTTGCTCGGGCGGGGGCATTCGAAGATTTGGCATGGAATTACCCATCTAGCAGAGCATCAGGAATGGCATCTGGCATAAAACAGACTTCTGCTGAGATCTGTCGTGGTTAGAATGAATGAGGCGAACCTGTCAATCTGCACCATTGGCCCCTACAACCTCTGCCAATTACTGCTTTGACATATTCATACACAGGCAGGGCGGGTGAAGTGTCTTGCAGAAAGACACAACAATAGCCTGCATTGGTTAGCACTGGGATTCATCCAGTAGTGTGTAAGTGTGTAAATGTGGGTATGTGGCCACTAGTGTTTACCTGAAGTTCACATACATTCATTTGCATTAGTTTTGGTAGCTCCTGATTGTCTCCAGTGTTATTTGTAATTCACTGTAATGAGACTGCACAAATTTGAATTGTTGCCCATTGATATTAACAGAAAAGATTGATGGATATACGATGAATGCTGCTGCAAACTGAACAGAGGGAGCAGTAACATCTGTAGGCTGCCAGTAAATGTGTGAACCAGCACCGCCCTGCACACAAGAGAGTGCGAGAACAAGTGTGAATGTTTGAATCTGAGTGAAGAGCTACACAAGAGGCACAGTATCGCCATAATTACAGCAGTGCATGAGGTCACTGTGAGGATGTGGTGCAACTTTAATAGCCCCGAGATTTGGCTAGCATCCCGTTGGCCCTTTAACTCTGCATTAAGCTGATTAGCCCCACATTTAACCAAAAATACTGCACGTAGTCCCATTCTCGCCTAATAACACTTTAAGTAAAACATTTTTGAGATGGGGCGAGGGCGGGGAGGGCGGGACACAAGCAAAGAGCACAGCCTTAAATCCATTTCATTTGTCTGTTCTCGGCATGCATCCAAAGCTAAAGTTGTTTAGCATTTAAAGACCTATATTACGCAAATGTTACTCTTGTGAGATTGAATACACTACACAACTTTTCTTGTGAAGGGTCCACTACCTATTTGTTTCTACAGAGATGTTATTGCTTTGTCAGGAATGTTCCATGGTATGAAATTAAACTTGCACATCTAGCATTTGTTCATTATGAGTGTTTCTATTTCTCAAAAATCTAAAAATTCCTTCAGTAAATAAGGGTGGTTCTCCAGAGATGAATTATCTGTTCCCCTTATGATAGACAGCTTTAATCTATACTGTGGAACATTCTAGACAAAGCAATACTATTTCCAAGGAGATGAGCAGGTGGACCTAAACTATTTGTTCAGTAGAGATTGGCAATTCCAGGGCTGAAATCATCCAAATGATTCGAGTGAAGATGTACGACGTTTGAAAGCATAGTGGAGCAATTCCTACTGTGTATTACCACATGGCGTCACAAGGTGGATGTTTGGGAGAATTGTGGATTGTGTGTTAAACATGTGAATGAAACAGGTGTTTGTGATGAGGAAACAACATTATATAAAACATAGATCAGAAATTAATATGGTAGGGGTCTTTTTTAAAATAGGGAGCTTTTTTTATAAATACTGTTTTTTACTTTTGTCATCAGAGTGGGCCTCTCGAATTACACAACGTGAGTACACATTGTTTCCGGAGATGAATAGTTGACTTGTTGAACCGCTTCAGAGATGGGAGAGGTGCGCAGCTAGAGTTTAATACCAATAATTGCAGTGTTTTTGAATAACTAATTTTTCTAATGCAGATACGCTTAACATCACAATCACCTAAATGACGCTGTGTATTTGCTGGCAGTGGACAGTACCTATTGTCTTGTGGTGCAGCGTGGGACAGGCTTGGCACAGGGAGGTTTAGGAGAGGAGTCTGACCCAAATGGTCTTTATTAATCCAAGCGCTTATCGTTCCGTACAGCGTCTGTGTGTGAAAAGGCAGCTCTGCACTCTGTAAGCAGATCACATCACATTAAATCTACAGTTCTGATAGCAAAGGTAGTGCAACGCACATTTACTGAGTCATCGTGGAAAAATCTGCATGGAGTAACTGTTTATGTTGTTGTCCATGTAGGGTTGAACTTTATTTAGTACTCAGTTATATTTACTGGCATTATACTTTTACTCTTACTTGAGTAAATGTTTTGGTTAATTCCACTATAAATCTAAGTGACAAAAGCTTCATGTGAACAACAGTAAATGTTTTAAATATGTTTTACATTCAAACTGTTACTAAGTGTTCAAGTTGTAGTTCATCCAAATACTTTTTACTCTTAGTTGAGTAATTATTTGGGTCACTGCAGTTTGAGTAATATGATCTGAAAATAACATTTCTCTTACTTCAGTACACATTTTGGCTAAAACCCTGTGGGCTGTGTATTGGCACATGCAACCAAAAACATGCAGGCTTGTCTTGAATCTTGGCACTTGAACCTGTTGAGTCCCCTGCACCCAATGTATTTCCCAAATCCAGTTCAACTTTATATGTAGAGCACTTCACTTGACCAAATTGTTGTTCAGCCCCTGCTGAATGGCTCAGAAGATACCAAAATATATGATATATGTATGATGAAGACTCACACTAATACACCACTACAAGCATGTCCTCAAATATTGACATATTTGACTTATTAACTTGGAAAAAAAATAAAATAAAAATCACAACATTGAAGGTTACTGTATTTCAAACAAGGTTGTTTTTCATATAAAATTCAATGCAACCATGTGTGAAATTAAATAAGCTTTAGGTTTATACCAAGAAAGTAATGGAGCTCAACAGTCCCACCCACTTCCACCACAAGTCCTCTCTGATTCCTGAAATAAAATTTCCATTCATTTTTTCCTATAGACTTCAAATATTACTAGTTCAAAGGCATTGCAGAACAGCAACCGTTCTGGCAAAATATTTTAAGAATGTAAAAGTTTCAGAGGCAGATTTTAAATAAATTATAGGTTGTGTGGTCATTAGTTACCACATAGCTGATTAGCCCTGAACAAGCTTTCAGACTTATAATATTATTATTATTATTTTTTTTGTATTCAGAAAGTCCATGAGAAAAATGAATGGGAAATGTCCTTGTGGTACCAGAGGCAGACGGTCACTGCTGAGCTCCATTTGTCCTTAAATTTACCAAAATACAATTTGCAGTAAGTAAGATAGAGATCGTTCAGATTGAATTTTAGTTTCATGGTTTTCTCCAAGAATCCTCACACCTCATATACTCCAGAGTCCACAGCTGACAGCGCACTGGTCTGGTATCAGTGTTTTGAAGATACTCAGACCGTAATGATTGACCATCTGCTGTCCTCGCTCAGACAAACAACTTGCTCATTGCTCAGAAGCTCAATGGACCAAAGAGCCGGTCATGGACTTGAGAGACTCAGACCCATCTGGTTTCATTGTTAGTACTAGAGTCCTTCTGCCATTCAGGCATCTTCATCTTCCTCAAGTAGAAACCTTCACCACGAGTTTTGAACACACACTTTGTTTTCTGGTGCCAAGAACGAAGACGAGTACAGGGAGATGTCTTTTGAGAGGAGGGTGGTCTGGGAAATGCCACCCTTTAAGAGCTTGCACAACTCCTGAAAGATGAAACTAAATATATTTTCTTCACCAAAGTAAAAGTATCCAATAAAACGTTTCTAGGGGTACACATAGATATGTTATTGCTTTCCCTAGAACGTTACACATTATGGAATTAAACATATCTACCTTGAATTGCTCAAAAATACCTAAAGAAACATGTACTCTTATACTGTGAGTAGTACGAGGAGTGGCTACAAGCAGATGATGTCACCAGTTTAATGCCATAGTGTGGACAATTCTAGGCAAAGCAGTAGTATCTCCATGGTGGTGCGGTATGGAGGAAGAGAGCAATGTTTGGGAAATATTTGTAGCTGTGATTCCAAATGGCATACCCATAGACTATATATATAAATGGACATAACTAACTTGCTAGCCACCATGTTCCAAAAAGGAAGTGAATATGGGCTTCTCCATCAACTCCAACTGACTTCACATTGAAAAATAGTTGCCCCTCTCTCTGTAACTGATGCTGTGAGCCTCATCAATTTGGTCTAACCCACTCTACATGGTCCTGGTGTTTTTATTTCACCATTTTGTCTAAATAAATTCCTATTCTTAATAGAACTGGCACCAAATTTGCCCTTGTACTCTATTTTTTCGAACTATAAGTCGTTCCGGAGTATAAGTTGCACCAGCCAAAAAATATGTAATGAAGAAGAAAAAAGCATAAATAAGTCGCACCGGACTATAAGTCACACTTTTTTGGGGAAATTTATTTTATAATATCAGAGACCAGGAACTGACATTTCATCAAATGCAAGTTATAGTAATAACAATAGAATAGAGAACAACAGGCTGAATAGGCGTCTGGTATGTTAATGTAACATATTAAGAGTTATTCAGATAACTATAGCATAAACAACATAAGTTTACCAAACTCTCCACCTCACTCCAAATCACTAAATCCATTGAATTCTTCATCCTCTGTGTCACTTTGGAGCAACTCCCATAGAACTATCATAAATTATTCTAGATCCATATCAGACTCGGCATCAGTTCCAGTTAGAATTATTCCGGTCTTTCTGAATCCCGACGGGGTGGTTCGGTCATCACTGAATTCCATGCTTTGTCGATCCATCCAGTGACTTCCAGGAAAGTTGCACGACAAACCTGTCCGTTACCGTGAAACTGTGTTCTTCATCCCCGCATTCCGCCAGTCCCTAAGAAGTTTCTCGCTCACTCCAAACTTTCTGTCTGCTGCTCGATTACCATTTTCAGCTGCATATTTCACTACTTGCAGCAAGATAGTAGCTTTTTCTGCAGGAGACATGCACAGTAAAGGGCGAAGTGACGGTGGTACAGAAGTAATAGTAGTAGCAGATACTGACACACAAGCCTAGAACGCCCTCTCGCAGCTGTCAGTGTGAAAATTTTAATATATAAGTCACACAGGGGGTATAAGTCACAGGACCACCCAAAATATGAAAAAAGGGTGATTTATAGTCCAAAAAATACGGTAACCACTAACATTGTGAGCTTCATTTGACTGGAGCTGAACGCTATGGGTGATGTCACACTTTCTTAGTCCAATTCTTTATACAGCCAATGTACCCACACATTTCACCTCTACGAACAAGCTACAATTGTCTGTTATGATCTGTTTTCTATTTATTATTATTATTATTTTTTTGTACATATGTCTTGTTAATTATTAGTTATTGCTTTTGTGTAATATGCGATACTTGATGTTAGCATTGCTTAGCAGATCTGAAAATCAATAAAGGTGCATTCGGTGGTTTGTTGGTATGCAGCCTGCTACCAAAAGCATCACACTTGGCTGAACCTGCACTCTCCTCCCTGGTAACATACAAACCCCTGTCTTTCTGTTGTGTCTGTGCCTGTTGTTGTGCCTCTTTGCAGCGTCCGGATTAACATCTCATAGAGGAAGCACTCCAGTTAAACCCCAGCACCCTGCCGTGCCCCTGCTGCCGGACTGGATCCAAGCTCAGCACCCAGAGGAGTCTATGACTGTAGTACACATCTGTAGAGAATACTCAGAGCTTTTTCAAAAATATGAGATCTTTAAAGGGGAAATCTGACTGTGACAAATAAAGTTTATTTTGATCATTATTTTATATCACGTTTCCCAGACAGCACGTTGATTGTGGCGTCATTATTATTGTATTATGTTTTGCACTACAAAGTCAGCTTTAAAAGAAAGATTAGCACTACATAACATAACCCCTAACTTTGCAGAAAGAAAGAGGATAATATTGTAGCGTTCTGGTTAGAAAACATGATGAAGTACTTTTTGGTGTTAATTTTCTGAACACAAGGGCTATTGTAGGCCATTCTAACTGTCCAGTAACTGACAACATAATATTACTTAAATTTACCGGAGGTGTCACATACAATATCGGATACATACAGATCAAATAAAAGTGTCTACTCAGAATTAAAACACAAAACATCAAATTATTACACTGTCTACCAATATAATTATCTAGACCAAACTGTTTCAGGCAACAGTGACAATTTAGTTCCCACATCATCCATGCATGGGCTTACTGTCATGGCATCTCCTCAGACAAAACCAATGACTCATTTTGTCTGTGGCTAGTCTCGACAAGTGTTTCTGGTGTTAATTGGCCAGCATTTCATTCACTATGGCAACCATGTAATGTTTACAACAAAAACAAATATCTTGTCTTAATATACCAGTGTTGATATATTTTACAGCTAAAGGCCCTGTACGCAATTTTCCCATGAACAAACATTGTTTAAGCAGCTCTTGAGGTCAAAATATGTCCGCAAATTTGTCTGCATCTACACTGTCAAATCTAACACTAGGGTTAACTCGCATTCAGCTAATTTACTTTACTCACAGCTACGAATTTGTGGATCTTAATGACTGCGCTAAAGTAACAGTTACTTTCAGGGCGAAAAAAAGCACATTTCTTGTCAATTAGACAAAGGTCAACTTGAATGAGACAAGTAACTTCAACAGTGACGCACTATTCCCAAGAGTCCAGCTGCATTTCCCAGTCTGTTCTGGTCCTCCTTTTGGTGCCTCCTTGTTTTTCTTACAGCTGCCACTCTTTCGATCATCCCAGGGCCGACTCTATATCCTCCCTCTGTTCATTCAGTCTGTGCCAGCTTACACCTGTACACCTGTTTTGTTTCTTCCAGCACTTTTTGACACTTCAGTGCAGGGGTCTTGCTATATTATTTTATGGTTACACATGTTACGATGTGTTTTGAACTGAAGCTGAACAAACGTTTTGCTATTTAATTTTTTTCAAAGATTAATAAATATTCAAATCCTTGCGTACCTAATGCAGATCTAAATGCCATTATTGTAGAATACAACCTGTTTTTACTCTAACTGGTGTATATAAGTAAAATGTACTTGCTCAATTCAAGGCAATCGGTTTCTATAGCTTTACCAAGTAAGATTAACTTACTCTTAAAGTAAAGGTTACTAGATATTTCACATTTAACATGGAAGTGACTGGAGTTGGCACAGCATCACAAGTTCTATGAATGAAAACTAAAGTACATTTCGCTTGTTATGCCTAATTAGATGAAAGAGGAATAAACTGTACACTACACTGAGGAATTACTTGTAACCTCAGCTTTAGATTCACAGTACACTTTAGTCAGGTTTTTCAAGGTAATTGGTTTCCTAGATTTTTTCAAGTAAGCTCTACTTATTAGATTTTGTTAATCTATAATCAGAAAATGCTACTTGTTGTTAGCTTTACTGTCATGGCAAAATCAAAAGATGTGGAAAAACGCATACAAAGTCAATGCAGTGAATAATTAGGATGCTCAGAATGCATAAGGTTTGGAAACTTTGGAGCACTGCAAATCGATTAAAATTAACAAGATCTCTTTTTCACAGTTAAGGCAGTAAAAATCTGGTACAGCGCCTTTTAATAAACACATTAAATTCAATATAAATAATCAGAAAATGCATAAAATCATTAAATTATCATAATCATAGCAATTATTAATCATGTGACTTTATTTTCAACATCTATTTCCCCTCTTCAGTCCCCTCTTCCCTGTCTCTCTTACTCCTTTGATATCTGCAGTGACTTCAAAGCGCTGGGCTGCAGTGTTACCTGATGTTAATAGTCCACATGAAAGAGAATGTGCATGAGGTGTGAGCTCGCGTCGGGGACTGGCAGGGCCTCACGGGGGACCCCCTCTCTCTCTTTCTCCCCCTTCCCTCTCTCTCTCTCACTCTCTCCTCTCCTCTGTCAGTGCAGACAGTCTATTCCCCAGCTTCTAGTTAGTGGTGACTTCTAAAGGACCTTCAGAGATACAGAGCCAGATCCTGCATACACTTTATACTGGTGGACCAATAAGGACCTCCGAGGCAAGGACCACACAGCAGTTCAAAGATTCTTCCCCAAACATACATGACCACCAACACCCGAGTATTGGGAAATGTGACTCCTAAAATGAGTATAACATAACGTTGTTCTGTTCTATTCAACTACATGAAATGGACTTAAATGTAAAAGTAAAGGCCTTAATTTTGCCTTTTGTTCAGTTTTATGATAATTTATATGAGCTACTGTAACTTTCCTTGTGGGTTATAAGTTGTATTACATTTGAGAACTGTAAAAAAAAACAAAAAAACAAAAAAAAAACCTGACACACAAAATTACAATATGAAATCTTAAATATTATGTCTTAAATAGTTGATACTGGTTTAAAGGTTCATCAGTCGTTATTTTTGAGGTGCTGGCTACATAACTGATATTATGTAATTTAGTATTTATAATGATGATGGAAATGAAGCTTGTACTTTTATTTATTTTGATGTATTATTAAAGACACTGTATGTAAATGTAATTCTATGCATTAGATCAGTAAGCCCACCAGTAAAGCTCGTGAATGCACATGAGCTCGATCCCCCCTCTAGTATTCAGGGACACTGTGTGAAGTGGTCCAGTTTGCAGAGCCATACATCATGTCAGTGCAGAGATTGAGACAGGTTTCTCACTCATTTATTAGCATAAAGATAAGGCCAACGTGAATGATTTGTAAAACCTTGTTTAAATAATGGGAAAGCACATTGAACTATGGCTGTCTTGTATGGAACAGCTTTGCTTCTTTGTGTTAGTTAAAAAAAAAAAAAAAAAAAAAAAAAAAATATATATATATATATATATATATATATATATATATATATATATATATATATATATATATATATATATAATAATACAAAAAAATCTAAATATTTGGCACTAAATTTGATTAATCCACACACAGCAGGGGGGGACATTAAGTAAGGATTGGACAAGAAAGATGTTACGGCAGATTGGTGTGGATTAATACAAAGAGTGATGAAGGTAATATTATTCTCCCATTGGATGAATAATCTCCATCATCTCAATTTCTTGAACGTAAGACAACATTTGAATCATTTAGAATTATAAGAGGACAAATAACAATGCGGAGGATGAGGTAATGGATCTGGCTCTCCATCACACTGGCTCTTGATAGACCTTTGTAGTGCTTTTAGCTGCGCCTCTTTGAAATCCCATCAGGCTCTTATCAAGGTCAACAATGACAGAGGCACTGTGGATACTTCTGATTCCAAAACAATACCCTATCTAACCAAAAAGAGAAGTCGTGCCATACCATATGGAATTATAAGAGCACAATACCAATCCATTAGCGTCAAACATTTGTGCAAACTTCAACAAAAGTGTTCTTTCAGTTTTCCCTCACACATTTGCACATGGTGTGTTTTATTTTACCCCAGTCATTTGAAACATTTTCTCATTCAAACAGTCTTTGATTAAAAACAAAGGCATGCTTATCTCAAAGGGCTGGGCTCCTTCCCCAAGTCTTTTGACGACAGCTCGTAGCAAATTATAGTAAATAAGTGCACAAAGGCTCCTTCTGGTTGTGCATGCAGGTCAGCTTTCTTCTCCACACTGGACCACTACAAAGAGCCATGATGCATTTGAGTGCAGCAAATAGCACTGATTGGTGTCTACACATATTCTATTTGGTGTTTTCTCTTCACTCTGCTTTAGTGGGACATCAAGGGCTTTCAGATGGAGAAACCAATCATGTGCTACAACTACAGATAGATGGCTAATCTCTGAAGAAAGCAGACCCGTGTAACCAGCAGCCAGTATCTTTCATGTTCTAATTAATTCTTGACCACAATCGCAAGAGGATGTGTGGAAAATAGCATTGTAATTTGCTATAAAACTGACTGGATGTGGGATAATTATGTTATCAAAAAAGATCCCATTACAAGTGTACACAAACAGTTGGTGCCATGTCGTTTTCTTCTAAAAGTATGTATGACGCACGAGGTGTGGTATGGAGCTGGTGGACGCACCGCCACTTACTTGTCTCCATGGAGATGCTATTGCTTTGTCAGCAATATTGCACAGTATGGCATTAATTCCATCTTTCACAAGGAAAAACTAGACAAACTTTATTAATCAACAAGGGAAATTATTTGGACACAGTAGCTCACACTATACTATAATAACAAAGAGCAAAAATATAAATGTAATGATTAAAAATAAGCACCAAAAATAACAAGAGACCGGTGTCAAATAAGGCAAAATTATACAAATGTATGTACAAGTAAAAGATAAAAATGTGAAATATAGTAATACAAATATAACACAGCTATATATGATACAAAAGGTCATTTCCAGGAGCTACTGTGAACTGCTGCCATTCTGTCAGGCGCTCAGGTCAGAAATTAAGGTCAAGTTACGGGGTGAATCTGTGGAGAGGTGGAATTCCATGGAAACAAGAGGGTGGCAGGACCAGAAAACAAATGTATAATGCATCTATTAATAAAGAGTATGTTTAAAGGTCCATTGTGTAACTTTTCTGATTAAGGGTCCACCGTTCTTTTCTTCATGGAGATGTTATTACTTTGTCTGGAATATTTCACAGTATGGCATTAAACCTTTCTATCTTCATGGAGACCAAACCAGACCAAGTTACAGGTAAGATTTGTGGAGAGGCGATGCCGCTCACAGTCAGAATGCACGTTTTTCTATGCATTTTTGAGCTATAAATCCACCTGGAATTTAATAAATGTAAGGCAGAGCTGTTTAATGTCATATTGTGGAACATTCCAGGCAGAGAAATGACAAATCCATAGAAACAAGCATGTGACGGACCCCCAACCAAAAAGCTATATAGTGCATTTTTAATATACTGTATGTTTCATAAATAAGAATCCAGCCCAAGAGTAAAAACAAGCAGCCACGGTCTTCTGACTCACACTTTTTGTTGAACTTCTATTCCCTGAAAGTGCTCTCATTGTGGCTGGCTCTAATCACAAGCTCATGTTATCGTCCCATTCCTCATCTGCGGAAGGCAATTTATTTGGTGTCACACGATTGCACCCCAATTCCAGTTCATTCAAATGTTAGTCTTACGACACGGACTCTTGCGTTAGGAGCGGTGAAAGAGCAGCTCATAATGAAATTTAAATCGAGCCACGTCGCCAGTCTAATTCGTCACATCAGGAGAATCAGCTGCTTTGGATAATGACAGCCAGCGAGTCTCCTGTCCACGCAGCCGAGACCAATTTTGTTGCCCTCTGTTCAGAAACTATACCTGCATCTTGAGGGCCCAGTTGCCGCAGTTGGCATAACATTGCATTGTGTTGCATCACGTCCAATGTCTTTGAAGTTCCAGTGGCACATCTTAGCCTCTTATTCAGTCTTGGCTTCCACTCCTTTTGACCCAAATAAAAAGATAAAAAGTGAAAAAAAAAAAAATAGTGATCCCACAACACAATACTGTTGCAAGAGGCCGCTTACAGTGGGAAGAACAAGAATAATATGGGGAAAACAAGTGTATGAAGAGTTGAATGATTTTGTTGACTCTGTTGTAGTACAATAAATGGCTTGTGAGGGGCTGTTTTTGCACATAAATATTATATAAATACTATTATGATGGGTGTACTTTGTTTAAGTGACTTTATATAGAGAGGCTATATTTACTTCTTCAGTAAAATATAAAGGATATGCACTGTATATTCCAACTATAGGCCAACTAAGGACAATGTTGTATTTTATGAACTATAACATCAGCCTGGTCAGGGACTACAGGTGGAAATTAGTTCTAGTGCTACAACCTGGCACGATGTAACTCTCCTGTCAAGGTTAATGTATACTGTCCCTGTCTTATTAAATAAATACACATAAAGAAAGATTCAGTACTATGGATGGGTACAGCCACTTTTGCATGTTGAACATAATATCTTGCAAATAACATATACTCAAAGGGTGTTTTAATGTAAAGAAGTAAAATCAGCGAAGTACTGTACAAAGAAAAAAACTGATATCTGTACTTTACTTAAGTACATTTTAAAGTGGATATTTTTTTAAACTTTCTACTCCACTACATTTTTTAACAGGACTGAAAAGTATTTTTTATTATTGAGTGAGAGCTGCAGAAAAGGCTGAAGGTTTATACAAATTAAACAACAAAAATGCATTAAATTGTTTCTGTTGAACAAAATTCAACACAGTTCTTTCATAAAATCATTACATTTGAAGCTTTATTAGGCCTCTAAATCTGCATGAAATACTTTAACTTTTTAAATTTTTCGACAGGTACTTTAATAAGTTTACTTAAGTTGAATTTTTCATGTAATACTTTCACTTTAGCTTTTATTTGCTCCAGTGTCTGTTGTTATGGAGGAAAAAAAATGCATCTCTTGATGATAAATAATTAATCCATTTGTGAAGTCTGATGAGTTTTTGGAATACAGACAAAGGTCAGAGAGTAACAGCCTCTCTTGAGTATCCTCTCTCCAGTCAATCCTCCAAGTCCCTTCTCTCCATCTCCTCCAGAGCATCTGAGCTCTTAACATTTATGAGTATTTATACAGAAATACAAGTTACATGAATATCAAAGCAGAGTGACCTTTCTTTCTTTTTCATACTTTTTAACTTACATTTGAGGACAGGTAAGACAGCACACAGTTTCCAGTTGTGTCTGCTGAGCCTTTGCACATGTTAATCACTGGTCTGGTCTCAGGTAGAAATCACATTCATTTACACAAAGAAAGGTTGAGATAAATCTATCCACAATATAAGTTACCATCACACTGTACTTTTTACTTATGTAACAAAATCAAGTGCTTCTTTCGCCACTGCTCAAATGACACATTATAGAGCAATACATTTTTTTATAATACTGAACCCACAAACTACTGGCTAAACGCTGCTACTGCACACCAACAAAATGATTGCTAACACTGCAGTTGTTTCTGTGTACTCAAAGCATCTCATCAAAATCTTATTCTATACTTTTTATGCATGCAGACTTGTACACTCTTGCACATTTGCCGTGTTCAGTAGCCTTCTCTCACAAGCTCTTTCTTAAAAATGAAGAAGGAATTAAATAAATAAATCCACCATCACTCATTCAGGGTGATCTGAATAGCAGGAGAAAATCACTCAAGTGCTGGCAGTAGTAAAACTCGGGGAGGGTACATCAGGTCAAGCTATGAATATGCATGCACTTTATATAATGCATTGACTTTTTTTTACCATAGACTTCCTATACTTTTGAACACTTTCCTCAAGTCTTATCTGTCAGTTATTAACTTGGTGCTCACGTCACCCTCTGCTGGCGTCCGCTGCACGTTTCATTTGCTCATACGCCGTTGTTCCCCACTCATTTTTATCTGAGTCCATACATCATCCGATCGCCGCTCCTCCCCCACCACGCATTTAATTTGGCAACTTTTCCCTCCGTGGCCACGCCCCCTCCACTCTGATGTCTCCTACTTCCTCACTTCCTTTCCTTATCCGTTTCCTCACTTGTGTCCTTGTGCAGTCTCACTTGGCAGAGTAAGACATTGTGTGCAGATGCTGCCAGTCTCCAAAGAGTGGGTTCACTTAATGCATAGCAAATACAGAAGGAAACCGAGTGGAGCATGCATAACACAGGAGGATGGGGTCTGGCATTAACACCCGCTATCCCAGCCATACATTACAATAAGCCCCCAGCAGTTTGTTTCTGACATTCGTATTCAGAAAGGACTCAAATTATCGGCTTCGCGGCAGGATCCTTAATCACCAGCAGAGACCTGTAAGCCAGAGTGAATAACAGGAATGAAAGAAATCTCTCCCTTAATATCAGTAACTCTTTCTGCCTCTTATCTATCATTTGCCCTTGAATGCATTTTGTATTCAATAAAAAAGGGGAACTACGCAGGCATTTCGCATTATGGAGTGTGCAGGTCATTTGTGAAAACTTAATACATATTAAATAGAAAAGAAATAAGTACAGACAGTGAATTAGTGCGAGAGGTATGCCAAATCTTCCCTTCAGTCACAGCCATGGCATTGCGACAAAGAATCTGTTTAAAATGATTTTGTTTTTAAGGTCCTATATTACACAAAATAGACTCTTATGTTGTTTCCTCATCAAACACATACTTGGAGCTGTGATATGTTTCATTCACACATGTTTGAGTAGCCCTTTATTATTATAGTCTGTTTACATCTCCAAAGCTAAAAATCCTCTGTTCCACCTTGTGATGTCATGAAGAGGTAGTTTTCAAGTTAACAGCTCATTTTACCTTTGGTTCATTAGATACTGGAAATTATAGTGCTGAAATTTTGCAAATGGTTTTAGAGAAAGGTGTATGGAGTTTAAAAATGTAGTAGAGCACTTCCTGTATTACCACATGACATCACAAGGTGGAAGTGTTTTTGATTTGAGAGAAGAACAGTCTATATATGTAGGATTTGTGTGTTAAACATCTGCAAATATAACAAAACACAACTCCGTGTCTGTTTGGGATGAGGAAACAACATTATAACATAGATCAGAAAATAGTGTAATATTAGCCCTTTATGCTAATGGTTGTAGGCTATTAATTTTGAACTGAATCTTCACTAGTATGGCTCTTTGATACAGACTTAAAAAAAAAAAAGGATAATTTTCCTTAAAAAAATGTATTCTATATTAACATTTGTTATATTTTCTATGAGAACTCAAATGTGATTATGTATAGCTTGTCAATGCCATCTGATAGGTAGTACTAGGTTTGGGCGGTATCCAAATTTTGATACTGTTCAACCTTCTCAGAATTTTCTGGGGTATTCGATATTACCATATTACCAAAATTTTTTAGTACAACTTTGGTAAGTTATGAAGCCACACCACTATACGATCTATGCGTATGACCTGCAGATTTATAAGTTTCACATGAACCATCTCTAACGCGATACACGCGCAGAACAGACTCACCCTAAGCTGCACATCTTTTGTCACAGAAAGAACACTCATATTCTACTGAGTCGTGTCCTAAGCTGAACCGCATTTTTTAAGATGAACTGCAACAGTTTATGCAAATGAGGCATGTGGTATATATATATATATATATATATATATATATATATATATATATATATATATATATATATATATATATATATATATATATATATATATATATATATTATATTTATTTATTTTATTTTTTTTGGGGGGGGGGTACCAACTCAGTTGATTTGCCATCTTGTCTTGGTCTCCCTCATGAGTGTCATATGACAACGGAATGAAACTAAACATGAACATCATCTCCCCACGCAGTTAAAAGAAACATTATAGATACTATTAGTTTTAAATCGTGTTAGCATTAAATTGAAAATACAACCACACATTCATTTGTGCTGAGCAAACATATTTACGTATCAGTAAATTATAATATTATATTAGGTCCTTATGTGCTGCAGATTTTTTTTTATGACATTAATGAAACTGATACCATTGCTACTTTTTGATACCGCAGTACAGTAATACCATATTACCGCCCAACCCTAGCTAGTAGGTACTTTAACTTAAAATTATGCTGGTGGAATTGCAAATGAATTACACTTGTTAATATTCACTAAGCTAACATAGTTAATACCCTTATGCTAGTTCAATATTGACACTCCAGTAACTAAAACTACGCAATGGTAACATCTATAGCTTAGTTGTCATTAATGGTGCCTTTCTCTGTGCCTATAGCCTTCATTGTCCGACCATACAACCTTTTTCACTAATGGAAGTACTGTATATATATGATATAGTATGCAATTTGTAGCTTTTAATCGTGACTGCTGGTATAAGATGTCACACAGAGACTAAAACAAATAATTACAGAAACAACACATACATGGGTTATGGTCTATGCTTTATTTATCCATTGCATGAGATTTTCAGATGCACAATTCTTCTGACCTTTTCTGGTTTAATTGTGACTGGAATCCCAGTAGCTGCCAAATGAGAAAGCAATGATATTCTGATAATAATCTATGAAAAACATGAGATGAATAATTCAGACTAAAGTGAGGAAAAGGTGAAATTTGAGGCTGCGGATGCTCTTATCCATCAGGTCTGAGTGAAGGGGCTGCGTTTGTTTCAGTGCACAACACAAATGCTTGATCTGCCGTGCGCTGACATCCATCACCGCCAGCTGCCACTCTTAAATAGGCCTTTGTATTATGACAAGAGTAATACTCACATCACCAAAAAGACAGAGCTGCTCCCGAAACAGGCTGCCTCACAATCAGATAGAAAGAATGTGGTCAAAAGATTTAAATGGGAATATTCTAGCTCAAGTTCTGTTAAAGGTGCATTGTGTAATTTTTCTGGTGGATTTTTTATTTTTATTTTTTCCCATGGAGATGGTATTGCTTTGCCTGAAATGTTTCATGGTAGTGTTAACATATCTATTTATTCAATTAGACATGTTTTTATTGGCTAAAAAGCATGAGCATGGCCGCCTCTGCACAGATCTGACACGTGACTTGGCTTGGTGGTGCCACTTTTTTGTCGAGATAGGTACAATTAATGCAATACTGTGGAACATTCTGGACAAAGCAACATCTTCATGGAGACAAGAACAGACCCTCCACCAGAAAAGTTACACAGAGCACCTTTAAGTGAACTTACTAATGTATGCAGGGGAGTTTAAAGATCCTCTAAAATGCAAAATGTATCTTGTGAGCTTTAAGGCATTATAATGTTATAATGTTGTTACCTTATCAAAAACATACCTAAAGTTGTTTTTCATCCACACATCTTTGTGTAACCCTTTATTAATAGTCTGTCTACCAAGACCAAGACTTGTCTGAGACCACAGGGTCCTGAGACCAGGACAAGACCAAGAATTTTAAAGGTCAAGACTGAGACAAGACCAAGACCATGGTCCACAGAGACCAAATAGAGAACCTGGTTGAGTCCGAGACAAGACCAAGTCCAAACACGGTCGAGTCCGACACGAGACCAAGACCACAAAAAACTGTCTCAAGACCAGTCTCAAGACTGTCTACATCTCCAAAGCTCTGGTAGTTGTCAAGTTAACAGCTACATTTTACCTTTTGTTTGGTAGAGAATGGCAATCCCAGGTCTGAAATTATCCAAATGACTCTAGTGAAGGTCTGTGGAGTTTATAAACACAGTGGAACAATTCTTGTATTACCACATGACATCAAAATATGGACCAGAGTGTTTTCTTACTTTTACTCAGCCTAAATATGCATGCTTTGTGTGTTAAATGTGTGTGAATTAAACAAAACACAACATTGGGTATGCTTTTGATAAGAAATCAAAATGATAACATTGATTAGAAAATATGGGCTCTTTAAATTGTACTACCAGTTGTGTAGGTGGTTTCCTTTAATATTAGTTAAGCCTTGGTTTATCCTTGTTGTATCAACCTGCTCTGGGACTACAGCTATACATTAGTATTCACTGGCCAGTGTATTGTTGTGCACTATCCCTTTACAAATAAAACAATACCCCATAGTCCTCATTCAGTCTGAGTCCTATACTGTTCCATTTTTAACTCATAAAATTGCAAAACAGCATTGTCTTTGTAATGGTACAAATAAAACATTTCTGAACAACTTTTTATTCTGAATCTACTATTGTACAATTCACACGACGAGTAAATTACTTTAACCAAAGCATCTATTTCAACCCTCTTGGTGCAGGTATCCAAACAGAGCTTAATGTCACTGTTACCGGCTACGGGAGGAGAGTGAGAGTCCTCCAGGCTGTTAAATTGCCCATTTCATTATTGATAAGCATCGCGGGCAGGAGTCAGTCTAACCATGGTGATTGACAGCTGAGTCCTGGCCAACCATTTTCCACATGAGAGAGAGGGAGGGAGACGAGCAGAGAGCAGTGGAGGATGTGATGGTCCAATTTCACTTCAAATAGAGCCCTAGGTGCAGGAGGGCCGTCATAGCCAATACGGATCAACTGTACGATGTTCATTATACCAGCTAAAGCACAAATCCCCCTTTGCATAGCGTCGCATTATGTTTGATGCTGCATTTTTGATTGGACGTGAATAAAAAGACAATACCTCATGAAATCTTAATACTACTATTCTATTAAGAAGTAATTGCATGTAAACCAAGGCATTAATAAGTGATGAGGCTAAGTAATTACCCCCAGAGTGATGTCCCTGAGATATTTTTTGTAATTTTTCTTTTTCTTTTTTGTTTCTTCAAGGTGCACTGTGTAACTTTTCTGGTGGAGGGTCCGTCACCTGCTTGTCTCCATGGAGATGTTATTGCGTTGTCCAGTTGCTTCACAGTATGATATTAAACCTTTCTACCTACCTTTGGAGACTAAACCAGATCAAGTAACAGGTCAGATCTATGGAAAGGCAACCCTACTCAAAGTCAGTGCCTGTTTTTCTAAGTATTTTTGAGCTATACAAAAACCCATAATTGAATTAATGTAAAGTAGAACTGTTTAATGTCATACTGGTCATACTGTGGAACATTCCAGGTAGCAGTGACATATCCATAAAAACAAGAAGGTGATGGACCCCAATTAAAATGTTACATAGTGCACGTTTAAAGTGTGTTTAGAATTAGAAGTATAATTAAGTATGAACACCGTACATGTTTACATAATTCTACTTCCCATGCCCATACTATAATGTTCTTTCTCAAAATATTTTATTTAACCTATAGTTTCTTAGCCCCCTTTTTATTCTTCTGACTCATGCATCATTATTATGTCTTTCCTTCTTTTTTTACCATGTTCATTTAGCAATTCTATAGTATTGATTTGATTTATTACTTTATATTACAGGTTTTGATTTAAATTCCTGAGCATAATTAAGGGGTAGATTATATAGGTAAAATAAAAAATATATATATAATAATAATAATAATAAATACATAAAAAAACAAACCATAAATTATCATTCCAACATGACAAAACCCAAATGAAAAGTCAAAAGCTCAAATATATACATATATTTTTATCTATGCTGGTTATGGTTTAAAAAAAATAAAATAAAAAATAAAAAATTGATCACACAGCGAAGAGACAATATTTTTTTTAATGGTAAAATAGTAGCCTATTCAGTTTAAGTGGCGCATATTATTTCCAAAACAGTCTTAACTACAGGCCTGGCTGCTTTAATGAGCTATTAAATATTAACAGCAGTTGATGTTCTCTACAACCAGTTAGAGACACTCTAAAATGTGGAGGTAATGAAATCAGTATAATGTTTGTGGTGAGATATATTTCATCTTTTTTTTTTTTTTTTTTTTTCATTTATCTTTGGTAATTATGTTAACGGTTGAGGATGGCTGCAGGATATTAAAAACACTAGGCTTTCTAGGCAGGGAGCACACTGGACAATGACCTGTTCACTCACGTAGATTTACTAAGTACCAAACACATGCAGCTTTTACCAAGCAAGAGTAAACCCCTGAATCTAATAAAAGGGTATTCTTGTGTTGTGAATTTCACCATTAACAAAGACACAACAAGAAAAAGAGGGAAATAAAATCAACAACCATGTAACCTCATCTTTGAAATTGTCCCATTTTGTCCTCTCATATTAGCACTGAAATTTGGTCATTTTATCATGGAACTGAGCAATATATTCAGCCAAATCAATTAAGCATATCCCAAATTCACTCCACTCCAGGCCACAAGAATGTCGACAAGGGCTCTGAGATGAAAGAGATTTGGAGTGCTAATTCTGTGTAGGAAGGACTGTTTTTCATTTTAAAGCCACTGGCACAGACTCCATTACACCTCGAGCTAAATGGCTTCAATGCATTATATTAAAATGCATATGTGTTGTTGTTTATTGCCTTCTATAGCACATTACCTCCTGTACTGTGATTTGAATTCCACAAAAAGATTTTGCTCTGAAAACAACTTAAACAATGTGATGAAAAGTTACAAGTAAAAAAACATTCACAACATGTTTTAGAACCATCAGGTGACCCTTCTATGCCCAAAATATAAAGAAACTTTACAAACTTAATTTTCAAACTACTGAGTTGGTAAGATTGTCACAGCAGATTGATATGTGTAGCACACTCAACTGAGTTGTACACATCAATCTGGAATGGCTCTCACTAAAAGCGACCAGGTTTCTACACAAACCTCAACGCTGCGCTGATATTGGTCCACCAGCTGCTGGGCAAATTTTAAACTTACAGCTCTCCAGATAGTGAGTTTGTGAACTCACAAATATCATGAGAATCCATCTTGCTGTGCAAGGTTAAAGATTGTCTACCCCTTTCTCTCATTTAGTGTCATTTTCACTGTCTCTTCCCCGCTCTATGGGCAGTTTTCTGTGCCTCAACATGGTGCATTCTTCCCCATGTGAGAGCTGCCATCCTCTGCTCCCACACACTGTAGGTCGTCCTTCAGTAGATATTGTGGATAATTGCAAATTTGATGAAAACTCTATTTGTTACTTGTGTTGTTTATGTGACCGATTGCAGTAGTCCTCTACAAGCCAGGCTACGACGCAACACCAGCTGGCACAGCACGCTTCTGCAGCCCATGTCAATCTGTGCTAGCATTCAAACACTCCAGACGAGGTGGTGGTGAGCTGCTCTGGCTGTAGCTTCACTGTGCCTCCTTGTTTGTGCTGGAGACTGGTAGGTGTCTTCGTGCATTGTGCTCTGCCTGCGTTATTGCCCTCCTTGTTAGTGTTTTTCTAGACGCAGTCTAAGGCAGCCCAGTTGACCTGTCTGGAGCGTATCTGCCTGGGGAGGGCATCTTTTATACCAGGCCAGACTCCTCACATTTTATTTTGGACTCTGCTGTTTTTTTTTTGTTTTGTTTTTTTTTACCATCCACTACTTGTGTAAATCTAACACAACTGCATGTAAAATCCACCCCTCAGTTACATTTAGCTTCTTTTTGATTTCTCAAAGACCTTGAACTCGAACCATCACGAGTTCCTGAAATGACAAAAAACACATTTTAAAGAATGTTTGGTTGTAGCAGTTGTTAGGCAAACATCTCAGTGGGAAAAATACTGGAAGCACAACGTTCCAAAGCATGACCCTGACCAGATAAAACATATGATCTATAACTTGAAATGCTCTGCTGATAATGGGGAAGCTTCTAAACATAAAAAAAAAAAAGAAAAAGAAAAATACGAGTTTCAAATTGATATTTTGCATAGGCCGAATAACTTCACTTGATTGTTTTTCCTTTACCAACTATACTGCATTGTATTGTACTGTATTGTAATAAAAACACTCGTGCTGTAAAAAAACACACACTATGTACACTAAGCATGTATAAAAACAGCTTTTCTCTTCCTATACAAGGTCAAGGACACAACCCTCATTGTACTTTATTATTACAATGATGCTTTCTCTAAGAATTTGAAGCACAGCATTACACAGTATTCCTTTGTTATGGCAATGTTTATTTACTAAAGATTGATTTTGAGAGATGAACTCAGTTGAATAATAAATGTCTCCATATTGTCTCAAATGCAGCCAATGCACACAGTGTATATGCCAGCGAGTCTGCTACGGACAGATGGTTTTATTGGAATGGTAATTTGCTCACAAAGTCACATCTAACAATGTGGGATGAACTAAAGAACAAATACAGTAAAAACTCAGTAGAGGAAATATTACTATAAGGAAGACAGACGCAAAGAGGGACACGACACAGCTGACCGCACAACAGGTTGGAGTGACCCCACAGATGTTTTTAACTGCTACTTTTTCAGAGCAGGAAGCTCTGAGACATGTGTAAAAACAAAGATAAAGATACAGAGCAGCAGGTAAAAAGATTTTGACTGCCAACTTGTTTTTTGTTTTTTTTCTTTAATGAATCTGCAATGTGTGTGTATATTTCATGTGTGTATAACTCATGTATTTGGACCAAGAGTTGTTGATTGGTGAATATTATCTCAGATATATTTTATTTTAGGGTGCTGTTATTATGTGCTGTTATTATATGGGGTATATTGGGCACCAAAAGAGCATTTGGTCTTCAGGGTTGGTCTGTTTAAAGCAAGAAAATAGTCATTGATAATAAAGTAACTTTGACAAGGCCCTAGTTGTTTTAACTAGAACAGAAAATCCAAATCTTCAAAAAATAGCAGACTGTTATTGCCTATGACTCAAAATATCCCTGCTACCTTAAATACCCTTACTAACACACTTACCAACATTAGTATATACATTTGTGTAGTGGGACACATGTGCAAATGAAATGTTTTACAGTGCCACTTTATCCAATTCAAAATCAAGTGGCCTGCTGTTTGCCCGGGAGAGCCTGAAGAGACATTGTTTTAATGGAGCAAAGCACAGTGGTTCTCACTAATGCATGGAAATGGTTGTCAACAGGCTTTCAGCTGCTGCACCACAATTAGAGCTCTGTCACTGGTCGGCGGATGGCGAGCTTCCCATCACACTGAATTACAATGCTGTCAAGTGTCTCATATCACTTATGAGCTTGGCAGCACAGATCTATTCCCAAAATATCAGGGCTGGTACTGAGACCAAGCAGTTAATGCACACTGCATATTCAAAAGTCTGTCATGAGCACTCGGCACACACATGGGACTGTCCATAAATCTGTGTGTGCAGCATCTGCACACGAGAGGCACCTGGGCAGTGTGCATAAGACACAAGTGTTAGTCTTAATAAAGCCATAACCAGAGCCTGTTAACAACTGTGGGAGATTGCTGGCTCTTTCGAAACATGCTTTTTAATGACCCTCTTGGGACTGATCATCTGAATATGCAACAGTGATCCTTTACAATACAAGTCTCTAGGGCTCGCTGAGAGTTGGCAACAACCACACATACACCTCCAAAAAGCTCAAATACACAGCATGAAACACTTACTGCAAATTCACTAGACAACTGCATGGCTAACAAAGAAGTGTCTCCATGGAAACAAATCTAGTGTGGAATGTCATTCCCTTTGGCAAAAGCCACTACTTTTGACAACAATTCATTCAAATGTCAAGCATTTTTATATTTAATATTTGCATAATTTATTATTATTTAAAAAGATAATCATTGCTGTACTGGTGGGATTTGTTATCCAAGTGATGCATAATGACCAATATCATGTTATAACGCTTACAGTACTAAACAGACGATCGAAATATTTGAGATGATTGAATGATCATTTTAATCTCCCCGTTACAAATCTGGTATTGGTTTAGCACTAAGTTTGCACTCAGCTGTGTTCACATGAAGACTAATATCACAGTGTTTTGCCAGGTTGGCGTGCATCTGTTGGCACTCTTCTCTACTAAACCTTTGGAAATGAAGCTAAATGTCTCATATTGCTCATGTGCTGGGGCACACATACTGACGTGGCAGTGTGTAGGTGTAGTCAATGTAAAATAAACAACAAAAACCTTAGTAATACTAGTTCAGTACTGTATTTATTCTTTTTTCATGAAAGGCCAAGTCAAATTGAGGATATCACAAAATAAATCAATAATTAAAAAAAAAAACATCAACCATTAGCACTTAAAAATGCACTTTGAAGAACATATTTTGACAGTAACAAAGTTGACCCTCTTGTAAAGCATTAATTAAAACTAATACTGAAAATGCCATCCAAACAGCTCTCAATACACCTGCAAGACATGAGTCTTTTTTTACTCATAAAAAGAGCCCATTTCTGCGTTAACACTGGCCCTTTACTTCTTTAAACACAAGTGCATGTTTGCTCAGCTACAAACACATTTTTCAAAAAAAGGAAAAAAAAAAATCTTCACTAAAACGAGGACTTTATTTTGGGTCTCTAAAAAATGGAAACAGATTTATTTGTATGGAGGGCACACGACAAATGGTGCATAAAAGCCGGCAGCCATTGTATCCATCTGCATCTCCAAATGAGTTTGACAAAGTTTGTGTGATGGTTTGATGAGGAGCGAGTTTGTTGTGGGAGTCTGTGATACTGGAGCAGGCCCCAACATATGGCTGCGCTTATGATGCACGGAGGCTGAGCAGATCTTATTACCCTGCTTAAAACAAGAAATAGTGTAGAGTGCTTTTCTACACCAACCATCACAGCATATGGTAGACTTTCACTTGGTGATTGGAGATAATACAAGTCACAAAAATGTTGTGTATTGATGACAACTTTTGTTCTCAAACTGCCATTTGCCATGTAAAAGTATTATAAATATTAAGTACTTCAGTCATCAATCCAGGCGCTAAACTGTGAGTATAAACTGAAAAAAAGACCTTGTGCAATTTGTGGGTGTGCTGTGTATGATTTACTATTGAGAAGAGCATGTATTATTTCTGCTGAAAAACTGATATGGGCACGGTTAAATGAATACTAGATATAAGACATCATTTGAGAATATATTCAATTCCCAATGCAAAGACTATACACCACACTGAATATGAACTCCTAATGGATGTGATATGCATATTTTACCCAAATCCCTTTAATGTTCCATTAATGAAAATAAAGCAGTCTCAGCAGTGGGCAGTAATTTCGTCTGTTCTGGGTAAATTTGCTAAGCTTTTAATGCCACTTCTATGAGGCCAAAGCTACACATTTGATGTTAATGTATGAGTTGAATGAATGGGGAAATTATTTAATCCACAAGCCAAGCATTTAACACTCACTAATGTCACAGCTAATCCAGAAAATCCAAAATTATCCCAAAAAGCTACATGTAAGCAATCCTGGTGGGCAGTTACACTAAATGGGACTTATAGTGATTAAAAGTCACGTGTTTTGGACATTGGACTCTTATGTATGTTTTGAAATTTGAATGAAATCATATTTAATCCCAAATTATTTAACTATTTTGGCTTCCGATTTCTAATCTAATCTTACTGAGACTAAACAACACACAAACAAAATATACACCATATGGCTTACATTATTTTGCATTATGATACTGTAGCTAAAAAGACAAAGTCATCACAGAACAGATTCAGCCGCATTATGACAAACGATTTATGTGGTGACTTTCTCCAGTCCATTTTACAACAAACACATAAAAGTCCACATTAAATGAAGCCGTCTTAATGTACACATTGTATCTGACAAACTTATAATTTGCTTTTCATACATTGCCCAAAAGTGCTTTGAAAACAACTGTGTAGAAATATGTAATGGTAGGTTAATACATATTTTACAAAATGAAATTTGTGATGTAAATACCTAATACTTTGCTTTGTTAATGTGTGATATGGTGTGAGTGTGAATGTGTCTGAGAGTGGACAGTGTGAATTGTTCTTATTGTTGACTAATTGCAGAGTAAAATTTATTTCTGTGAATCAATGATGGAAACTGCAGATGGAAACTAGCCATTTAGTGATAATCTGATGCAGAACATCTCTGTTTTTAATTAGCTTAATGTCTCTGTGCATTGTCCCTTCAAATAAAGACTAAACTGGGGCATTAGTTTGACTTACAATATGAACATATGCACATTAAAATAAGTGCAGATGAAGCAGTTGAAAAAGCACCACATTAGAAGCACCAACACAGGACCAGAGATATAGTCAATCCTCCATAAGTGCAAGAGCTACAAAGAGAACAAAACAAAATTACACAAAGTAGCTGTGTCTTATCTACGAATCAATCCAAACATTGAACTTAAAGCTGAATGGAAGCTTCTGAGTTGTCAGAGCAGCATCTTAGCACTGTCTGAGCAAGCCACCAGTCAATAACATAACAAACCTGGATTGTTTCCCTCACTCTACACCTCCTCCTGGATACAGTTAAAGGGAAAACTGTGCACTAGAATTGAAATAACAAATGCCCTAAATGAGACTGGGCAACAGTGCAGTGGTGGACCTGCTGCCTGCTGAAGATAAGTAAATGGGAAAAGTCTCTTCTAATATCCACTGTAGGTACACAACTGAACAGGTGCATGCAGTTTCAGTCACTGCTTGATCCAGTTTCTATTTAATATTTCCCAAATCTTTCTAAAACCAGAGATCCATGGATATAAATGGAATAAGTTAGTTTTTTTTGTTTTTTTATTAATTATGCTGTATACTGTATGCTCAAGGCAATGTTTTGGTCAGGAGAGTTCACATGTGCTCTGACAATATAAAAGTTGTTATTGTAAATTATTATTATTATTATTATTATTATTATTATTATTATTATTAGTAGTAGTAGTAGTAGTAGTAGTAGTAGTAGTAGTAGTAGTAGTAGTAGTAGTAGTAGTAGTAGTAGTAGTAGGAGTAGTAGGAGTAGTAGGAGTAGTAGGAGTATTTTCATGTACCAGACTAGGGAGCTGCAGAACAGGGGTGGATTCACATGACAGCTGTTTGAATGGACACTCATACAGACTGTAAATATTATATTTAATCTGTTGACATAAAGGTCTTGAGCCTTGTGTAATGGGTGTGTGTTTGGTGACCACTGGATGATCCGTCTTTGACACAAGCTTCACCCAAAGGCTCTGTGTTCGGACTCTTCATCTGTGGCACGTCTGTGCTGCCAGGGGCGGGCCATATCTCAGCTGGAGATAACCTCTAGTCTCCTATAGGGCCATACAGCTACAGAGAATGCAGTGATGGTGTTCAAGCACAAGGATTCATTCTGATGTAGTGAAACAAGCAATTTATAAAGATCTATTTATTATATAGGTGGCAGTAACTTTATTGTACCTGGATTTTAATTAACCTTAATAAAGCATGAACAAATATAGTTTACTGAGAGAAGACTCATATCTACTTCATTAATACCTTAACTCCATCCCCTTAATTAAGAAGTTACTAAGCATGACACTTTCTTAATAAACTATTTGAGCATTATGAATTTACTTTTTGTTCATACTAGAATAATTAAGATGACGTTATTATTATTTTATAAGATAAGCCAACTATAAGCCAGAACTAATAAGTACAGCTTCTCTCAAACACTTTAACAGCTACTACTATTTACATCAATTGGAGTCTTGTATGTTGAGATAAAAGCTGTGGTCTTTATCACATTTTGCAGACTCCAGCAGCAGTGTGTTTCCGAGATGTGGAGCATGTATCTGATCTGGGAGATAGGATTGCAGCAGCTAATGTCATGAAACCATATACAAACAGTGGCTGAGTGGAGGACAGAGCCGAAAGTCTCACAGCACAGTGATTCAATGTGTTTGAATGTGGAAATGTGAGCTCCCCAAGGACAGTTGTTAAAGCCAAGATGTGAACGTGTTTACATTAGTTAATATGTCAGGTGTAATAGCCTTTAACAAGTATTAAGATGCAAGTGAATCACCAAGTCGACAATATAAAGGTCAGGAATCTTGCAATCTAACTCACAATGAACTGTTATAAAAGTCTTGTCCTGATTCATTTATGGATCATTATTCTTAAAGACTGCTCCATTCCTGGTTTACTCAGATCCACAGTGCACTGCAATAAGCATGTTTTCCTTTCTTTTTAACATTATATCTACAATTAAAACAGCATGAGCAGAAATATGTGTGTTTGAAGGTGTTTGGTGTGACTACTCTAAACTTCCACTTTAACACAACAGGGGTGAACAAAATAGAATCACAGCAAAAAAGTCTGGTGACAACAGTATATCTCTTAAAGCACATTCAACATTCTACATTCACTACATCAAAACTGGGTATAAACCATGACTAAACCATATATATATATATATATATATATATATATATATATATATATATATATATATATATATATATATATATATATATATATATATATATACACAGTTGTTAACAAGTATACAATTTCAACATTAAAGTCATAATAAGTAGTAATTTTATGAGAATCAAGTCGTAGTCAAAATAAAGTCATAATATTACGAGAATATAGGCTGCTCAGAAAGTATGAATGAGTAGGCTGGAGCGCTATGGAAAAGTTGGAGCATTTTGTAAAGGAGAAAAATCCGTGTGTCATTCGTTCATTCAACTGAACAAGGACTGAATCAGGACTAAACCAGGATCGGGACAAGACCGGGACTGAGACCGGGACCAGACCGGGACTGAGACCAGGACCAGACCAGGACTGGAAACGGTTTAGTCCTGGTTTAGTTCTGATTCAGTCCTGGTTCAGTCCGTATAAAAGCCTGGCATCGCAGTCACGGAAGTCACGACTTTATTCTCATAAAATTGCTACTTTGTTCTCGTAAAAATATGACTTTATTCTTGTAAAATTATGACTTTATTCTCGTAATATTACAACTTTTTCTGGCTTCAACTTTATTCTCCTAATATTACGATTTTAATGTCGAAATGTTACGGCTTTATTCTCGTAGTGCCATCTTAATTTATTTTTTTTTATCTGAGCTGTATACTCCGTTGTACTGACAAGCTACTACAGTTGCCTCAAAAAGTTTTTAGACTCCCTTTAAATTTTCTTTTTTCTTATCATAGTGCAGCCACAAACTCCTACTGAGTTCATTTTGTATCCTGGACACAGTGTTGGGAAGGTTACTTTTAAAATGTATTCCCCTACAGATTACACACACCAAAATGTAGTTTGTAACATAATCCATTAAATTACTTAAAGTGAGTAACGTAATCTGAATACTTTGAATTACTTGATATTGTCATGCTTTTTTAAACTACATGAATGTAACAACAACATCCTGAAAATTCATGTTTGTTCTCTTCAAATTGTCTGTTGAGCCCAAGTCTCCATGAACAGACTTTTGTTTCCTGTAGAGAAGCAAAGACGAGGAACTCTGAACATGAGAAGTTTTATGTGCTAAAAGAAAATAAAAAGTCCAGTCTTTCCTTAACTGTATTAAAATATTATTGATAGAGAAATGATTTCTATATAAGATCACTGCTGCCTTAAATTATGTCCATCCTACTGTTAGGTGTCATATTGTTTAGTCCTGGTTTAGTCCTGCTTTTAGACCTGGTTTTAGTAATATTTAGTCCTGGTTTAGTCATGCTTTTAGACCTGGTTTAGTCCTGGTTTAGACCTGGTTTAATCCTAGTTTAGTCCTGGTTTAGTCCTGCTTTTAGTTCTAGTTTAGTCCTGCTTTAGCCCAAAATGTGAAAACAGGAAAAATACCACCATGTAATCAATTTATTTCAACAAAGTAACTGTAATCCAATTACCACTCACTGAAACAGTAACTGTAACTGAATACAGTTACTCATAATTTGCACTCTGATTACGTAACTCCGGTACATGTAATCTGTTACTCCCCAACACTGCCTGGACATGATAGAACCCTATAATCCCCCAGCCCTATTTAGGCAGAGGAACCTAATCCCCTCATTAACAATCTATTTCAAAACACTTAAAGGATACATTGGTTAACTCAATGTCCACTACAAAGGACACAAATGAATGGACCGGGTCACAGGAGGATATTGCCTGACCAGCCAGTCCCTTCTACGTTCAGTTTCAATCCAGAAGGGTCTGGAACCTGTGTCCAAACTTGAGATGGTCCAACCGTAGCTGCTAATTTGCATCACATGTCTCTCAAATGCTGAAGACATTTCCTCTTGAAACATTCAGAACAAATATTTTACCTGAGATAAATAATAAATAATAGTTTGGTGCTGCGTCTGTTGATTCTAAGATAACCCATGCTGTTTTTCAGTTCTTTCAATTGCCAACAGCCACATTTGTTTTTGACGGGAACAGAGCATGAATCTCTCTGATAGGTTAATGTGCCTGTCAGTCATACCCTCTGAAATCAGGGAGACAGGATATCCACTCATCTTTGTTTTGTCAAAGCGTGTGGTTCTGGCCGGCCTGGTAAAACTAGACTAGAACTAAAGAAGGACTTGAATAGGACCTAAAATACACCCAATTTAGGACCAAATAACAACAAATGTAAAGGCAGCCTTGGTGTCTAGGGTATACCCAAAAGCCCACGCTAGCTGATTGTGTTCCTTTTCAATGCTAGTTTCTAAATGAAAAACAGAAGAATAAATTAATATGAAGCCTACAGCTGCAGCCTTGGAAATTCCTATTGATTTAACGTCACCATTCTTTTAAATCTGAGCTTAAATCTATAGCCTCCACACATTGTCACCTTGTGTAAGCTGCTAATACTGTAATTCTGAAACAATATCGTTGACAAAACAGAGCAAAGCCACCAGTGTGACAGCCTGTCTTTATTAATAATTACCTGTGCAGAGAGAAAGAGCAAAGGAGATCCACAGTTGTCCTGATGTGCTGTCAGGAAGACGAGCTACATGATGACGAGGCCTTGGGAAAAACCAAAAACACACACTCCCATCTCCACCCTGTCAGAAAAAAGCTGCATACGTGGACGAAAAGATCATGTTGTTATTACAGCCATCATGCACACGCGCTACCACAACATACACGGGCCACGTACCAACTGACAGCCAAGAAATGACATGTTAATTGCTCCCGCTGGTTAAAAGGCCCCACAGCCATTCAGGGGAAAATGGAGAACTTGACAAAGGATGATAAAAATTGTCTTAGAGCCAGAGCTGTCGAGCGCTATGAGGAAGCTTAACTGCTGCACTGTGTCGCCGTGGCAATACGCCTCTGTGTTTGCATTAGTAAGCTGGGGATTTGACTTTAGTTTCTTTCATTTTTAGCGCAAGGTTGTTGATGTACTCTCACAGGGCATAAGAGAAGTAAAGTGCATCATGTCATCTTTTTATATAATTATTACTTTAACAAAGACAAGACAAGAAATTATGGCAACACACATGATTCTATGATCTCTACGTGCAGACCAGTGATTGTAGTGATGTAGAATCATTTGGACATGTGATGGAACTTTGGACTCTTTAATGTGAGCCTGTTCTTCACGATTCATTCACATCAAAAAGCCGTTCAAAAGACTGGCTTTTTAAGTGTATTTATATTCAAGAGGCATGCCTGATAATTCATTTTATCAAAGAATAAGGCGCTGAGAGGGGTGAACTATAGGACATTTCATTCGCCCAAACCTAAGGCATGACATGGATATATCCTTTGACATTATGTTTAAGGTAAAATAAAATGACATGCTACTTTAAAGAGACAGACTTCTTCTTTCCATATATGCATGCCTTTTTATGCCTCCATGCTGTTTCTTGTGTTTAAATAATACAGAGAAAAAAAGCTGATAAAACTCCTGATTTGTGCCTGAGAACATTTTTCTTCAACACTTCACTGGTAAATCTCCAGTTTTCAGATGGGCGTGACTGACAGGTAGATTAGACAATCAGGTAAATGCATGGTTCATCTGTTTCAGAACAAATATGGCTTGGAAGGAAAAAAAGAAAGAAAAACAGGACTGAAAAACATTCCTGAATCTGCAAAATCAATGAGCGAAGCACTAAACTCTAATGCTGCGTTCAGACTGGGGTGTCAAGGCGTCCAATTTACATGTCTTCAGGAGTCGGCGTGGCACGAATCTGGTATTTGAGCATTCAGCCATCAACGCTCTGGACGCGCATTCAGAGAGTCAGCGTCAGAAGTTGAAAATGCAGAACTTTTGGCGTTGAACACGCCACGTCAACCAATCAGGTTGGTTATTGTCCAGGAAAAGGAGAAGAAAGAGAAAGACCTGGGAACCAGGTCAGGAAGCCACAAACACCAGAACAAAAAATCTATGCCGTGTCATTAGCGGATTATAAATATATACACGCCACAACTTTCGAGCCAATCACCAGGACTACACCAGGACTGGACCAGGACTAAACCAGGACTGGACCAGGACTAAACCGGGACTGGACCAGGACTAAACCAGTGTGATTAGTGTGTCATTAGCGTGTCATTAACAGAGTATAAATACATACATTCTGCAGCTGCCGAGCTGATCACCTTTGCTGATGGGTTTTATCCAGTAAATACACTAATGCCACTCTCTCAACTTGGTCTAGCAATCATTCCGGGAAAAGATCGGGAAAATGGCACTTGTTTCCAGGACAACGAACACGTGTCAAGTATTTTTCTCCCATTTATCCAAGACACACGTCAGGGGCGTCTAAACTCAAATGCAAAGGCGTCCAACTAGAAGTGTCCAGCATGTTTTTTGACCCCCAACTCTGAACGCACCATAAGGTGAGAGAAATGTAATTCTATTCGCATTGACCAATCAGCAATTGTTTCACATGTGTCAGTGAAAAAAACAAAAAAAAAACAAATCTGCACCATCATGTTTGTTTCTGGCTTGACAGAGGGAGTGGTGACCAGACTGTTGTCCCCTCTGACTGACATCTCTCTCTCTAAAAAAAAAAAAAAAAAAACAGACAGAGAGTCATTCTGAATTTGATAGGCAACCTCATTTGTCCAGAAGTGGTCCATGGTAACACACACACATAGTATCTTTAAAAAAAAGTCAATCATGTTCAAAGAGAGCTATTAAAAAGTCATCGATGCAATTAATTTTTATAATGCAGCTTGTGTTATTGATGGTTTATCGAGCAAGTCATCAAGATGGACAGAATAAGCAGTGTTTATTGATGTCAGAGAGGTCAGACCAAAATGCTTTAAACTTGTACAGAGTGATAATATAGTAATCTTGTGGTAAAACATGCTGTCATTAGAGCTACGAAGGCAAGCAGTACAAATGGAGATAATTGAGAAGATTTCTGAGGAAGTAAAAAAGACACGAGGTTAGAGAAAGTATAGTTAAGAAAAATTTAGATGTAGAATGACAGCAGGCAACTGTATAATTATGTCTATCGACTGTACAAGGTTTACGCATGTCTTTAAACGCATGAGCTTATAACTCGCTGACTGACCTGACCTTTGACCCCATCATACCATCCACCTTGACTTGATGTACGGCTTACTTTCCTCCCCACCTACAAAACAATCATCCAATCTCGAATTTACACTTCAGAAATTGCTATGTCAGACTCCACACGCCCCAAGCATGACTTATTGGCTGGTGTGGTGAATTCAGGTTATGGAGTTCACTTTCTTTTTGTCTTGTTCCCCTCAAAAGATGTCTAACCATATTTTCACCATTGCTGCTTTTGAAGGTCTGTCTTGCAATCCTTGCCATGTATTTTCTCATAATAACGTTCTTCTTTCTTCATGCGCCATGGAAGCGAGCCTGATTTGTTTTCTCCCACTTTAAACAAATCTGTAACAAAGCAAAGAGTGCTGTTTGAATATTGCACTTGCTTGTGTTGCTTCACTGAGCTGTCAGCTTTAGGGGAGACATTTGTACCAACTTTTAATGAATTCTTCCAAGTGCAATATATCAACAATTCACAAGGCTTCATGTCACATCTTTTACGATGCCTTCTTTTTCTCAAACATCAGAAAAACAAAAACAAACTATATATGCGTTTTGTAATGCGGTATTAAGCATTGTCTTAGTATAGCCATGCCATGCTTTGGAACATATAGCCTTATAGGTAATTCTGACAGAAAAAGTTAAATTATAGTTGATCTAAAAAAAAAAAAAAAAAAAAAAAGCTCATATAACTGAAACTTAAATATTCAGTCTTAAGTCTTATTATTAATATTGTATCATACTTGTCATTGTGCTCAGCGGTTGCTATGGTGAAAAAAGTGCTCTGAGAAGAGTTGTGAGTTATTTGGCATTACAATTTTGGATTTTGGACACTTGTTTTTATTCTAGCAGAACAAATGTAATTTTCCATAGCTCATCCTTTCAGCAACATCTGCACGGAAAGGTAGCCAGTGGAAGCAATTTTATTATTTGTGTACAAAGCTTTGGCAAGTTTGCTAGATTTAAAGGCACTGTACATATTTTTTACTGTCATAAAAAAAATTACAGAAATAGTTCATTTTAAGCAGTCTGCAGTGGTCCAGAGTTATTCCCAATTTACTTAATTACTTTACTTTTTTTTTTACTCATTATTTACTATGATGAATTCAAATGCTAGTGCAGAATTTTACTAGCCAGGCTGGCGCCACCGAGTGCCTCTATTCAATTTCACTTCTCTCCAGCAACTAGGTCAGAAATACATTAGACGGTTGGCAAAAGCGAGTTCGGGCACCAGCCAATCAGCAAAGAGCCATACATTCTGTGTTGGCAACGATTCCAAAGATCGAGGATTTAAAGCCGGAACAAAGTGAATGTTTGGTGAATTTTATCAAGGGGAAAGACGTTATTGCCCTTCTTCTTACGGGATCTGGGAAAAGCTTAATATATCAGTTAGCCCCTTTAATGGCGCCTTACCTTGGTCACAACCAAATAGCAGCAATTGGTTAAATTAAAAAAGTATCCGCCTACCACCGAGTGAATGAATTCTAATGTTGTGAGGCAGATGGTTTCTACAAAGTGAAACCAGCTGATGAATCAGGCTAGAATTTTACTCTCACAGCTACCAATAACTACCAACTAACTGCTAACTGGGATGCAGACCTTTTTTGACCTTAAGAGCTGCTTATAGAATATGTCTATACTGGTGCAAAACAAATTTTGCTCAACCACAAGGACAAAAATCACGTACATGCCCTTTAATACCCAAGCCCTGAAATACTGAACAGGACATAACATTTTTTGTAGTACTCTTTCCTGGTTCCTGTTCACCCATCTTCCTTATAACTACGCCTCATTTTTCTCATAACTCTCTTGGCATTTGCTCTGAGCTTTGTCGGCCCAGGCAGACTATGGACCCATGGGCATCAATATCTAATAACACACTGCCCCCAGTTTAGCCCGTGCCCCTTTAGCTCAAATTTAAGAGACAACTCCTTTAGGTCTAGCTGCATAAATTGAGTGGAAAAGTCAGAAAGACCCCGTACTTGCCTGCAGAAATTCAGCGCCACCAGTGTTTCGATGTGCAATTAATCTGAAATGGCCAGTCTTAATCAACCCTGCCGTCGCCCCTGGTTACCGAATTCGCTCAGCTTCGGAAAAGATTGCCTCTTGCCATACGGTGATGTCATCATTGTGAGACCTCAGCGCTGTTAATAATACATTACAAGCACAAGGGTCAAGCTCATGGTGGTAAGTGAAGAGCCGATTAGTGTGATTAAACTGAGAAATATGCTACATTCACACGAGACTGTATGTTACTGTTGTTAATCAGAGAGGGTCAGATAGCATCTTTATTGCTTCGCTTTCAATAAGAGTGAATACCAACTGATTTGTGATGTTTAAAGGGCCTAGATTACGCCATTATAATGTTGTTTCCTCATCACAAATATCCCTGGAGTTGTGTTTGATTTCATTCACACATGTTTAACTCACAAACCCTACACATTTAGGCTGACATCTTCTCTTAAACACAAAACAACTCTAAACCTATTCCACCTTGTGATGTAATACAGGAGGAGCTCCACTGTGATTTAAATGCACTTTCACTCGGATAATTTGGATACTTCTAAATAAAAGGTAAAAGGTTAACTTGAAAACTATCACTACATGACATCACAAGGTGGTAAAAAGCATTTTGATCTTTGAAGATGTAGACAGACTAATAATAAAGGATTACTCAAATGTGTGAATGAAACAAAAACACAACTCCAGGTATGGTTTTGAGGAGGTAACATGCTTTGAAGGGGCAGTCCAGAATTTTGGACATAGGACCTCATTTCCTAGTTAGCCAGAGTGTTGAAGACATGTGGAGAAACTTTTTTAAAAATATTCTATCCAGTCCTTGCATTTGCAGAGGTCACTGGTGCTAGGCTAGTGCATGTCAATGGCCATAGTTAGCCTGCCACTAAAAACAGTCTTACCCACTCCACAAAACACCTGAAGCAAATCTATTATTACACCAGACTGTCGATGTAAATGTCTGAGTCAACAGAATAATGTTTTAAATAAAACTAACCTTGCATCACATGAATTGTTGCATGTTAAGGGACTATTTTCTCTGCAGCAGTGGAATTTTACTTTCCCGCCAAGATAGGAGTTAGGAGATATCAGTCTGCTGCTGTCGAGCTTTCTATCAGGAAGTACAACTCACTGCTGCTGCTCACACTTAAATCCTTCAAATGCAAAGTTGGTTTCACTTCTAAAATTATTCTGACACAGACACACACAGACATTTACATCAACAATGCCTTTCCCTTCTCCGTGTTTGATAGAGCTTAAGAAAGCAAATGTCCTCATCTTGCAAGACTTGCGGCCGGGAGGGGGACAGAAAATTACAATTCTTTGTGGGAGCGGGCGGGAGCAGGACTGCACAGTGCGGGTGCAGGCAGGAGAAAATTCAGTCTGGCGCAAACGTATTGTCCGGTGTAATAATAGATTTGTTTCAGGTGCTTTGTGGAGTGGGTAAGACTGTTTTTAGTGGCAGACTATCTATGGCCACTGAAATGTGCTAGCCTAGCACCAGCAACCTCTGTAATACAAGAACTGGATGGAATATTAAAAAAAAAAAAAAAAAAAGTGTCTCCACATGTCGCCAACACTCTGGGTCACTAGGAAATGAGGTCCTATGTCCAAAATTTCAGACTGTCCATTTAAAGCTTGCAAGAGTCTATACTATGCTATGCTATGCTATACTATACTATAATATAACAATACCATATAACAATATAATATTACAATTAGTGCTGTCATGCGATTAAAAAAATTGAGAGATTAATTAATTATGATCTGTAATTAATTAATCTAATTAATCTCATTTTAATCTCACCTAAAAATTGCTGAGAAAAGCCTTCAATTTGAGGTATTTTCATTTAAATTCATTATTACATTATTGTGGCAGATCAAAAGACTGATATAGAACAAAAAAAGTGACTTTATAAAGTCATTTATTGTTTTAACAAATCTCTCCAAATTGGCTGTTGAGCCCAAGTCTCCATGAATAAGAAACTGTTTGCTGTAAAGTAGCAAAGACGAGGAAATCTGAACATAATAACTTTTGTCTACTTAAAGACAATAAAAAGTCCAGTCTTTCCTTAACCATATTAAAAATATTATTGATAGAGAAATGCTTTATATATGAGATCACTGGTTTTAGTCCTTGTTTTAGTCCTGGTTTAGACCTACTTTAGTCCTACTTTAGTCCTAGTTTAGTCCTGGAATGGATTAATCCTGGTTTTAGTCCTGGTGTTAGTTCTGGTTTAGTCCTGGTTTAGTCCTGGTTTAGACCTGGTTTAGACCTGGTTATAGTTCTAGTTTTAGTTCTGGTTTTAGTTCTGGTTTTAGTCCTGGTTTAGTCCTGGACTGGATTAGTCCTGGTTTTAGTCTTGGTGTTAGTTCTGGTTTAGAGGCGCACAGGAGGAAGCGCGGTTTACGCAGCGTACGCGAGAAAACACGATCCACACGCGGCGCACGGGAGCACGTCGGTGTCCGCGCAGTAACTACGGAAGGAAACGTGGTCCGCGCGTTCTCAGGTTAATGACGATGATGAAGGTGTGTGTTTGTGTTTGTGTGTGTTTGTGTATAGGACAGTAGTGCAGACATGAGCCTATGCAGGTTGTTTTCAGGCGATATTATGTGTGTTATTTTCTTTTATATTTCACGTCGGGAGAAGAATTTCCAAGACACGAATGTGTTTTTACCTGTGCACTGCTGCCTCTGTTCTACTGGCTCTTCGACCTCGTCCATTGTGCCTGACGCCGCCAACGTTAACATGACGTTTACATCGCTCTTACTGCGCGCGTTTTGTGTGGGTTTCCGGCAATGAGTGGAATTACCGAAATTAAAAAAAATTGTATAAATGTGTTTTTTTTGTGTGTGTGTGTGTGTTGTTGTCCCAACAACACATAAAAACAGGTTTTATAATAAAGCAACTCACATACAGAAACACTAAAGTTAGAGATTAAAAATGAGATTAACGCGATTAAAAAACATAACGCGCTAAATATGACTGTAATTAATTAATCGCAATTAACGCGATAATTTGACACCCCTAATTACAATACAATACAATGCAATATAGGACCTTTAATAATCAGTACAGTAATAACAATGTTGTAGAATATTACATCACTGAAGGGCCTGTACCAGATTTTTTATTTCTTCTAGTAAAAAAAAAAAAAAAAAAGTATTTTGTTGGGAAATAACTAATAAAGAAGCAAGTGACAGGGACACAGATTTTTGTACATTCATGCACATTATTTGCTAAGAATTATGGGAAAACAACTGCCTGACTCTATACAGTTCATCTCCATTATAGTGACTATGAAGAGAGAGCAAATCACAAAATGGGCGGAGACTGATGAGAGTCATGTAAGAGGAATTGCACTAGACAGTTGTTTCTGCGGTGAAATCTCAGAGTGACAGAATGAACTAAGGGGGCGGTGTTAATGTTGAAACTATATGTTCTTGACTCATGGTTCTACACAAGCATAGAAATGTGTCCATTCAATGTTTAAGATGCGTGTTAGGAGCCAAATGGGAAATTCATTCTTCGCATTTAAACCATCCATCACCTCATGCCAATATGGTGGCCTATCTGGAGCAGCCACAAAGCAGAGCTCAGGGACTACCAATAGATCCTGAGCAAGTGTCTGTAAGAATGGCTTGGACAGGTTTTATTTGCATTGAGCAGAAACAAATCTATACAGGCTGTATACAGTGTACAATTTCCAACCAGATATTTATGGCTCAGGATTAACACATCTGTCCTGCAATTGATTTTTTTTTTTTTTACTATTTACAGCAAGGAAATGTAATGCTAAATCTACACTTACCAAGTTTTCATTTGGATAATAAGTACAGAAATACTACATGAAAGAAGACTTTATAAATACTTGCTACTATACTCAAATACCTATTCTATATTACGAAAATAGGCTACCACTACTACCACTACTACTACTACATGATCCCGATGGTAAGGCAAGCGTTGCCCAAGTTTTAAATCTACACAATTTCCAGTCTCTAGTTCCCTCCTGCCTCTGTGTGTGCTGCTGTCTGCCAAAGCTCCCTCTCCGTCTCTCTGATCCAGCTGCAGCTCTCTCTGTCTCTCTTGTGCTTCTTATCTTTACAATATAAGTTACGGAAAGTAAACAACTACTTTGTCACCATTTAAAGAGTGAAACTTAAGATTGAATTTAGCGCACAGGCCATGCATGTGTTTATGATGATAGTGGTAACATGTGGATGCAATTAAGCTTAAAATCCTGTAGAAACAAAATTGGATTTCTAAGGCATTATTGGTTCTATCAACACTGAAAAAAATCCTGGCACCCTTCTGTTAGTACTTGTCTATGTTGTGAAAAAGATGCATATTTCAGCATATTGTTCTCAGCCTTGACTACAACTTTTATTTTCAAAGCTACCCTTGTAGAGAAAGGACTCAAATTTGATGGTAAATGCATATTGCTTTCTCAGGATATAATCAGTTCAGCATTGTAACATCGCAATGTTTCCCTTCTTCAGTCAGATGAGCCACCTACACTTCCCTTTTCTCACATGCCATAAAATGTGTTAGCCAGTGTTATTCTCAAATGAACAATGAGACATAATCACCACCAAGAGGAAGCTTGTCATAGTATGTATTAATTACACTGTAATTTGCTTAGTGTACGGATTTATGAACAGTGCATAGTGTTAATAAGAGATGTATCCACAACTGTTTTAACACTATCAGTAAAAAATATGAAAATATGAAGTAGATGCAAAGTCTTCAAACTGTAAAAAACACAACAGATTATTTAGGTCCAAAGTTATTCCTCATTTATGCATTCCAAGCGTATAAATTATTCACCATGACGAGTTTGTAAGCACATTTCACAACTTTCACCAACCAGATCAGAGCAAACAGAACAATTTAAAACATTTACAAATAACTTCTTTCTTATTACAGAAATTAACATTGATGAGGACCAATTTCATTCTTACATTTCATTCTTATTCCTTTAATTATCAATGCTGTTGTTGTGATTGTTTCTCATTCATACAGAGGCCCGCACACGTTTGGACATCACAATAATGCTGATGAAAACTCGCATGCTAGAGCACACTTCCTGATTTTCAGATGATAAAGCACAGACACAGACAGCATACAGCACTCACATTTCTTATAAGCTGCTTATACAATATATCTGTACTGGGGTAACACTACACAGAAAAATACCTAATACCTTTGGCGCTTCAGTCCAAATTTGGGTCCATTCTGGATTGTGCTTGGATGGATTTGAATGAAGTCCATATTGAACAAAGAGAGAGATGCTGAAACCTGGTTCTCATAGCAGAATAAATGTCCGGCCTCTGGTGTGCTCACAGGTGCTGTTTACTGGACACTCCACTCATGTTGGCAGGGCTTCTCCAGAGCTGGCTACAGAGCGGACTACTGGAGCTAGGCAGACACTAAATTGGCGAGTGTGATACGCCAGCACGGGATGAACCAAACAAGTGTTGGTTCAAAAAAAGAAGTATTAAAGCCTCTGGAGTCTCACTCTGGCAGCACTTATTTCTTATTTGTAAGCTAAGAAGTTAATTAGTGGAATTGGGAAGTGAAAAATCAAGTAAGTATTTTTTATTTTGAGGTTAGTTTTCCCAATACAGGTAAATGTTTGCGCCGAATAGCTTCAGCCACGTGGTATTTGTTTGCCGAGCTGTGTACATTATAGAGTTAGACTATTGATTAAAGAGCCCATATTACGCTATTTTCTGATCTGTTGTAATGCTTTTTCTCAAATAGAAAACACTCTATTCCATCTTGTGATGTCATGGAGTCATGCAGGGGGTTGTTTTAAAACACCATTCACCTTCACTAGAATCCTTGGGATGATTTCAGTCCTGGAATTGTCAATCTCTTCTATAAGCAAAAGGTAAAAAGTAGCAGTTAACTACTGCTTTGTGACATCACATGGAGGATATTGATCTTTGAAGCTGCAGACGGACTAATAACAAAAGATTACTGAAACATGCATGAATGAAACAAAAGACAACTCCAGGTATGTTTTTGATGAGGTAACAACATCCTAACATGGCTTAAAGCTCACAAGAGTCCATTTTGAGTAAAATAGGACCTTTAACATTGAATTAAATGGAAATGTGAACTAAGAATATTTACACATCTAAATGTGCTTCAACAGACTATAGGTTAATTATAATCCGCATTGAAATTGTATTAATATAACCACAATGTTGGCATGTCTTCTTACAGTATATTGTTATAATATATGTTAATGTATGTTACTGCATCATACCATGCAAAAAGCGTCTCTGGAGAGCTGGTTAATCTAAATGGCCTCTAGTGAATACATATGTACGTGAATAACTGTACTTCAGTTGAGGTACTCGAATACACTTTGGAGCAATATCTAATTAGCTACTGTTTCTTTCTTTCCTTTTTATTTATTTACTTTTTTGCTAAAGATGCAACACTATTTCTCTTTTGCAAAAAATCTAAATAAAAAAATATATATGACTTTCTGTGTATTGTTCTTGCTTTCTGCCTCTACATTTTGTTGTGATTTGGATGTCTACAACACTGGCTCAAATTCCTCCAAATGTCCTATGCAAATTTCGGTCTGTTCTTTTGATTTATTAACAAACTTGTGCTTTGTCAGCTGGAGGATATATGCGAAGAGTCTGTCAATTCTATATCACAATGCAGACGGGTATCCACATATCTAATTGTGTTGCTCCCCGGGCTCTAGACTTTAATGCATGATTGACATATTCATTCATTAGCCAGATACATTTGACAGAGGGGCGACTTGCCAAGAGAGCTGGAGTGTTGAGGGCAAAGAAAGCATTGTGAGTATGTCTGCGTGATAAAGCAGAACCGTGGTATTTCTCAAACGCTATTTCAGATTTTCATCTTAAGAGCTTTGAAGAGGTAGTTTTATGCAGTTCTTCAACAATCGCTGGGTCATTTTAGTGCACACAACCTACAATGGACTCAAATTGTGACAAGTTGAAACAGATAAAATCGGTTATATGTCTGCAGTTGAGGTACCACAGCAGCCTTAAAAAGTGTACCTCTGCTTTTCTTCACTCCCAAACGCTAAGGCCAACTTAAATGCAAAATCGACTTTTTAGTTCTTTTAATCATGTTATAGTTGTTTTCCCTCACTGAAGTTGTATTTGGAGTGATTTGTGCATGTTGGAGTAATCTTTAATCGCATTTTGCTATTTTCAAGATGCCATATTGCAGATCAGTCCCTGTTCTCCTCTCTCTTCGTTTCTTTTCTCTTCTCTATACTTACTTTGTGCTCCAGTTTTATTTTCTTTATCAGTGAAAAGTGTAGGATTCAGCAGAGTCACATAGTCAGTTTGGTACAAATGAGAAAAATACAATCTGTTGCTTGCTAATGTGATCTTCTGCTCTTTGTTGTGACGTTTGACGTTTACGCTGACAGCAGCTCCCACTGGGAACACCATTTTTCTAACAAGGGAGTCTGTGGACTTGTTTCTTTTATTAAGACATTTTAGATGATATACTGTGATAAAATGTGCAAACACTGATCCATGGGTGCCATAGATTATAGCTATACAGCAGACACAAGCACAGTAAGTCTTCTTTAACTGTGAGGTTTAATTACACTTATGACCCAAGTGATTTACAGTAAAAAGTACCTGTCATTAAGTAAATATATGAACTACCCTAAGGTGTGAACTGTTGTATTTTGCACAAATGTTCCTGCCTCTAATTGGCAACACCTCTCAAGGTGATACCATACCCAATATTATGTTCTACCAAGAACCAATGTTTTTATTAAACTTTTCTTGTGTTTATACAATGACATGTAGGGTATTTAAACTACATTTAGTTTCAATATTTTTATTCCTCTTCCACAACTCCGCTGTCCATTTATCTAGGCATTAGCATGGGAATATTCCAATAGGCCAAGACTTTCATGTTGATAATATGTACATCTAGATGAATAATTACTGTAATTGTGATTTCCTGGTAATTCTTTAATTATCTCTCTTCTACCCTGAGGCATGCCCCTATTTTCACCCATGGAATACATCCTATGTTCTTTTCTATGATCAAGCCATGCATGCAGTTCTGAGTTCAGCTCATAGTGGGATAAAAAGAAACAATGTCAGCCTGTAGATGCCGAGATAGCATCTCTGTGTGTGGAGAAAATCCAGGGAGGACGTTCAGAGCAAACAAAAAGGAAATGAATGAGACAGAGGGATGGCGGGAGGCGAGGAAGACGCATTATTGCAGTACAAAGTAGTGGCACATGGCCATTGACCCGGCTGTCTCAAGTGTCAATGTGAGTTCAGTGTTGGTGATATGAAGACTTGAACAGAAAACAGAACAGCAAACACTCATGGTTTTAGAGAAACGATGAGAGAAAAGGACTGTAGATAGCAATATACTAGTAAAGCTATGTCAATGTATGTAAATGATATGCTGCTGAATAGAGCTTGAGAGAAAGAGTCATTACTGCAGAGTAGCGTTTACATGGTACCACTTTGAAAGACTATTTAACAAGCATGAAAGGAAAAATAAATAAATAAATAAAAAATAGTGACTGGCCTGCATGGTGAAAGGATATAGATGGATTCTGTTTTACATGTTACATTTATCTGTCTGTAAATTGCATTAAATGGACATAATATAGAGTCTAAGCTTTATAACGAGGTATAACCTGCCCATGTGGACTTTTTTTTTTTTTTTTCATGTGATACCGATAGCCAATATGTCTCCAAGTGCCCATATTGGCCGCTAATATCACCCTAACCGATATATTGGTCTGGCCCTTGCTATTATTATGCCGTTTCTATTCAATTGGAACTTCTTGTATTTTTAGTAGAAGACAAGGTGGAGCATAAAGCAAAAGTAGTAAAATACTGTGCCAAAGTAAATTTTAAAGTGGATACTTTTTACTTTTACTTCACTACATTTGAGAGCAGGTATTTGTACTTTCAACTCCACGTTAATTTTTGAGCAGGATTGAAAATTAAAAGTATGTTTTATGATGTGTGAGACCTGCCTGTTGAAAAGCCTGACGGTTTTATTTTTAACACATTCATAGTTTGAGCAAACAGAAAAAAAAAAAAAAAAAAACAGCTAGGAAAAATATTAATTTACTTGTTTCTGTTCAAAATTCTGCAGAAATCTTTATCAAGATCAGTATATTTTAAGCTTTTTTCTTTTATTTATTTTTAAGCAGGTACATTAATACTTTCACTTCAGTTTTTTTTTTTTTTTTTTTTTCATGTGATACAAATTTGAGTACATCTTCCACCACTGCTATAGAACAATATGATATGTGCTTGGTGAAATCACACAGTAGAAAATACAACCCAGCATGTGCACATCATAACAACCCACACAACAACCCCCCCTCTGCTCATGTCAGTGGTAAATATTAATATTGCTCCACGTGCTCATACATCCAGACATAACCTCTTATGCCGTTGCCTGGTGACTTTGAAGCAATTAAAAGCAAAAGGTTGCCTGGACCCTGAAAGAAAATACCGATGAGGGAAATGCTCATGGTTCATATGGGTCTTAATTGACAGCGCAGAGGAGCCTGACCTACATTGGCACAGTTATATGGTATGGCTTTAAATGCAGGAATCTCAGAAGGAAGTTTTCAGAAGACCAAGGAAAACCTCCACACCTTCTTGCTGTCTCTCATTTGCATTAGAAGTATCCCAGTAATTTTACAGTCAGCAGGTGGTAACTTATGCAATACTGGAAGGTTAGTAATTGTGAAGTGTGAAGAAATGAAAAATAAAATAAACGCAGTAACAAGCTGTGTTTGTGCAGAAAAACAAGCTCTTTGAATATAGCCACATCGATGGGTCAGAAATCACACCTTCAGCTTTTATTAAATTATATAGCACACTATATTTAGAAAAAAACAACAAGCTAGTGACACATTTGAATCACTACTTTGAGGCACTGAGGTCAAATGGCAGAAAAAGGGAGCAAACTTGTAGCACGTGTAAATCCAAGTGCCAGTTGGCTTTGCGGTGTATTACTTTTAATCTACATAAATCTCCAGTGAAGAAAATATAATCACGAAGAAAGCAAGAAACCATTTTCTGGGGAAAATACATTGTGAAACTGTAAAAAAAAAAAAAAAAAAAAAAAAAAACATATCTACAATTGAGTAAATTGGTAGATTTTTTATTGCTGCGTGCCAAAGCAGTTTTCACCGAGGGGGGACTATGTGTGGGAAAATGCATAACTCGAGCCCATTACGGCACGCTTTTAGCAGCAAGCTCGGCTGAGTGAAGTTCACTGATGGTACACTCCACGATGCATTATCAACTCTCAAGTGGCACAATTGTGGCTTTGGCTGCATTCATTCGCACAGTGCTGTTGTTAATTTCCCTGAAAGAAAAAAGTGCTAGTTCCAACATGTAGTGTTTAATCCTCAAGGCAAAACGAACTTCACTTTGAAAATATTGCCTTGTGAAATCTGATAAAATTATTATACAAACTTTTCTGATCTGTGTAATAGGGTGAGTTTTTCAATAAGTCATTTAAAAATAAAGCCAGTTTGAAAGTAAGAGATTTGAGATTCAACAGTTATCGCTGCAATATTACAGGACAGACCAGTTTGTAACCTTTAGCCTTCAAAGTAGAATTTAAAGTTTTTTTTAAGAATTTAGATTTATTTGTTCATGGTTATTTATATCACAGCAGTCAGGGAGTGTATTACCTTTTACCCTTTTGTCAAATATCAAGCGAGGTGGTGCATCTGGAAACTGGAGGGTGACTGGTTTGGATTTTGCTTGGTTGAGTAGAACTATAAATGTACATCATTGCATATATTTCTCAATTTTACTATATTTCTACTACATTTCTAAACCATTTATTTAGACTTGTCCGTGTCTTTCATGTCAATACATTATTTTCTCTAAATACAAATAATGCTTTCAAAGCCATGTCACCAATCACAGTCAGCTCTTCCCTCTGACCTGTGTCTGCCCTCTGCCCCATCTTTCGCGCCTGCATTTTCCTCTTCCTTTAATGCCCTACTTCACTCCCTTCTGCTTTGTCCCTGCTCTCCTTCTCTCCCCTCCGTCTTCATCACCTCTCTGGGCTCTTTGTGTCCTTTGCTCCTGATTCTTTTCTCTTCTTTCTCTCCTCCTTCACATGCCCTCTCTTTCTCTCTGTCTATGTGGTGGCAGGCTCACGTTTGTTCTGGGCGCTGTGTGAAATAGTAGTGCGGGGCTGTCCGAGGCTCTTACCAACCACACTAGAAGGCTGCATTAATATTGCATGCTACTGTCTTATCGACCACAGCCAATGCCAGGAATACAGAGTCGACTACAAGACAAGTTAGCGGCTAGAGTGGCGGCGCGCACATGCAAAAGATATGTACACACAGACACATACTGCATGCATAGAAATACAATGAGAACCACTACTACAGCCAGCGTGGAAATAGTGGTGTCGGTTTTAGATTTCTACAAATAAAAGCTAAAACAGGCATACAAAATATCCTTACAAGGCTGAGGGTGAAAAATTAATTTTGCACAATTATCCTGTTAGTGTATAAAAAGTATAAATGCAAGGCGTTACAACCAGTGATTTAATATATAATTTAAAATGCAGTATATTATTTTTATTTTGTCTCTCCTGTTGGCTTTGATTTTCTATGGTATCTGCAGTGAGGACATAGTGCTGGCAGGTCATACATTTTAGCTTATACCTTGCATATCATTCCAATGTGAATGTCTTGCCTAAGGCATCTACACTGGTCAGAGCAGTAATCAAACTGCTCACCCTCCGGTTATGGGGTGACGTTAACCTGAATGTCCTGCACATAGGTCTCCATTTAACATTAAATCAATTATATTGTTCTGTATTCACAGCTTTCCAGGAACTTGGTGTCTAAGTGAATATGCACATGTTGTCTACTCACTGAAGTGTTAAAAACCTATTACTAAAGCCCAGGACTTATTTGAGGAACTAACCTTCAGAATGCTCTAATATTTCACATTAATTGAAACAAGCGCACACACAAGCCTAAAGTTACAGTGCACATGTGTGTGCATGTGGGCAGCCCGCCTGGTTTTTCCATCAGCTGGCCTATCACAGCTTATTATCAGCTCCTTTGAACCATGGGCTCAGAGCATGATTGCACTCTCAATTAATGCCTGTATGATCTACTTTGACAGAGCGAGTAATGACAAGTGCCTCTGCAGTGTGCACGTGAGTGAGCGTGCACATGAGCAGACGTGTGTGTGTCTGTGTGTGTGGACATACACTATGTGTCACTGTACAGTTTGTGTGTGTTGTGAGAAGCATGCCTGGTCGTACCCTTGTGTGTGTGTGTGTGTGTGTGTGTGTGGTGCAGCTCACGCCAGGGGCCACTCAACCATTTTAGGCAGAGATATACTCTATGTGTAGAATGTCTTCTCAAAGGCATCCTTTTATCTGCAGCCTCTTCATAACCAATGGAATCTGTCTGAAGAACACCTATAGAAGTTTCTTATTGTTTCTGTCATCTCTGATAGGCCCCAGGATAAAACAGAGCACCTCCCCTCTTCCTCTGGAAGAGATGTAGGAGAGCATTTGAAACAAAGTTTGTGGGCTGTATTGGCTTTGGCATACAGACATAAAAGCTGTGTGTGTTTGAGAGTATACATGTTCACCCAAAACAGTGTCTGATTGACATGAGGAAGATAAAAGCAGCTGGGCGTCTGAAAGAGCAGACTTTCCTCTGTGTTCTTCTGAAACACAAATGCAGATGAAAGCTGTGCTCAGTTTTAGAACTATGTGTAGAAAACACCACTGTGTTTACGAGAAAAATGTAGTGTGACCTCGAAGAGGTTATGCATAGCCTACTGTTTGACTTTGTGTTATTAGTGTGAATGTATCTGTTTTCATGAATTCTGTTTATCTCAAAATGAAGTTACATTTCCTTTGTCATACCATGTGATTTGTGTTTGTTTTTACCATTCCCAGTGGTAAATCTGGGAAACTCTGCATTTCTCTGTGAATAACTGGCCCCTGCAGCTCACAGCAGGCTCCATGTCAATGCAGAAATGTGTCTGGCTTCCAGCCATCTTGTGGCTGTTTGTGGAACTACAGTTAATCCATGCTGGATTACCTCTGGGTAATACTTGCATGATTAAAAAGGATTTTGCCTCTAGGGTTTTAATGAGAATCTCAGCAGTGTTTGTAGAGATGACCCAGGTTTTTACAGTCAAACATTGCTTTGCATGTATATCAAAGAGACACATGTGTATTTAACACACATGATCTGTTAGGCTACAGAGAGATGAAAATAACACAGTCAAGGAGAAACATATTGGTAAATCAATTTAAAGATGGTTTGAAGTCACAGTGAAGTCAGGCAATACCTCATTTCAAAAAGGCATACTATCTACCAAAGAAAAGTGTTTACTTGTGTTAAAGAAGATTCACATGCTTTATAAAATAAATTTCATTTCATATTGAACTGTGTAGCAATTGCATATGGTGTTTGCAGTCATTTAAAACATCAGCTCTGGTTAACTGGCTTCATCTTATTCCTTAGCTGTCAGTGTTGTGAGTCTGGGCTGCTCTTAGCACACTTTCACATTGCCCCACCCTTGACACTAACATTCTGGAAAAAAAAAAAAAAAAAAGAAAAAGGCAATAATTTGTTTATTTTATTTTATTCATGTGGCCTGCTCACACTGCTGCAGGTTGGGTTTCAGGGTCTTATCCATATTGTGTGTATGTGCATATGTTTGTGTGCATGCCTTCAGCAGACCTGGCCTGAGGTTCTGAGCCATCACACTTTATGAGCTGTGGCAAGGTGAGAGCAAAACATCTGCTCGCCCACAGAATGCCTGGTCTGGGACTATCCTCAGTCTGACCATCCTCTGCACACACACACAAACACACACACCCACACAAACACACACACAAGCACACGCACACGTGCACACACACCTCACTCCCACAGGATTAGAGTCTACAAGAAATTACCTAATTCATTTTAACTACTGTGTACGCCTTCATAAATGAATTAGCAAACAACATATTTTTTTCTCAACATAAGTGAATAACTCACTACCTGAATCACTCAAGCCAGAATGCAATTACTGTCTATATAGTTTTTGGTGAATCCTATGAGTAAATATTAATAATAATAATAGTATAGTGCTACACTCAAAGATACTTGACAATCCATTATTCTTTCACTCCAAAGTTTGTAATTTAAAGCTACTTCTGTAGCCACAGCTGCGTTAGGAAACAACAAGATCAGCATCTCAAAGGGGAAAATACATGGAAAGCACTTTAAACAAAATTAAAGCTGCAAACATTGTTAAGGTCCCTCACATCCCTTGTGACCGCGGGATATGTTTCACCACCAAGATCCTGTCTCTCATCCCTGCATTGCGACCACCCCGGTATCTCCACTGCCTGTGCATCATGACTGCTCAGCTACACTCGGTGTGCAAATGTAGAGGACAAATTTCCCACAGGGACAATAAACTGTACTTTCTAACCAAGCCCTTGCTCTGTGATGCGCCTTCATCAATAGGAAAATAAAGGATAAATTCATCATTTCAACTCCAAGCAAGTGTCAACTATTAATCTGCTTGTATAGTTGCCACTGTGCCAAAATAATGTAAGCCAACCCATGCCTCAGCATCCCAAACTCCACAATGTGAGCTGCGTAAGTTCCACCGTTCTTTAGGACTGATAGTAACCTTTTAAAGTGTCATCAATGATCAGCAGCGGCACAGCAAACACCGCGTCTGCTGCTTTGTTCTTTTTTTTTTTTTTTTTTTTTGCGTTGTTTTGCTTTGTCTACTTTTTTGGTTCAGTTCATCTTCACTTTTACTTCTACATTATGTTTTGCTCAGTTTAATTCACATTTCATTTGGTGTTCTGTGGGATCATCTCTTCTGGGTTTCATGTGAGCGGCTTGCTCTGTGCGTCCAGCTGTATTTCATGCCCTGTACCTAGTTTGACGGCTATCTTAAGCTGGGTAACCTTTTATTGAATGAGTGTGCATGGGTGGATCCAGATTTTATATACTGTAGTTATTGTCAATGAAATAAAAAAAAAAAAAAACTCAAACGCCGACCCCTTTATGTGATAGTGCAGCCCTTTGCCACATAAGCTAAACAGGTACACATCAACAAAGTACAACAGCACAACTAAAGCAGAATAGAAAAACAGCGTCTTATGCTTGTATGGTGTGATTAGTGATGCATCGAGCTTACTTCTCATATTACTCATAAAAGAGAACATAAAACATAAAACTCATGAAAAGACTGTATTCAGCTAGAATAAAAACACAACCCGGACCAGGTGAGTTTCAAACTCCGGCCTCCCACATCCCAACCCAGAACCTAACACCATAAGACAATTCTCCGGCAGCCTGCTAGAGCTGAAGTGTGGTACTTATAGGAATACACCAGGAAAACACTTAGGCTCTGAGTGGTTTTTTTTTTTTTTTTTTTTGTCAGCCACATCAACAGCAAAAAAAAAAAAAAAAAAAAAAAAAAAAAAAAAACGAAAAAAAAAAGTTTTTAGAAAAAAAAAAAAGTAAAAGTAGAATTTTTTTTTTTTTTTTGAGTTGGTGGGAAAAAAAAGCACTTAGAAAATAGAGCCCAAATGACCTGCCTCTTTTTTTTTTCTCTTGCCTCTCAGGGCAAGTGAAAACTGGCTTTCCTACTATGCTTACCTGTGTGCCTTATAGAGGGATTATCAGACTATGTTACTTCCCACTCTACTATGCATCTCTTCTGCTGAAAAAGTCACTGTCTGGTATCATGTCTGGTATCATGCCAGTGTCTTAAAAGATTTCAGCAGATTCCAGGCTCTCCCCGAGGCTGGGCTAGGTGTATTGATGAGGTATGGGTGGATGTCCGGCTACTGAAGTTTGAGACATTTCTTCTCGCTTATACTTATACATAAATGCATTTCGAGTGCACAAACCTAGTTCATATTCGTGCCTCACAGACAACAGAATGCTCCAGGTTTCTGTTCTGTTACATAACAATGGTATAATATAAAATGACTATTTAGGACCAAAGGAAGTGATGCACAAGATTACCGAAACATCAGTGAACAAAGCAAAATAGTCCAAGTATGTTTTATGATGGGGAACACGATTTTAGCAGGACTGTAAAGCTCAAAAAGTCCATTCGGCATGTTATGTCTCATTTAAGTTACATTACATACAAAATAGCTGAAGTAAGGCTAATTCGATGCAGATGTCTTGTGTTCCGTTTCTCCAGGCCTGTTTAGACTTGCTTTACAATTTATGGGTTATCCCTCTTCCTGTACTACTCACTATTTCTTCCTGTCAAAGGCATTGGAACAATCCCTCAGTACCTGCCATCTCAACCCCTCTCCGCTTCCCTCCAGCCCCACTCACAGGCCTCCTCTCTGGGCCGCTGTACTCCGACCGCCAGCCCCCCCCACCACTACCACCATCTTCAGAGAACACCCGGGAGAGGGGAACTGCCATGTAAGGTCTAGTGGAGAGAGGATAGACACAGCCAGTGTTCATAGCGCCTCTGACATCCGAATCACTGAACCTGCCCACTTCCATTCTCTCCAACCTTGTCTGTCAGGCTGCCTGTCGGTATCTGTGCCGGAGATACCAATATATGTGTGTGCGTGTGTGTGTGTGTGTGCATGAGTGTGATTGTCGAATGTGTGTGTAGAGCCATGCTGCCTTTCTTTTATCCCCTTTTGCATGCAGACAAAGTTAGCTGACAAAGTAACTTTTCTTTTCTGACACTGATGGAGAATATGAGTGACGTCTGGCTATTGAGACATTTTGGCTTTCAACAAAATATTCTCAGGCAGAATTTAAAGATTGATCAAACACTGAACTTGTGGTTGGCTCAAACCACAATGCAGTCCTGATGTCATGGGTCTCATTGTTCCAGTCCACCTGGTAGATTTGAGCTTATAAAACGGATTCTCATAAATTCACAACTACATAGCATGTAATCTTACTACAAAAGGTACGTTATACAATTATAGATGTATATTATTCTATCTGTTGTTTTTTTTTTTAGATTATATTAAGGATTGTTGCTGTAATTTCTGAGCTACTGTGTCCATAAAGTTTTTACCCGTGGATCAGTAAAAGTTTATAAAATGCAATAAACTGGATAGTGGTGATTTTAGTGTAATACAGATAATACTTTGTTTGGCATTTTAAGGTTTATCGACTAAGTTGTTAGAATCAAATCAGTTGTTTCTACAATGATAAAAAAATAAATAAAAAAAAGAAAGACTTTAATTTTGTAAATCACACTGGGATAGTAATTGCAAGTACTGTAATTTCATTTACTTACCTGTATGTAACATTCAGGGAATAGCTAAAATGGAATTTTACCTTTAATGTTTATATCAATAGTTTAGATAAAAAATAATAATAACAAAATAAAAGGTAAACAAAAATATGAACTCCAGGCAAAATGAGAACCAACAAATACGAAAGCTTTCCTCATGCAATAGCGTAGTCATTCATTCATACTGTAGTGTACAGTGATCAAGATCTGAGATGGTTTTGTTTAAAAAGGGACAGAGCAAAAGTGATGTTGCCTCTGCTTTACTTTCCAAAAATGCAGCCACCCTATTTAATATGCCTCGTCAAGTGCCCCTGAAGAGCTTTGGCTAAATTACAGTCATCGGCTGAATACCGCTTGATATTTTCCATTTTAACTGCGGCGAGTACAATTTCTTTCTGTCTTCCACTTGGCCTGCCTCCACGTCAACATCATTTGTCTGCTCTGTCTGGCCTGTAATTGTAAAACACTTCACATAGTCTGAAAGGGTGTAAACAAATGCAAGTAATGCTCTTTTCTGACTTATAGAAATCAGTAGATGGGAGCCCAATCAATGCACATAGGCTGCCACTCAAGCGTAATTTTCAATGGTAACAAGCATATTAGATCTACAATGGTGTGAGATAGTCAAGGGCATTCTGGATAGGAGTAATGTTTGAGGGTACGAATGCATAATAAAAACAAAAAGAAATTAGATCTAGTTTGCTTCATGTCAAGGAGTTGTACACACCACTACCACCTGTGCGCACTGTATTCTCAAATTAAATGTTAAAGGTTTTATATTATGCAAAATGTACTCTTGTTAACTTAAAGCTGTGTAAGAATGTTGTTACTATGGAGTAAGAAAGCTTTCAGAAATATGCATGTGCATGGGGATAGAAATTAACACATGTTTGGTAAATCCATGCATCTCAAATGAGTCCAGTCATACATAAAATATATTGTGTGTATTTTATCCATTGGAATATTAATTGAAAAGTTACAACATCAAGAATTACAATCACCAAATGAAAATTTACGATTAGGCTTTCTTCAGTAGGAATACGAAAAACAGACCCGACTCTGCTGTGAAAAATATGTCATCACTTCTCAGGAATTATTTATTGAGCAAAAGAAACATCGACTGAGATGCCGGACTTTTGCGCTGCATACGGACTGAACCAGGACTGAACCAGGACTGAACCAGGACTGAACCAGGACTGAACCAGGACTGAACCAGGACTGAACCAGGACTAAACCATAAGGACTAAACCAGGACTAAAACAATGTTTCTCCTGCTCAATAAATAATGCCTGAGAAGTGATGACATATTTTTGACTGTAGAGTCGCGTTTCTAAATTCGTATTCATACTGAAGAATTTGTGATGTTGTAACTTTTCAATTTGTATTCTGATGGAAAACATACACACAATACATTTGACATACGACTGGAGTCATTTGAAAGTTTACGAATATTTATTTTACGCTCAACTACAGTCAAATATGCGTGGATTTCCCAAATATGCATGGATTTCTATCCTATGCAAACAAATATTTCTGACAGCTTTCTCACTCCATATGTTACCTCCTTAAAAATTGTGATTTGCTTCACTCACACATCTCCGAGTAACTCTTTATTATCAGTCTCTCTTTCTCTCCAAAGCTCAAAATGCTTTGTTCTACTTGTGATGTCATGAAGTGTTAGTTTTCAAGTTAACTGCCCCCTTTACCTTTAGTTCAATCGAGACTGGCAATTCCAGGGCTGAAATGATCAAAAAATAAATAAAATAAAAGTGTAGCAAAGTTTGAAAACACAGTGGATCACTTCCTGTATTACCAGATGACATCACAAGGTGGAAGAGAGTGATTCACCTTTTCTGTTTTAAAGAGAAGAACCCTGCCAAAATATGCAGGATTCGTGTGTTAAACATGTGTGAATGAAATAAAACACAACTCAAAGTATGTTTATGATGAGAAAACCTTATAACAGATCAGGAAATGGTGTAATATGGGCCCTTTAAAAACATCTTTTAACATCTAGAAGAGCAAGCAATGTGGCACAACTTTTTTTTTTTTTTTTTTTTCTGAAATGTATCGAGTAGCCTTGTTTGTTGTTGTTTGTGTCTGACTTGAGCACAGCAGACACACAATGAGGGCCCTATACCTTGCAGAAATAAACCTTGTGTGTAACAAGGGCTTATATTTGGCTGAGGCAGTGGTCTGATCCATTGTGCTTCCTAATGCACTCCTCTTTTCAGATGTGCCTTTGTGCTCCTCTAATGCCCCTCTAAATCAAGTGTGCGCAATCGGGACGATCTATAACCATCTAAAGACACATTAGGATTGACATAACTAATTAGAACCAATGATTAGGCCGGCTTAGTGGACATTACATTCTGTCTCACGTGCCAATAGGAGGTGTCAAGTGCAGGCTGGGGACAGGCACAGGTGTTGGGGTGACATCCTGCGAAATCTGCCGAAAAAAGTTCACGAAAGGGTAAAGGAGTTGTGAGAAGAGGATAACAGATGAAGAAGATGAGAAATTCTGGGAGAGAAGAGTGTTATTCAAAGAGCTGTTAAAGTTGTAATCAAGCCAACCGACAAAGTTTTTAGCCAGGAAATGTGCTCACAGACAGGAGCTGGCGGGCTTATATAGCACATCATGGCACCTAGATTACCCAGCAGGCATCTGGTGAGGCAGCTAACGCGCTCTAGCGGAGCATGTAGCCGGTCCATATGTATACAGGCGTGTGTGTGCGGTGCTGCGTGGGGCGTGGGTGTGTCAGGTGTCTGTGGGGACAGCTGCTCACTAAACAGTATCATTGTGACTAATTGGGGATTACCAACTCTGCACGGGGGCACTGGAAGCAACAGTCTATGCTGACAGTCAGGACACACACACACACACAAAAACAAGACTTGGACCAGTTGTTGTAAAGAGAGTGGGTGTCTCACAAGTCAAAAGGTTCAGTTACAGTACAGTGTTAAAATCCGTTTACTCATCAAAAACATACCCAGAGTTTTGTTTTGTTTCACTCACACACTCACAGATCCTGCATATTTAGGCTGAGTTCTTCTCTCAAACAGAAACAACTCTGTTCCCACTTGTGATGCCATATGGTAATACAGGAAGTGCTCCACTGTGTTTTTAAACTCTATACACCTTCAGTAAAATCATTTGGAAATTTTCAGCCCTGGAATTGCTGCTATCTACTGAACAAAAGGTAAAAGTTGCTGTTAAATCATCATATCATTGTCCTGTCAATCATCATATATGTGTTGCACTGTCTTCCTGTGACCTCTTGCATAAAGCTGAGTAAGGTTGTCCCGATCCGATCATGTGGTTGGAAATCGGCGTCGATCACGTGACTGTGGAGGCGCAGGATTTGCTCAGGGACATCCAGTTGGTGCGACTGTCTGTCCCAGAGCCTGGTGTACTAGAGGAGCTTTACGCTGGGACTTTTGGGCCATGCCATGCTCGGGCGCTGTTACCTGGGGTTCTGTGGCACATGTTCATCAACCCAAAAACATGCTACATAGGTCTCCAGAACAGTTGATAGTCAAGGTCAGTTAAATACAATCAGTTCAATCATTGTGTGTCCTTAGGCAAGATACTTCTCCCACATTGCGTAGTATGAAAGTGGTGTGTGTGTGAGTGATGGTGGTGGTCGGAGGGACCGATGGCGCCGATTGGCATGGCAGCCGCGCTTCTGTCAGTCTGTCCCAGGGCAGCTGTGGCTACAATAGTAGCTTACCATCATGAGGTATAGAGCGAATGAATAATGCTGAATAATGCTCTGTAAAGCATCTTTGGCAACAAAAAATGTCTGTGAAAAGCACTATATAAATAAATAAAGACTTACATGTTCACACCTGCACGGCCGATGGCGTCATCGCACGACGCTGTTTGTTGCAAACAAAACAAACAGCTCTGTTGTGCAGCAGAGCTGGCACTATTGGTGGTGAGGGTCCGTCCAGCAGCGTGGGGCGTCTATTAAGTGGTGGGACTGATGTTGTGGTGCGCGCTCTGTGAGTTTATGGATGTGGTGGCGGTGTGGGGGAGTAGGGATGGCCAGGGGAGAGAGAGGCTGTGGGCTTCTATCATCTCGTTTTTATTTGTTAAGATTTTGTATTATTTGGATTTCACAGATGAGCCTAAATGTTTCAAATGTAATGTACAGGCTTCCATATAAATAAATAAAATAAACAACAAATATACAAACTCTAGATTGTGCAGAGTCTAGTCTCAGGGTCTGATCTGATTCTGGTCTGGTTCCTTTTGTCCAGTTACTTAAATATACTAAGTTGCACATTCCAAGACCAGACTGTGAAAAGTCAAGATTTTCAACAATGATCAATGATTAGAAAAGCTAATAAAAAAAATTTAAGTTTTGGACATTTGATTTTTCACACTAAGTTCAGCCCAAATACTACACATTGAAATCAATACAATCTGATCCCCCCACACATCCTGGATCTTATTCTTTGCTCTTAGTTCATTTTATAATATTTTATAGAAGTATCAGATTGGGACTCAAAATGTGATCGGGAAATCTCTAAAGCTGAGATTTTATTACTTGTTTTTTCTATTTTATTTTGACTTGTACATATACACTTATATAATTATGTCTTATTTGACACCTTGCTATCTTTTGCTACTTATTTAGAATTAATTATTACCATTTATATGTTTTACTTTCCAAATAATTCCCCTTGTGGATCAATAAAGTTTGTCTAAGTCTAAGTCTAAATTGAAAACTACCGCTTCATGACAATGTGGAACAAAGCATTCTGAGCTTTGGAGATGTAAACAGACTAATAATAAAGGGCTTCTCAAACATGTGTGAATGAAACAAAATACAACTGGGCCCAGTCAAGCAGAAGTAAACAGCAAGGCCAAAAATTCAAGTTCATGCATCTAATATAATAATGTATTCAACAGATCACATATGTACTCTAGTTTATGAAACAGTTTTCACCTTTTTTCTGTACCAGTTTTGGTTCTAAAGTTACATATGTTTTAAACAGACCATGTATGCAACATGGAACAAAAATTATTTCCCAAATTTCAAAAGCAAATCATGTCTGATGTATTTCATCATATCTTGTGTTATTCGATCTTTGAACTGTTGATAAAGGTACACGATTTTTTTTAAAAAAAAAAAATAAAAAATTAAATGATAAAAATTTGCTTGGAAGGAAAAATATAGAAATAGTTACTTTTCATTTTGAAGTAATATTAAAGTATTCGGAAGAAAAAAGCTGACAAATTATGCAAAATCCTGCACCTTCTACTTGCTTGCACAATTTTCCCTCCATTACTATTCCCTCCATTAACATGACCTTTATTAATAAAAAAATCTCATCTCAGTTTGTTAAGGATATGTAAGTGAGAACCGCTAGTTATCGCTGTTTGTATTTATTGCCCAAAAAGTGCTGCATATTTCATTCCCTCTGTTACCGACATGAGTTTTTAAAATTTTTTGTCAACAACTTGAAATAATATCACAGGTTTAACTTTACCCTGTTGGAGTGTTAACTACTTCCTACATTCTAATACCTTACTTATTTCAATAGTCCCTCTAGTTTCTGAATAAGAGCTGTTTGAATGTAAAAAAAAATCTGCCCCTGTTTCACTACCTCTTGACCGGACCCAACTCCAGGTATGTGTTTGATGAGGCAACAAGACTATGGCTTAAAGATCAAAGGTCAAATTTCCATAATACAGGACCTTTAACATGGCAGTTTGGGAGATATTATTTTTGAGGAAAAAAAAAAAAAACTACTACTTTAGCTTACTAGTGAAAATAAAGTAGAAATCATCCAAGACCACAAATGACATGCCCTGGTTCTACCTTAACCATCTGGTCCTATCAGCCAATAACAACCTGCTACCACTGCCTCTAAACCTTACAGACATCTTAAAATATAAATTAAATAAACTCACCCTAAAAGCAAAGTGAATCAAGAAGATCGTTGAATATAGAAACTTTGAATGCTATGATGTGCAATGGTGCTGTTGCAATGCTTCTGTTTAAGGGCAGTGTTTATTGTCATAGTAGCATAATGTTTCTTTTTCTTCTTTTCTTAGTTTGGCCTGTGCTTTAATATATAATAGTGATAATATAGTACTTCTCTGCACTAGAGTCTGTACAAAGGAGGCTATTTTATGTTTTTATCCCCAAAACCCATTTATTTCCCATGTATTTATGTAACTAAATATTTTTTCCTCAATTGGATGTAAAAAAAAAACATAAGTCACGAAACATAATTCACATAATTCAAACCTGCCAGAGCCAGAATTAGAAAAAATGTGGGCACCTGGCCTGCCTCTTGTTGCTGCTCAGTTACACTTCTTATATACACACAAAAGGTAAAACTGAAGAGAGCGTATACGAAGACAAAGTAAAAGGCTAATTCAGTGAAGAGCATCTGTTGTTGTTCTAGTCTGACCTTGCTCAGGCTTTGTGTTCAGATGCATATGTTGTGCTGGAGGTGCAGAAATGCTACAAAAACTATCTCTTATTATCTTTGATGATTATTCCATTATGCACTTCACCATATGCCGCACTTCCCCATTCCCTTTATTACACAGACCTTTTTCTCCTTTCAAAATACTTCCCGTTGTATCTTCATCCTTTTCAGCTCAATCTCAGCTACTTTCCATCTGCACTTTTCCACGAAGACGGTATTTGAGCAGAACGTGTCCTGGATCTACAAACTGGAGCACTCGTTCACAACAAAGCCTGAACAGGAAAATATGTAGAAATCAGACATGGACATGTGCTGGAGCGCCCCACTCTTTGATCCGCCCCCTCTGTCCTATAGCCGACAAATTGCCTAGGGACCTGCTTGTGTGTCACAGTACCTCTCCGTCTGAGCCTTGAGTCATGTAAAAATACCACGGCAGCGGTTAAAAACAGCACAGGGGGAAGGCAGATGAGGCAGCCAAAAGCACTTGTGTTTATTCCTAATGGGACACCCACATAAGCCATGCAGGAAGAGGGGGTATTTGTCACAAATCCACAGGGAGGATACGTTTCAACTGACTGCCAAGGAGGAAGAATGAAAAGAAGGAAAAATGAAAGACAGGAAATAAAAATGCTTTAATGTTAAAATATGAGGCTTGGCAATATTACCCTGCACACGGTACAAGCGCAGGAATTTACAAGAAAGCAGACATTTTCTAACTGTTTATTGCAGCATTTCTTGAAGTTGACTTGACAAATTATATTTCAGGCATGCACTGTATGTTATAACAGGTACAATGTTCTAGCTATACCAATCAATAATGAATTAAAAAATTACATTTATAAGCACTTTTAAGGCTTTAAAATCACCAACATATGATTTAGGGCAATCATATGTGCTGTTTTACTAGGCTTATTGAGGTTTATGGCATTACTTTACTGTGCTCAGTGTTGGGGAGTAACAGATTACCGGAGTTACGTAATCAGAGTACAAATTATGAGTAACTGTATTCAGTTACAGTTACCGTTTCAGTGAGTAGTAATTGGATTACAGTTACTTTGTTTTTAGTTTGTTACAGGTCTAAACTACGTCTAAAACCAGGTCTAAAACCAGGTCTAAACTAGATCTAAACTAGATCTAAACTAGGTTTAAACCAGGTCTAAAACCAGGTCTAAAACCAGGTCTAAAACTAGGTCTAAACTAGGTCTAAACCAGGTCTAAAACCAGGTCTAAAACCAAGTCTAAAACCAGGTCTAAACTAGGTCTAAACCAGGTCTAAACCAGGGCTAAAAACCAGGTCAAAACCAGGTCTAAACCAGGATTTAAACAGAACTAAACCAGGTTTAAACCAGGTCTAAAACCAGGATTTAAAGAGGTCTAAAAACCAGGTCTAAACCAGGTCTAAAACAGGATTTAAGAAGTCTAAACCAGGTCTAAACCAGGTCTAAACCAGGATTTAACTGGACTAAACCATGCTGCGTGGACCATGTCTTCTCGTCTTCTATCAATAATATTTTTAATACAGTTAAGTAAAGTCTGGGCTTTTTATTTTCTTTTAGCAGATAAAACTTCTCATGTGAAGATGTCCTAGTCTTTGCTTCTCTACAGAAAGTGTAGTAATTCAAAGTATTCAGATTACGTTACTCACTTTAAGTAATTTAATGGATTATGTTACAAACTACATTTTGGGATATGTAATCTGTAATCTGTAGGGGAATACATTTTAAAAGTAACCTTCCCAACACTGACTGTGCTTATGTAATAAAATATATGGACAAGTCTATGTTGTGGGTTCAAATGCCCCCAGTGCCCCCAGGATGAGTAACAGACAATACTGGGCATTACCTGTACCAAGTAATAACAATAGTATCATAATATTGGCCCACTAGAGTAGATACGATTATCTTAGCCTTTATTGTCTGCTGTGTTTTATATAAATATGCATTTTCAGTAAAGACTTTTATGTGCTTCCAAGATGCTTCAACTAACTAAAGAAGCAGAGTTTTTTTTTTGTTTTTTTTATAAAAATAATAAATAAGAGTTTGTCAGTCTACGCAATAACATAAATCACTCTTGTGCAGGTGGCAGTTTGTTGCTCACATTCGAATGGAAAAGTAGTAGATGCTTTTTGCACCTTCTTTCACCTCCTGACCTCTGCTACTTATGATCCCATGGGGAGCAGAGGAAGAAGCCAGAGGCACATAGACAATGGTACACAAGTCTAAATGATGCTCTGATACATGCTGTGTGTGAGGACGCGGGCAAGGACGCGCCTGCTGTTGGATAAGGGAGGGGTCAGCCAATGAACGGATAAACAAACCTTGATCCACGGGCCGCGGAACTGTCATAACAATACACACAGAACGTTAAAAGTGAAGAAATACACTGTTTCTAAATGCAATCTGCCCTAATATTTCTGAAAGCCAAGTTGTCCAGAAGTGCGGGTTGGATTTTAGCCGTTGTTTGCAATGGCTTTAACACTTTCTCACAAAACAATACAAGTCAACACTCAACTTGGATCTGGACTCCACCTACTAAACACGAAAACGTCACAGCAGTCAGAGTAATGAAATGATGCAGGGATATGAGAATTAGAGATAGACAATATATCGCCTAACCAATATATTGGGCCAATATTTGGACTTTTAAGCATATTGGCTATCGGCCTTAAATTTCCAGCATAGCCCGATATTTTGTTTTGGTCAGTGTGCTGCCTAAAAATACATACAAAGCTTTATATTAACACTTTAATATGAAGAGATAGCTGTACAAATCCTGACTACACCACACTCTTAAAGCTTCATGCCAGAAAAGGCTTTGGGTGAGTTTGTAGTAAATCTAAATTACATAAGTTAAATCAGTTCTACATATCGGACAAAAAATATCAGCAGAACTCATCGGCCATCAGTTGCTCTGGATTCTAAACAATCGGTATCAGTAGCAGTCACGGAAAAACCCATATCGTTTTTTCTCTAGTGGCAATATTGACCCTTTCTTCCGCAAACGCATTAGCTGATATTGTATACTGACATACTAGTCTGGCAAGTAGGAGATCTGTGGAGTAGCCGAGTCTCTGAACCTCGGAGATGGGGTAAAGAGTGTTGTGCATTTGCATTCATTTATTTATTGTGATGCATGCTTTGCCCAAAGCATTTACCTAGCCAGCCAGAACCACATGCTCTGATAAAACTTTACAAAGACGAGTGGATCTGGAGTGGATCGTATCCTGTCTCCCTGATTTCAGAGAGTGTGATTGACAGGTGGATTAGTCAGTCAGAGAGACACTTGGTCTTTTTGCATCAAAAACATAACTTACTTTGACAAAAGGTGAAAGAATATAAAGGATTGGGAAACAGCATGTTGTCTCTCAGCATTAACAATCAAAGCACCAAACTATTTCTTATCTCAGACAAAATAATTTATATATTTTGTTTTGAGTTTCAAGAGGAGATGTCTTCCTCATTTGGGAGACATATGCGACATCTTAGCAACTCAAGTTTGGACAGAAATTTTTCACCCTTTTTGGTCTAATTCAAGACCGTTCTGGATTCGAACAGAATGTAGAAGGAACAGGGTGGTCAGGCAACCAATGCATGATATTAAAATAGACAAGTAAAGTTCACTATTCAAAATATGCCCACAGTCTTTCAATTCTGTATAAAATGGCCAGATTTAAACAAGTTTAATAATACTACACACTTACCTTATACTGTATATGCTCATGACACTACTTTACTCACATCACATCTGTTCAACCTAGAAGAAACTGAACTGATATTGACACAGCATGAGCTACAGCAAGGAGTCTGGCTGTGCTTACATGTGCAATGCCAAGAGAGACACACACATTATGAGCTAGATCCTACATAAACACACTGGTCTTATTACTATTAACACTATCTGCACTGCCATTTCTGAAGCTAGTTACTACCCATTGCCTCTGTAATACTTTGTGCAAACAGTTTTTGTGGATATGGATGTGGATGCTGCATGATAAACAGGTCTTTCACGTGTGTCTGACAACTTTCTAAATGCACCTCATTATGTCCTCATTGATTTTTCATATTCCTCCTCACTAGTAAATACCCCCAAGGTGCTCCTATTGCACTACACAGCTCCGGCTCGTATCCTCAGCGGTACCTGAGCTTACCTATCTATCCATCCATCTAGTGTTCAGAGCAAAGCAAACAGCCCAGCACTTAAGGGATCCGAACGCTTTCCAATTAGCAAAACAAATACCTCCACTCACGCTTGCTGTGTCACAGAGGGCCCGGGAGAGCCTGGGCGGCCATTACACACAATTAGAATTTAATAAGCCCAATATGCTCACTATACTAATGGGGCAGGAGGGGAGAGGGGCAGGGTGCACATGGGGGGAAGGGGAGATTGGCCCTAATAATCACTATGGCTGTATATGTCTTATTGCTGTAAATCCGTCTGCTTGCTAACAGCTCCTTCCTCATTTAAATCATGTCAGGGCTTTCTGGGTAATCTCACTCACTGTGAGGCCCCTCTATCTACACCTGAATATCAAATTTCCCACCCTTTTGCCTCTCTTTTCCTATTCAGACCAATTCATTTATTTAGCCTCTGCCTTTGAATGTCTGCCAGCTCTTTCTTCACCTATTTTATAATTTCTCACCTCAGTCAGTGGCTCCATTTTTAAATTTTCCCCAAGCCATTTTATCAGTCTTTTGTCTGGGAACCAGAACGTTTTTGTAACAAATGTTCACATAGACTGACTCTGGCACAGTAGTGGTAATGTACTAACAGGAATATGAAAGGGGAATTGCATTGGAATCAAGTAATAATAGGACCATGTCAATGTGACCTTAAAGCAGGACTGATTTTCTTTTTTACAGAAATGGACTTTTGCAGGTTCAGTAAATGCATATCTTCTGCGTTAGTGCAAGAAGGTTAATGTTAGAACATTTCTATTCCCTGGCAGGACTATCTGCTGTAACTCATAGGTCACCAGTGGTCATTTACTCTGTGAGGCTTCAGGGGTCGTCCCAAGTGATAATCTGCTGTAACTGACTCCCCTTTATGTGGAGGAGCAGTGACTCGATCAGAAGTGAGTTCCTCATGTCAAGATGGAAAATACAGCATTACAAGTGGACATAAAGAATTTATTTATTTTTTATTTTTTAAAGAACAATGTAGAGAAAAGTAAAAATAAAACAAAAGAGGACAGAATTCAATGAATCTATTAATTTGTGTGCTTACACTCACAAGGTATCAGTGGTAGTGAGTCCATTTACTGAGCTCAACATAGTTGCCATCACATGAAATATGGTGATTTGCCACAAGATTAAGTCAGTTTTTGGTGAGCAATTGTTAGTTTATGTATTTGATTTCATTTTATCTGCTTTTTATCATCTGGTTTTGCCTGAGTCTGCGTTCTTCTAAACTATACTGCTCCTCAGGGTCCACCTCAGACCCCTCAAATGGAGCAGCGCAGTTCACGTTAGACAGTGGAGACAATTGTGGGCTGTACTGATTCGCTCCAAAGTGAACCAACAGAAACAAGGCTATAGGGCTGTCTACTGGATTCAACATTGTGTGGTTGATATGTGTCTTTGAACAGTTGCATTGTGTCTGTCTCCACTGTTAGCCCCTATTTGTCCTGTCCTGAAAGCCAGTGCAGGCCTAAAAAGTAAGAAATAAAATAAACATAGAATGTAGCATAAACTGTGACTTTGTGACTCAGGAAAAGCCCAGTAGATCAGACTTGTGCTCGTCTGTCTGCTCTCTCCAAACACCCCCTCCATATATCACTTCAGATCTGTGGCTCTGTTTCAATAGACGAGAGAGGCTCTATGAAATGAGCTGATACAAATGGTGTTTTATATGGCTGTGTGGCACCGTCAGACCCAACACAGCAGGCAATCATAAAAGCCATTGTCTGCTGTGCATGACACCTTTAATGTGCTCCATTTGATTTAATGCAAACCATAGGTGAGGCGGGGGAGGCACAGAGGCCAGGAGGGGAGGGGGGAGATAAGGAGACGGGTGAGGAGCAGAGAAATAAGGGAATAAAGTCAAAAGAAGAGATCTGAGTTCAAATATGAAATTGCATCCTGGTTGAAACATGGAAATGGCACATTTTCTTCCCGTATACATGTAATAAAAGCACATGTCAGCAGTATTCAATTCAGCTGTTAAAGGTGTATGGTCTCTGTATATTATCGACTTGACATTTCTGAGTGTGTGTGAGAAAGATCATTACACATACGCTAGTGTGTTAGCCTGTATAGGATAGAAATCTGTGTTGTTACTATAGATTTAAGTGAAATAGTTGTAGAGGAGTTGTCTGAGCTAGAATGAGACAAACAGATGAGACGTGTTATGAGAAAAAGTTAAATATTCAGTTATTACAATACCAGAGGTCTGTATCCTGATGAGTTTTTGTGCCTGTCTCCATTTCAAATAACACAATATGCTCATAATTACATCTCCCCTTGTCCAAGACCAATAGCCACAATAGTATAGGTAAAGGAGTATTTCATTAGAGTATGAGATCAACTGTATGTTGTATGAGTTTGTTTCAGAGTCTATTGTAGTGCGTGTGGTGGGAGGCTCATTCAAAGAGGTGCCTGTGGGTGCAGTTCCACCTCAGCAGGTCATTTACACATATTTGGATGAATGGGCACAGGCTGATGACTCCATTTGAGCAGAACTTGGCCTAAATCCTGTGAGTAGTAAAAGGTTGCCAGCAATTTATGGCATTTACTTTAAGTGATGTTTGTATGTACAAGGAAAGTAAAGCATTCCAAATCTCTGTAGACTAATGTGACCTTCATTTCTTTCAGCACCTTCATGTGTAAATGTATTACATTGTAAAATAGATCCCACAGTGCACTGAAAAGATTCAATGGCATAATATATATATATATATATATATATATATATATATATATATATATATATATATATATATATATATATATATATATATATATATATATATATATATATATATATATATATGTGTGAGTGTGTGTGTGTGTGTGTGTGTGTGCGTGCGTGCGTGTGTGTGTGTGTGTCCACGGATTTGCTATTACCTGCCTTCCATGAAGATGTATGACAGCAATGCAGTCAAAGGAGGTGAATGGATTGATAGTGATAAAATCACTCAATACAAAAATGTATAATTGTTAATATAGGAAGTAATTAGTAATTTGTATCTTAGATTTTCGTTTCTCTCAAATTTATAAACAGAGATCCTTTACGTAAGTAGTAACAATCAAATATTCTCAGAATGACCGTTTGTATTGTAAGTTTGCTGAACTATTCAAAGATACATTACATAATGAAATGTTACTATTTTCACAACCAATTTGATCATATTTAATTTATTCAGCAATGCACCACTCAACACTACGTACAAGAGGACACATTCACCAACCATTTGAATAAATGGCTGCAGGCTGCAAATTGATCTAGCTTGGCTGGCGTGACCGCAGTGATCAGTGCTTTTGGCCAACCCTTGTCTCTCAGCCTAATAGCTATATACACCCTGAGAGCAGGCCTGTGATTGTCAATGAGCACTCCAGCTTCCAAGCACCACAGGATAATTAGCTTGCATCCCCCGACTGTCAGCCTTGGCAAAATTCCTTTTGCTTTCTTCCTCTACATGCAGCCATTTTCTGTCTGTTTTATTTTTGTAAAGAGAAAGCCTTTTGAAGCCTTTTCTCCAACCTGGCAAATGTATGATGATGCTAAATGTGATTACGGTTGAGATTAAACGTTCACACGAGGGCTTGTGTATGAGCTGTACTTGTGTAGTCAATGTTTCTGGTTATTGGGCCCAATGGGTGTTAACCCTTGTATTACGTTGATAAAAAATTACATTGATTATGTTGCGGGTCGTTTTGACCCGCACATTGTAAATCCATGCAAAACAGTAAAAAAAAAAAAAAACATGGTTAAACCAATAACATCTTTATTTTAGATTATATTAACATTTAGAAAAGAGACAAACAATAACTTTTTAATTTCAACAGAACTATTTCAGAACAATTTAAAGTGTTCCCTCTTCACACTTTTTTTTTGTGTCATTCGACTTGCTCCATTTTCAATGTTCAACAATGTTCACCCATTTATCCCATACATCTCTGATCACAGCTAATTTGTCTCTTTCCCATCGACCAGCTCTGGTGTCGCGATTGTCAAATCGGATCACACGAGATATCATGTGGAATGTCTCCAGAGACATTGCAGCTCGAAAGATTGGCCTTCCATTTTCTTCATTCCACAGACTTGCAGTTGCTTCTCCTTTTGACCTGTACACTCCAGCTAATATCAGAATTCCAATGTAAGCATGCAAGTCAGTCTGATCCAGTGGCTTCCATTTCTCTTGAAATACAAGCCTCCCCACCAAATTGATCATGTCCAGTATTATCTTCTCTCTATTGTGGGGATATGAAGAGCTGAAATGCTGATTGAATATCATCAACTTATGTGACAGCAAATCTTGTGGGACCGGGAGTCATTTTGATGACATTGAAAGATGACCATCTACCTTGACTTTGGTGGGGTGATGTTGACCATTTTATCTTACTATCTTTAGATGCCTATGTATCCTCTGTGGATGATGATTGCTGCATTCCTTGGTCTTCATCTGATGGAGAGACAATGGCAGACTCGTCCTCTGAATACTCCTCATCAGAGGAAAATTGACAATCTGGATCATCAATAACATTGTCCTCAGTCTCTGAAAGATCCTCTGCCTCTGAAATCTCTTCCTCTGCTTCACCATCCCAGTTCAATATCTGTGCCAAAGTTTCTTGAACTGGTGAACTTCTGGAGCTCATTTTTGGTGTGTTTGCCAAGAAATGAAATGAGAACAGAGACAGTGAGTGACAAGGACAAGGGCGAGAAAGTTCTGCCTCTACTTGCACCTGGGTCTCAAGACAATCTAAACAAAGTAAATCAAAAAAGAGATCATCAAAGAGATGTTTATTTTTCGATCTGAACAGCTATTTACCCACATTATAGTGTCTGGGTCAAAATGACCCACAACATCATCTTTGTATAAAACTCTGCACAGACATTGTACTACACATCAAAGAGTCCAGATTTCACACACGAGTTCATGACCCAAGATGAGAAAAAGTCACAAAATTGTAGGAAGAAAAAAAATGGATAAATAGTACTTTGGTCAAAACAAAAACTGAAATGGGTCAAATTGACCCGTAACATAATACAAGAGTTAAGGAAAACCTCCATATGCCCATAACTTATGGTCATATTGAATGGATATTATGATTTATTTCCCCTCCCTGTGTTTAGTGTCTCCACAGGAGGCAGGAGGCAGGATGCCCTTACAACTTCCCTCATGGGGAGGCAACTGTATGGTGGTCATAGTGTTGTTAAGGCATATGCCTGGAAAAATCTAATCATGCAAAAATGTTTATTTTATCTGGTCACAAGTACTTCCCATGTAAGTTTTCAGCTTATAATTACTTGTAATAAAAAACTGTTTTGTCAGGGGAGAACTCAAATCCAGTCTGCTTAAAATTCAATTATTCAGTACTTGGGTTTGCATAAACAGATTTAATTAAATTTTGATATGTTCTGCACAAAGTGAGCATTCTGTTCTTGTTGGTATATTGATTCTATTTCTTGATGAGTCAGACAAAGACGGGAGATGGTGAATAAACAAGTAGCCAACTCTTCCGCAAAGATCACACAAATGTGGGCCTTTGAGTTCTGTAATAACATCACTTTCACGTCCCACTTCCTAACAACTGTTCATTTGTCAATGTGAAAGTGTAGGTATATTTTTTTTCACACTACTGTTGACAGAGAAGAAAGACAAAAGCTACAGTAAGGTTTTGCATTTGTACCTGGATGTTGGTGGTTGAATCTCAGCTTCAGGCAGTGTTCACTGCTGTTGTCATTCGTGAAGATACTTCCTCAGCTTGCCTATTTACAACTGTGGTGTGTGAGAGAGTATTTGGTGCTGAGTCATGGTGCAGACTGACATCCAAAATTCCATGAGGCTAAACCAGATCTGGCTTCAGATGTAGCTTTGGAAAATAGCAATTTATTTGAGCATCATTAATCTAAGATTAATGCATCAGCCCTATTTTGGTGATAATGTCTCTTAAAATCATACATACTTACAGAATGCTCTTAACACTCCAGATGGTCACCTGGTCACTAGGCATCATCTTTGGAGTGCCTATGGTATATAGGGGCATGCCACTCAGTTCGCTTCTAAAACGATAACATAAACCATTTCACGAGTCATAATAAAAACAAAACACATGTTGGGTGTATTTAAATGATACTTGTTCCTTCAGTGCAGTGCGTGCCTAGAAAGGACGAGGGACTAACTCTGTGCCATTGGACTATTCTCACGGACACTGAGGGTTATTGGAATGATTTAGTTTGCGGCAAAGTAACAGTTCCTGCATTCAAAGATCGTGAAGCTGCTGATGTCAGCTATTTCCTCTCTCTCACCCCCATTTAATCACGGCATGTAAATCAAACAGAGAAAGAAAGCACTAATTTAAAGCTGCTTGAAGACTTTGGGTCCCTATGGGGGCTTAATAAGGTGCAGTGTCTGGCTGTGATGAGAGTGTAAAAGCGGATTAATCCCTTTTTTAAAAGATTGTGACATAAAAACCTAAACTTGGAGGCTGATGATTAATAGAGCAGGAAATAAAGGAGTGCTGTTTATTAGCGATGGATGTGCTACACAGACAAGAGCGCACCCCATAAACACTTTATATGTGCACATACACACTGGTACTTAACATGCCGTGGTGCCAACTCACCAAGGGGCTTTTCAACAATCCCTACATCTTTGTCACACTGCCTATAATTACCACTTTTCTTATTGGATTGATTCTCTGTGATGGTGTTTTCTAATTATGTATAAAGCTATTATACATGTTATTCACTACACTTATAATTGCACCGAAAATGGTTCATAAATCTAAAGTGCTTGTCAGCTTGTGTGCAGACTAATGGAGCAACAATACTGTCTGGAATATAGAATGTTCTGAGATACACCTGCTGTATGCTTTTGTGAACTTTCACTTAAATGGAAATATCCCTATTATTAGAAAGAGATTAGACTCAATATTATTTATCTGAAATAGAAAGCAAATGTTGTATTAATATTGCACTGTTGGACTACTGGAACACTGTGTCTAGATTTGAGGTGAAAAGTGAGAGAGTAGTCAGCATTCTTGACAAAATATCTGCATCCATTACCTGAAATGGCCATTTCCACATTGCCATTGTTTGTATGTTGTATACCATTATACACACATTTAAAGGGCCTATATTGTGCTATTTTCTGTGTGTTATAATGTTGTTTCATAGTCAAAAACACGCAGAGTTATTGTTTTGATTCATTCCCACATGTTTAACACATGAAATCTGCATATTTATCCTCTCAAACTGAAAACACCACCTTGTGATGCTCTGTTGTTATACAGGAAGAGCTCCCCTGTGTTTTTAAACTCCATACACCTTCAATAGAATTGGATAATTTCAGCCCTGGAATTTTCCATCTCTACTGAACAAAAGGTAAGACGTAGCTATTAACTTGAAAACTACAGCTTTATGACATCACAAGGTGGAACAAAGCATTTTGAGCTTTGGAGATGTAGACAGACTAATGATAAAGAGTTACTCCAACATGTGTGAATAAAACAAAACGCAATTTCAATTTTTGTCAAGATAATAACATTTTATCATGGCTTAAAGCTCACAAGAGTCAATTTGACATAATATAGGACCCTTAAATTGAAAATATACAGTAATTACTGATATAAATATCTTAAGTTGAGGTACGAAGATGCTTGAATAAAATGGAGGCAAGAAGTTTCATCTAACTTGTTCCATGTTTACATTTCTGTTTTGCATTGAACACATGGAGGTATAGCTGAATGTTCTTGACCATGAGCAGAGAGAAAATAAAAAAGTTTGTGAAGCTTTAGCTTACCATGAATGTAAGCATGGATGAGAAAGGCTCTTCCACAGTTGATGTCCTTTCTCTGCATGTGCCTGTATAATGTGTGTCCTATAGTCATGTTCAGTCCTTCACACTCACACTACTGCTGCTGCTGCTGCTGCTGCTCCTGTTTGTGCACTGTCCTCGTGTGGAAGAGAATCCGCCCCCTTGAGAGGAAAATGGAGCGTGACGGCAGCCTCATCTGAACTGGAGGAGTTTTTAAAGGTGGCCAATTTTTCAATGGACTTATTCTATAAACTTTATGTAATGCCAATTTAGTTGTGGTATTACAAAACGTTTACTCAAATATTGTATGTAATTTAGGGATTAAAAAAGAAAAAAAAACAAAAAAAAAAAAACACTTGGAATTCATTGTAAAATAGTGATTTACTTGCATTATTTCTTTTTCTCTCTTTATTTAATTATTTTATTTTATTTTTTTCTGCTTTTATCTCTAATTGTGAGGTTCAAGAATCTTCAAAGCAGGACTATTTTAAAATTAAATGTAAACTGATGCTGTTATTTTAGCATTTGATACACAGATATCCCTTATTTATTTTATTTTATTTTATTTATTTATTTATTATTTATTTAGTGCAATAACTCATTTAAGATAATCTTTCTACATTTTTATTTTATTTTTTTATTGTAGAAAAATATTCAATATTCAAGAGTGTACTCATGTCAAAACCTACAAATTTGCAAAAACAAACTCTTCGTCTGTTTATTTCATGCAGATTTGGGAAAAGGTGTCACCTCTTCATTTGCATCTGTGTGTGATCTGCTGTCATCCCCATACGTAAATAGCCACATCAAAGGGGGATCTCATATGCATGAATTTACACTTTAGTCCCGTCTTCAAAGCAAGAATATCCACATTATTGAACTATTCACTGTGATCACTGTTTACAAAGCCACTGGAAGATGAAAGTGAAAGCTTGTGTTCATATGTGATAGAGGAGGCTAAGCAGCTCTGATACAATGGAATAAAATAGAGGCGTGGATAAACAGGATTTTCTTAGAATGCGTAAAAACCTTAAAGAAAGTGAAAAAAAAAAAAAAAAACCAACAACAAAAAAACACTGACAATCAAAAACCACTTTGACTTTGTGCTTCCGCTGCCCTGCTCCTCCGCTGTCCTCGTAATCACTTTCAACATATTAAATTTGGATTAACAACAATAGGGGAATTACAATACAAGCTGGCAAGGAAATTATTTTCAGGCCCACTAATGAAATTCATGAAATAATGCGCGCCACATTTCTCACCTCAAGGTAGACTTAGCTGCTTGCAAACACATATGCGCACAAATAGGCTGATATGAACCCAAAGGGAAGCAATAATTAGGAAGTAATAATGGGGAGATCTGCCTTGTCATTTATCATTGTACGCTATGAAGGGGAGATGTATTGGATTGTTTACCAGCACTGATTAAATATGGAAATGGAGACTGTTAGGTGTGAATAGAATATGCTGTCATTGTGAGCATGCAGATGGCAACGTCAGTGTGTGAAGCAAAACACAAGGGAGCCCATAATGTTAACATGTAGTGTGCGAAGTCAAGGGCTCTTAAGGTAACTCGGCAGCAGAGGCGGGGGCTGACGTCATAGAAAATCGTGTAAATCACATCTAATACAAAGCGCTTCTTCGGCATAATCCACACAGAATCACATGTATTCATACAAATGGAATACATGTGCAGCAAAGTCCGTCCCTGGGATGAACCCCCGCTTGGTTACTATGATAAGTGCAGAATTATTTTATGAATGGATAGCTTGGCTCTCCTCTAAATAATATAGTCAATGTGAATAGGTGAACCTGATACTACAACTGCTGTTACAAAGGACTATGATTCAATGTTCTTTTGAAAAGCATCTAGCTATGTTTGGTTGTGGAGCTGAATACCAACAACTGCACCCAGAAAGCAGAGACATTCATTTAAAAAAAGATAATAAAAGATTAAAAAAGAAAAAAATAGAAAAAAAACAGATTGGATATGACTCACTCACCACTCATAAAATGTAAGGTCATTTTACAAAGCAAAATATTAAAACAACTACAAAGTAAGCCTGAGTCATGCTTAATAACACTTTTATTCATGATTAAATCACATCTTTGTTCATGCTTTTTAAAGGCTATTCAAAGTGTAGCTATTAAGTGTTACAGAAAATTGGGACTCGAATAACGGGTGAGTTCACACTTGAACATTCACTGCATTAAAACCTGGACCTAAACCTGGAGTAGACCAAGACTCAGGACTAAAACAAAACCAAACCAAATCTATCAGAACTAAACTGAACTTAAGGCAGTACCAGGAGCACAACAACAATCAATATGCTGCTTTTTCTTTTTTCTTTTTTTTTCCATCTGTATATTCTTATATGCTGTCCTTATTTCTAGAGTAGCACAGTGTCTGAGTCTGAGTGTTTAGCACCAAAATGATGTGTGCACTTCTTTCCTCTGGTCACATTTTGGCGCCTTAGGTCTAATTTAAAGAGACAGTCCGTCTGCACGTGTGTGGTCATAGAATATGTATGTGTGAATATTTAATCAGATTTCACTTGGTGCTGCTGAAGCTGGCAATGACTGCGGTTTACATGTAGAAACACATTAAGATCTCCTATACACAGTCTTGTTTATCTACTCCGTGTGAGTGTGAGTGTGTGTGTGTGTTTGTGTGGTGCAGGGGGTGTCCGAGTGCACTGTGACGGTAATCCCAATGCATTTGTGAGCCAGGCCCAGTCATGGTCAGTAGAGAGGGGCTCCCTGATGCCGGTAAACCCAGTGCAGGAAGCCTAAACAGGGCTGACACACTCCTGGCACACCCTGTGCAACAGCCAAATTGTTCCTGACAATATCAAATGCATCCTATTGGTGGTTGGACAGCGGTTCAGTTCCCCTGACCTCTTATTCAAGAGCAAAGTCTCCAAACCAAGGTTGCTACAAAGGCAAGCTCTTGATAAGTTGTAGCTGCAGGGGAAAGAAATTAGGAAATAGATTTTGATTCTAAAGTATACTCATGCAGGATTATAATAAAACTCTGTCTGTTTAGATCATTGTGGACATGCATGTTAATATTGGGATCCAATATAAGGGATTTTGTTCCTAATGACATGCTGTTGGTTAATACACTTCACAAAATGTTTCTGTGTGAATATATTGCAGTTTCAATATTCTTTGTCATCATTATTTGAGCTTTTTCACATAAAATGTACATCATGGGATTGAACACGGAGTATCAGTATTTCAGTTCTATGCTGCTAAAATCTAGAATAGTTTTCTTCAATATTTTTATTCTGTACTCTTATCTTTTGTTATGATATTTAAATGTTATTTGTGTGCATTGAAATTATAATGTCTCATGTTCCAATTCTGTAAAGCAATTTAAATGACTCTCTGTGTGTGAATTGTGCTGTTCAAATAGACTTGCGTTGCCAATGCCAAATGAAGAAACGTACAGATTCCACTCAATGCTGTTCACTTTCAGCCATAGATAAAAGCGCATAAAGAGGGTTGTCTGTTTGTCAACCGACTCTTTTGTATTGCTCTATTTGCACCAACAATTCATTACAAAGAAAGCAATTGATTTAAAGCTCAAATTTAACAATAGCTTGTGAAAAATGTTCCGAGGGCTATTTCTGAGTGCTGAGTGATTTGTGAAAAAGGGAAAAAAAGTACTGGTGCAAGTCAGATCTCTAAATAACCATCTTTTGAATAGCCATTGTTGCTCTCCACAAATTACAGGCCATAAATTACACATCACATTGTCCTCACCAGCATCCGGCTCAAAATTAAGGGGGCTATTCATCAGTGATCAGAAACAATTTACAAAACTCTGGCAGAAGGGAGAGTGGACTAAAAAGATTTACAACAAGATCAAACATGATTTCTGGAGTTGTAACATTTTACTGGCATGTAAAAGTTTATATTTTCATTTAATTTGTACGTTTTATGGATTTGGCTTTCTGCTCAAGATAACTACACACTCCTCTGTACAGTCAGCCCATCAGCCATAAAGAGAAACTCAACATCTCCACCTCTGTGTCCGAGAGACTGCAGACCTGCCAGATGACCTACCCCACAGCCCAAGATGACCCTACCTCCAGCCACAGTTCCCAAATAGTAAACAAATGACACACAAACCTAGAAGGTTTCAGATTTTTGAGCCTTTAACAATTCATGTTTGATGAATCATGCACACCAATTCTATTCCCCTTGAGCCATCACAAAAGTGATTTGGATGAATTTTTCCAGGATTGTTGCGTCTGCACAGTTACGTCCATAATTCATCACCAAACTCATTCTAAGCATTTCTGCCACCAAATCATATTCATTATTACTGCGTCCTTATATTATGTCAGGGCATGTTCTTTAATTAGATAACATACATTTTTTTCTCGATGGTAATTGTCCCTGCTGCCAGTAGATGGAGCCCATGCAGGATAATACTAGAGCCCCACATTCCAGAGGAACAAAAAAACAAATCCACTTTTTCTTCCCAACTAAACTGTGTATATGGTGTTTTAATAGCATCACCTAATGTTCCTAGTCAATTTTTAGGCAATTTTAGTGCAACCTAGGTACAGATTAAAGTCAAATCAGAGAAACAGAACTTCAGACAAAGCAGAGCCTCCATTTAACTTCCAGTTTATATCAATAGACAGAGAATTACAGCAACAATTGATACAAAGTGCAATGAAACTGTTACTAGAGAGTAAGCATGTCCCTGACACATGGTCAGGGGCATGTCAGTAAAGACATGTCCGTGAGTCAGTATCAATATACTACTCTATGTCCCTGCTCCAGAGACTGTAGCAGCCATTTGACAGCAGGCCACATAGCCCATCAGTTTGTATGGAGTGCTTTGAAAGACACAGCAATATAGCAGAATGTGATGCATACATATTAGCCTCCATTTTCATCATAACTAGACTAGAAAAAAGACAGCAGTCTGGGCTGCACTGGTATGCTTTAATGAGGACATCTAAAATTATCATTCTGGTTTTAAAAATATTTCAGCTGCTCCTTCGGCCTTTTTGATTCACATGCATAACATACCAGTCCAAGATATGAAATTACATGTCTTTAAATGCAACTTCCAAAAAAGGTACCATTCATAAAAAAAATTATTCAAAATGCTTATTAATAAACAATGACAATTTAAAATGGTCTTACTCTGGTCTGGTACACTAGATAGCAGCTAGTCAGCCATAAGTGCGTGTTAATTGCGCATGAGTGAGTGCAGGGTAATTATCCTTCACTCAGGGCACGGGTCACAATGTACAATGTTAATATTAGATTAAAACAGACAAGGAATAAATGTGTAAAATTATTGCTGCAAATTATGTTTTAAAGATGCACACTGTGTAACATTTCTGGTCCGCTCCTTGGAGATGTTACTGCTTTGCCTAGATTATTTCACAGTATGGAACTTTCCAGGCAAAGAAATAACATCTCCAAGGACACAAGCAAGTAGCAGAGCCTCCATCTTTTAAAGTGCACCTTAAGTGCACCTTTAAAGTGTCCAAATCTGTCTCGTATGACATTACTTATATCTATCTCTATATCTATCTCTAGGTAGAGAAAAAGGACACACAAGTTATAGGTTGGATCTGTGTGGGGGCAAACCTGCTTAGAAGAAGAATGCATGTTCAACTGTTTACCCTCTACCAAACATTTCACATAGTACACCTAGGCCAGTCACGATAATTACAATATGGACTTATCATTCAATATGTGAAAGCTGGAACAATATATTTTGGTGCTCAATATTCATCATGTATACAATTTATTTGCAATAATGAGGAAACTGGGTCCTTTTTTCAATACTATGATATAGTTTGAGTGGTAGAGGGTAGAACAAAATAAACTTCTATGTCTAATTATTGGTTCACTGTGGTATTTATTTGTTGGAGCTCAGCTTTTGAATGTCACATTTAAACTTTGGTTTACTGGGATTATCCTGGGTTGGGGCAGTGGCATGAAAAAGTTTCACTATTATTGTTGATTTCTCTGTAGCAATATATCGTGCTTAAAGAGCCCATATTACACTATTTCCTGATCTATGTTATAATGTTGTTTCCTCATCACAAACATACCTGGAGTTGTGTTTTGTTTCATTCACACATGTTTAACACACACACCCTGCATATTTAAGATGAGTTCTTCTCTCAAACACAAAACACTCTGTTCCACCTTGTGATGTCATGTGGTAATACAGGAAATCATCCACTGTCTTTTTAAACTCCATATACTATCACTAGAATCATTTAGATAATTTCAGCCCAGGTATTAACAATTTCTTCTAAATTAAAGGTAGTTGTTAACTTGAAAACTACCTCTTCATGACATCACAAGGTGGAACAGAGATTTGAACTTTTGAGATGTAGACAGACTAATAATAAAGGATTACTTAAACGTGTAAATGAAAGAAAACACAGCGCCAGGTATGTTTTTGGGGACGTAACAACATTAAAACATGGATTAAAGAGTAAAGAGTAAACACAAGAGTAAATTTTGCACAATACAGAACATTTAAAACAAACACTAAATTCTTATTCTAAAACCGTGTTCTTTGCCAGTGGTACTGAAGCCCATCCTCCACTTATTGCCACAGCGTGCAGCAGTCACTTCACCTTATTAGTCGTGGTTAATCAAGTTATCTCATGTCAGTCAAGTGAATGAGCTGCAGAAGCTGACGTCTGACACACGGAGGGGCTTTAGTACAGGCTGCGTCATGGCCCCGACCCTCACTTCATCTGTACATTATGTATGGTAAGCAGGTAAATGTCAGAGAGGTATGAAGGAGGTCACGCAGACACCCAAGGCAAACCAGAATGTACTGAATAGTGAAATCAGTCAGCAGTTAAAGGTTTTCATTACGCAAAATGGACTCTTTTAGCCATGTTATAAAGGTTTTCAAACATCAGAAACATATCTGAAGTTGTGGGGTTTTTTTTGTTCACACATAATCCAGCAATATTAGACTGTCTGCAAGTTCAAAGCTCAAAATGCTCTGTTCCACCTTGTAATATCTTGAAACGGCTACCTTTTACCTTTTGTTTTCTAGAAATGGAAGATTATAGGGCTGAAATGACCCAAATGATTCTAGTGAAGTTGTTTAAAGTTTAAAAACATAGTGAAGAACTTTCTGTATTACAACATCACAAGGTGGAACAGGTTGTTCTGTTTGAGAGAAGAACTCATCTTAAATATGTGTGTGTTAAACATTTGTGAATGAAACAAAACACAACTTATCTGTTTGTGAAAAGGAAACAACATTGTAAAATAGATCAGAAAAGTTAGTGTAATTCCCTCAGTCATCCAGGTAGGATCCAAAGCAAAGGAGACATTCTGTTATGTCAACTGAGCAAAAACTGCATAAGGATCCTTAAAATAATAATGTCAAACTAAGTTTTGGCCCCCCGCTGGTCTCCATGGAGATGCTAGTGCTTTGCCTTGAATAAGAAGGGCATTAAATGTATATACCTCCATGGAGATGCTGCTGATACCAAGCCAAGTCAGGGTAAATTTCAGAAGAAACGCCACTGCTCACAGTAAGAATGCATGTTTTTCATGATATTTTTAAGCAATAAAAACACCAATAATGAAATAAATGCTAAACAGATTTTAATGCCATGGGTATAGTAGTTGGTGTTGCACATGTCCTGCTACCTAACGTACCAAAATGACCGACTATCACACGACACCAATGCTTTCACTTCACAAACATACTGAATTATAATATTTATACTGAATTCTTCCTCGAGTTTGTGTAATTGAAGCACAGACTTCTTTTGGAACACCTGGTACCCAGCCAGTGCTAAAGCAACAACAGCTTTCAGGTTGGCCTCCATGTTTTTCTCTGAGACGGACACACGAAATATAATAAAACGGTTGAAGCGTGGACGTGACGTCATATCCGAGATCCGAGTGGGAGACGGATGAATAAACGAACCGAGCACAAGTAATGCTGTTGGTAAATGGAGCTGGACTCTTGGCAATAATACATCACTGTTGAAGTTACTCGTCTCATTCAAGTTGATCTTAGTCAAATTGACAAATAATGTGCTTTTTTCACCCTGAAACTGTTACTTGACCGCAATCATTAAAATCCACAAATTTGTAGTTGTGAGTAAAGTAAACAAGCTGAATGCAAGAATGCAACAACAACAACAACAAAAGAACCATAAGTAAGGAAAAAAAAAAAAAAAAGAGAGGGGGGGGGGGGGGTTGGGGGGTTGTTTGTAGTAAAGAGTTTCTCAGTGCTGTGTTTGCCTGTGTTATTTATATTTTTATCAGTTATGTTTTTTTTGTTTTGTTTTTTATTTTCTTTAGGTTTTTGAACCACCAACCTTCGGATGAGTGGAAAAAATGATCTACCCACTGAACTACTGTTGTGTGCCATGTTAAATAAATGGATCAGGTCGTTTAGGGGATGACATCTGGTGCAATGTAATCCCCCAAAATGGCAGCATGAGAAGTTCCAACAGAGAACATGAATTTCTTAAAACATAAAGTCACCAGCGTTCTTGTGTTTTTAAAAGCAGTGTACATTCACAGCAGCTGAGAAAGCTATCAATAGTAGTATAATGTATGATATATATATTTTCATATCTGTATCTAATAGTGCGTCTGATGCGGCACCAGTCACATCTTCACTGCAACAACATCAATCATGCGTTATCCCAGCTGAACCAGAAAATGGAAGACACAAACAAAGACAGATTTCCTTATTCTGTCAAATGTTCAGTAAACTACAGTTAGGGACCTTTACCTCTTGCACTTTAAGCCAAAATGTAATCCCTTTAGTGAAGATAGCGATAAGATTATTTCACTCTAAAAAAAAAAAAAATGTGGGTTCCAACGTGACCTAAGAAAAGTTGAGAAAAAAAAAGTTCAAAAGTACAGGAAGTAGCACTGCGTTATAAAAAGCAATCCCTCTGCAGTATCTATGTCATAAATACACAGGTTCTATTCAAAATACAAAGAACAAGGAACATATTCATCAGTTTAACCAGTCCTTTAGTAAAATAAAGGTGTTGTCCATTGTCAAATATCTTTATTTGTCAAATCATATTGAGAATTTAGCTTTGGTCTTTGTTTCCAGTGGGGTTGCTAGGACACAGTTACGAATTGCATCACGATCACACTTGTTTACCCATTTCAAGCTAGAGCAGTCCGATTAAAAACGTGTATAAAATTGGCAAACAAGAGAAAAAGGTGCAGTGCGTAACATTTCTAATGGAGGGTCCGCCACCTGCTAGTCCTGTGGAAATGTTATTGCTGTGTCTAGAATGTCCCACAGTACAGATTAAATTTATGAGTCAAGCAGATCACAGCACTACGCCTCCATCAGAAAAGTTCCGCAGTGCTCCTTTAAATAAAACTGCCATAACTACATTTTAGTGAAATAACTCTTATAACCTTTTATATGCACTTTTTAAAGGTCAACTCTCCTTCCATCAGACCCAATTTTCAAGAGTATGGGGCGAAAAAAAAAAAAAAAAAAAGTAAAAAGCATGACTACCCACATGGGCCAATATAGCTAAAACACAAGTTCTTGCCCGAGAAATGAAGTATGGATTTCTAATTTAAAGGGGCGGACAAAAATGTGGGTCAAAGTTGCATTCATTTCAAGGCACCCCTGGAGCCATCATGTGCTCCATCAGAGACATATTGGCCTGGGTTCTTTAATGGATATGACGCCACTGGTGCCTGTTCAGAAGATGAGAGGTTTGCATTATGTATTAGCTTTATCACTGTGAATGAGTCGCTTTGAGATAATCACTTGGTGCTGATTGTCATTACTTTTGGTCCCCATGCCCTTCTCCAAATGGCTCTTGCTTAAATGCTGAGTTCATAATGTTGAAATGAAATCTTCTGGGGGTGGTTGGAGAAGGTGAGATTAAATTGTAAAGTGATTTTTTTTTTTTTTTCCACAAATTAAAACCTTGAAACAAAAAGGAAATTATACAGAAAGAATACCAAAATGGCCAAAGATAAAAAAAAAAATAAATATATATATATATATATATATATATATATATATATATATATATATATATATATATATATATATATTTTTTTTTTTTACAAAGAGATACAAAGAGTATTCTTTGTATCTTATAGCAATTTTATTGGTGATTGCACTACAATTGTGTCGCTTCTTCTGCATGCTTGTTTATACGCTACACCTATATTCAGTTAGACAGGCTGAAGCCACCTAGTGCTTCTGCTCAATGTCATTTCTCTCCAGCGACTACATCAGGAATCAAAATGCAATAGACAAAAACCACAGAAGTGCAAATTCGGGCACCGGCCAATCAGCGAAGAGTGATATATTCTGTGTTGTCAATGATTCCGAGATCCAGGATTTAAAGAGAATGAACAAAGAGAATGTTTGGTGAATTTTATCCAGGGGAAAGACGTTATTGCCCTTCTTCCTACGGGATTTGGGAAAAGCTTAATATACCAGTTAGCCCCATTACATATGTCACGACCAAATAGCAGCGATTGGTTAAATGATAAAAAGTACCTGCCTACTGTCGAGCAAATGAAATCTAAGGCTGCGAGGTCAGACGGTTTGTACGAAGTGAAACGAAGTAAAACAGGCTGATGAATCAGGCTAATATTCAATAGTTTTAATGATTAAAATGGCTGTATGTCATATCAAGTCACTTATCTTAAGTTTTCTCAACATCCTAATTATTCACAGTGATGAGTAAAGGTAAAAGGAGCTGTTAACTTGAAAACTACCACTCCATGATATCATACGGTGGAACAGAGCTTTGGGTATGTAAACAGACTAATAATAAAGGATTAGTCAAACATGTGTGAATGAAGCAAAACACAACCCTGGGTATGTTTTTGAAGCAGTTGCAACATTCTAACATGGCTTAATGAAAATGAGAGTCAGTTTTAATATTTTAATATGGGACCTTTAATGGTATTTTAGTTTCAGAAAAAAAATATATCAGGGAAAACGACATGATATGTCAAACAGTGACCAACCTGCCTTATCCTGTAGTCTCAGTCTTACCATTGTTTTCTTCTTGCTGTTGCTTCTCATCCTGTGGACATGAGCGCACACATGAGTGGTCTCTGTGTGGCTGAGAGCTGTCCTCACACCTGCGTGCCTCCACAGCACAGGTCAAACCCAAAGACCCATTTCCTCCCACTAAATTTAACAGTGACACATATGAACGTGTGTGTGGCCCTGTCATGACGGAGCACACCCTGACCCTGGAACAAACAGCAAGGACACAGCCTTTGTGTGGCTCAAGTTTAATGCACAAGTGTAGCATGTACCTTCAAGGTTGAATTCAGTGCACTCCATTAGTTAGATGTTCTACACAGGCTAAAATTGTATTCCAACTAAAGGTACAAAAATGTCTTTGATGAAAACCTTGGGCACTGGTGAGAGTGTGAGTTCTTTCAAAGTGTGTAAACAATTTGAACAATCTTGTCATAACAAAATGTCTTGTCCCTGTAGACAGTTATTCATAAAGGTATGTATGGTATCATAGCATGGATGTATTATTTTGTGTCAGGAATCAAAAGAAAAGTCCTAATGTATTTCTTGTACTGTTATTTTTATATGGAAACTAAATGAAATTAGGTTTGTTTTTTCCAGCATACTATTTGATTTGCCAGTGGCTCGGTGTTTCAGTAATGTATATTTTATGTGTTTTTTATTTTTTTCCCATTCTAACTTTATGAACAAAAACAAAGGACATAAAGAAAAGTCCTTAAGTGACTGGGTGTCACGCACACACACAGGCAGACATTATCTGGAGGCGATGGATCATGTAAATGGTATTTTGCCTACATTATGAGAATGTAGAAGATGTTTTTCTGCATGACTGAGGCGCTTATCAAGTGGGACTGTCTGAACCACTGACTCAATATTTCATCTCCATAGCCATGGTTCATAGGATACAATTGTGTATTTTTCTATTGGCAACCATACCATTTCAGAAGCATTACTTTATTTAAAATATATCAACTTCACAAATGTACAGTATGTACATACTTGCAGCTAATAGAGTTGCTGAACACTTAAGGTCAATTCTATAAGAAGCCACTTCAAGAACAAGCCTTGTGTCTGACTTTTTACTATGACCTAAATGTCATGAAAAAAGTACACATAAGTTCACATAAGTATGGTGAATTAACAATGCCACAGCATTAATTTAATCTACTAAAATCACCAAGACATGAAGAAGAACAAAATCGAACGTCACTTAAAGGTGCACTGTACAACTTTTCTGTTGGAGGGTCCACTACCTATTTGTTTTCATGGAGATGTTATTGCTTTGCCTGGAATGTTCATTTCAACATTAAACATTTCTAGCATTTATTCATTATTGATGTTTCTATTGCTCAAAAATACAATAATGCCGTGTGTGAATAAGGGAGCCTCTCCACAGAGACTGAATTGTCTCTGAATTGTAATGTCACATAGTGCTATAACCTGCTTCTCTCCCTCGTGACAGATGGTTTAATCTATACTGTGGAACATTCTCATTGAAACAAACACATTTCCATGAGACAAGTAGGTGGTGGATCTTTCACTTGAAATATTACACAGTGCACCTTTAAGACTCAAGTTTGATGTTAGCTCAATTCATTTCAATCATTAAACTACTACTAAACTACTAGAGTGAAAAATAGAATGAAACAGAATCAAATTCCCCAGACCACGTCCCCTTTTTTCCCCATTCTCCATGAGCGCCTACTGCTGTTTACAGAGTTCAGATTTTTCTTTTTTTTTTCGTCTTCAACAATGATTCACAGCCATTTTAGCACAAAAAAGCACTGCTTGCCACTGTGTACTGTAGCTATCCAAAGAAGTATGGTCCAGTTGTTGCATGTTCTCTGACAGTGCAACCTTTTTGTTGTGATGACTATTACTAGTATGTTGACATATCATAAAGGTGAAAATCAGCGCCGAAGTTTTCCACCAGATCTCAAAAACGCAGTTTATTTTATTAAGACATATTTTTGGACTTATTAAGCTCAATATTGCGCTATAAAAAAATGATCCAAAATATCTATATATTTTGATAGATTTTCAGGCACTTCATAAATACAGCAGCACTTAACTGATGTTTTATTCAAATATAGTTTCAGTAAATACTTTCTGATAACAGTGTTCTGTTGAGTAAGTGTTTCTATTCCCACAATGGTTCAACAAGCCAATGAGCGATATTACAGCCACTTCATCCACTTGTTCTATAAAGTCTATGCTTATGACATTACATCTCCTTCTCAAAGACGGATACGAAATGCCTTATTAAACAAGCCCTTGCTCTGTCCGGCTTGCAGAATCTGATTAATACAGAATGGCCACATGGTTAATGACTCATATTCAGCAAATGGAGAGGTTATTGCAATGGCAGAGATCCCTCTCACATGACAGGTCACTAATTTACAGGGCGCGAGATAGTGTGAAACCCTAGGCAAATAATAGGGTGCTCTAGTGGCTGATTTATCCGCTCCATGCCGGCACCAGGGTGGAGCTGTCATGGCTAAGATGCTAGATAAGTATCCTCCTTGTTAAAAAAATGGCGGGTTTGAGAACAGTTGTGCCTTGTCGCGCAGAAGAAAGTGTGACATTCAGGAGCATCTGTGAGGGAGGTGTTGGACGGGGGTGGTACCCAGCTCAGCCCGTCAACACAACCATGACAGAAGGTGAGAAGATTAAAATAGATGTCATATGTCAAGCACAAGAGGGGAATTAACACAAACGACATAAAAAACACATCTCTCAATTAGAGTATACCTCATGGAACTTTGTTTTAATGACTCTACAGTAGTGATGACCCTTACATCTGGCTTGTCACTGTGTTTTTAGGACCACATGCGCTCTATTACAGTACAATGTCCATCACTGCCCACTCTGAGGAGACAATAAGAAATAATAGCCCCATGGAAAGTGGAAGTTGAACTTTTTGACACAAAATGTATGGCAAGTGCTCATTTAACCCCAAAACGGTTGCCATTTTAGCTGGAAACAAGCTCCCTGGTCATTCAGAGCTGTCAGCAGGAAAAATGTTATGTAAAGTAAAGACTGAAGCGAAGGTGCCAAGTCTGTTATATAGCGGAGAACACCTGGGCAGTAACCAATAATCACATGTATGTATTTTCTGTGAAAAAAATGCACTGAAATTAATTCATGTTTAAAAATTTGAAGAAAACAAGGAAAATTGCTATCAAACTATGCTAATTTGTGATATAGAACAATGGCTGGATGGTGGAGACTAGAGCTGGGTTTTTAAGGTTGTAATTTCCCTATATACTGATCAAACATGCTCTGCCTGAAAGTAATAATACAATTTAAATATATATTTTTAAAATGGTTGCACAAATGACAGTATCACATATGGAGACTTCACCAATTTTCTATCATTTAGGATAAAACCAATTTGAACATTTTCTGTGATAGAGATCTTCAGAGGGGCAAGCTAACACATAAATGGTGGCATTGTTAGGATGCTCTGGTGAATGCTATGAGAGCATTTTCAATTTCTCTGCCCGCCGTACATCACAGAACTCCATTAGGTTTACCTATTACCACCCGTACCCATTCTGTATCCCCACTCCAAAAAATACACAGCAACTCTACCACACATGTCAAGCTGTGCCTTCTCCAAATAGGAGTGTTTTCTCCGGATAATTGAAGATAATCTTATTCCTGTCATGTTGTCTATCTATCATGGCGCTTCATCAGTTGTTCAGATTACTTTGTGTGTACAATGCGTGCCAAGTTTGTCTAGTCTATTCTAATTACTTTAGTAAATAACAAAGACAACAAAGAAACCAAAGATCCCTTATCCCAGCAAAAATGAGATTTCTTTGTACAGATTGCGTTAAGTCAAAATATGAGTAATTATCGAGAATGTGGAATGGGAAAATTCAACATAATGAAGTATTGTTTTTCTAACTGCAGTATATTGATAGTATCAATACATGTGCCAGGGGAGTCACCCAGCCCAGCCAAGTGCAATATAATCAGAAGTGATTCACGCTTTGGAGCAAAACAACACAAAGTCTCTAGATGCATATGTTATTAAAAACAAATATGTTTTGCCTTGGACTTAGCCAAAAGGATTACACTGAGATGACTAGAAATGCATTTATTTAAGACATACGTAAAATAAATATTTTCCTTTTCAAAACATGAATCATATGTAACCTAATGTGATTTTCCTGTCTGCATTCTTCAAAGTGCTTTAAAATCACCAGTTATGCTTCATTCACTCAAGTAAAACTACCATAATAGCATACATGGTCACATTAAATCACTGATTAAATTTAGCTTTGTATTTTGCACTTAAGAATATATTTTTGGACTTTTTCAGCTCCTCTAAACATTGCATTAAAATGCACAAAAAGAATGGATTGAATAAATTTCCTTGATGCTATGGTTCGTGCAGACAGAATATGATTCAGGGTGTGCTTTAAAACATTAAGGAAAAGTTTAAGTACCTTTATAGATCTGTCTGATGATTCCTCGCTGTCTCAGACTTGAGCCTGACAAATGGACAAGAATACTTTTTATCTTGCAAATAGTTTGAGAGAGAGCTTTGCACGTTATTTCTGTGGCTGTGTTGTACTCAGCTGTGATCGATAGCGTCAATAAAGCTATGTTTTATGATTTTCGCGAAGTGTCGGACATTTAGATAATGCTAGTTTTTTTCTGTGAACAATGAAAGAGTTGGCGATTCTGTCAATAGCTTTTAGTTATTTGTCTGAGCGCAGGTCGACTCGCGCAAATCTGATCAGTTAACACCTGTGGTAAGACTTAATATGCAGACTTTCATAAGAACGGGGGTCTCTATTTGCTTTGTCGAGACTCTCCTCGCACTAGCCTACCATTCCACAAAACAATTCTGATTAATGAAAAGGCGTCACTTGGGCTTTCCGCATATTGTTCAGGGGCAAAATTACTCCGAGTGAGTAGTTTTGCACTTGGGAGCCGTAATAGCGTAACCCGTAGGTCTCCTGGTGAATTATAATGCGTCCAGAATTACATATCATTGGCAGGATTTTCTGGACACCTGGGAGAGAAGACAGCACCCAACACTGAATCATTTCTCATTTTCTCCAGCTGTTCAATTTACTGGTACAAAGTCAGGGGGAGAGCGCGCACCGGGGTTGATTAGAGGCACACACTATAATTCATACTTCATCTGGAAACATTACCATTTCCTCTTCCCTGGAAAATTGACTCAGCCAGTCAATAGGGGAAGTTACCAGTGATAGGCAAAAGGCAGAAAATTTATGCACTGGATATTGGCTGCTACTGTTAATGAAATTGATCTGATAACTTGAATATTACATTAATATGCCAGAACCCACGCTGATGGGTTGCTACGACATCCATATTCCCGCTAAATAAAACACAAGTTGACGTTCATCAATATGTTCATTAGGCGTTGGCCTCTGGTTTGAATTGATTGTTCAGATTGCATGTGGCTGACTTTCCAAGGGCTTTATTTGATGATTGATGCATATCAAATGACTGGTCTATATCTACAGTGAGGTAATGCAATGAACTGTTCTAACCCCTACTGACCTACATTATTTAGAGCTATACCATGGAGCTAATGTACTCAACGACATTTTGCAAAAGAAGGTAACGCTATTGCCGGATTTGTAATTACAAGTCTGAGCTGTTTGGAATTACGTTTGACATAGTTTTAGTATCACTGTGCTATAGTTTTGTGGTTTATTGAAGGATTAGTTTTTTTTTTGTTTTTTAATCAGTAACTTAAATTAACCTTGATAAAGTATGAAACCCTAACCTTTCAATCCTTTAAAGAGGGGTAGTTGGGGGTATGGGGTATTAACTGCTAACATATTTAGAGCACCATGTTGCTTTTTTAGTGTTCTGAAAATGCTATCCAAATCCACTTTATTTCTATAGCACATTTTATAAACAAAGCAGTTTTCAAAGTGTTGCACAGAGATCATAAAATGAAGACAATAAAAAGGTAGATTGCTAAAATTTTGTCATACCAATCCTAAAACAATAAAACCCGTAAAATTAAAATAAAAGCAAAAACCATAAAAATCATAAAATAGCAATAAGTAAAATAACCAAAATAAACATACTAACATGCTTTATAGGTTTCACTTGTTTCTGACACCCTGAGCCCTCTCTCCCTTTGCTCTAAGTCACTCCCCCTTCAGAGAGCTATCACAACACAATCAGTGTGCATCCCACTAATGAAACTACAGCACTTCAAATCAGCTTTGTGAAGCTGCTGTGTAGTTTTGCATCTTGATTTTGTGTATTTATGGAGAATTGTCGTGTGGGGGCATGGGTGACATGTGGGCTGAGCGTTGGACAAATCTTATAGCTTACTGTAATGAGGATCTGAACAGGGCCCGAGAGAGACTGAAAAATTGATGACATCTAAAACCTCTTTAGGCAGATTTTGATGAGGGAACCATGTTGGTAGAAAGCTCCAAATGTCGATTTTGCATAATGTTCATTTAGAATTCTTTGTTGAAGTCTTTGTTCTTGCTTTATTAAGGGTAAGTAGGTGTAGTGAATATTTTTCTACAGTATATTATAGATACTATTATTTAATACATTTAATTGTCATCATTCACTCAGCTGGAATCGTCTTGTCAGTAATAGAAATAAGTGATGAAAAATAAATAAATTTTGATCTGATTCTATGTCACATGTTACAGTAAACAACCTCAAGAGTCCTTTAGATCCTTCCCACATGCACAATAGAACAAAAATGTATTCAACCATGTGCATTTTACACACAGATAAGTACAAAAGATTCATGAGAGAAGAACAAAGGGTGATGTGTGACAGATGCAGTAAGTGCTCATTTCAAAAGTACATTACTCATTCAGGAATCATTAGCAGTTTGGTTCTCCCTTATTCTCCTTAAGTGTGAACAAGTCCATGAACTTTTTTGCTGTAACAGTGGAACAAACAACAATCTCCTTAACACACATAATGACAGCTTATGTTGGAGAGGTAGCAAATCATTTATGTAAATTATGCTGTGGAACACTGTGTACTTTTGTCTCGAGAATTACCTCTGTCTTCTGTACACAGTAAAACAGTCCAGTGTCTTAAATGAACCACCTTCCCTCAAATTATGCAGAATCTATTTGTCAAGTACAAGATAAAATACCACAAAACTGCTAAAAGTAATTCGAACTGACTCAGACGGACACACAGAGAAAGTATTAGTAGTTTTATTGAATGAGTTCCTTTTGGCGCTCACACCCCAGCAGAAGACATGATAAAGGACGTGGACAATTAGATGACATTTAGACACGTCTTCCACCCCAGGGCCTGGACAGAGGAGAGTGAAGGGACGATGAGAGGATGAGGAGAGTGAAGGGACGACGAGAGGATGAGGAGAGTGAAGGGACGATGAGAGGATGAGGAGAGTGAAGGGACGATGAGAGGATGAGGGGAGTGACGATGAGAGGATGAGGAGAGGATGAGGAGAGTGAAGGAGGTGAGGAGATGAGGAGGAAGAGGGGGAGGAGATGAGGAAGACGATGAAGAGGATGAAGGAGAGTGAAGGGACGATGATGAGGAGATGAGGAGAGTGAGATGAGAGGATGAGGAGAGTGAAGGGATGAGGGATGAGAGGGATGAGAGGAGAGTGAAGGGACGATGAGAGGATGAGGAGAGTGAAGGGACGATGAGAGGATGAGGGGAGTGAAGAGGATGAGGAGAGGATGAGGAGAGTGAAGAGGATGAGGAGAGTGAAGGGACGATGAGAGGATGAGGAGAGTGAAGGGACGATGAGAGGATGAGGGGAGTGAAGAGGATGAGGAGAGTGAAAGAGAGGCGGTGAGAGGAGAGATGATGGAGAGAGTGAAGGGACGATGAGAGGATGAGGAGAGTGAAGCAAACAATGAGAGGATGAGGAGAGTGAAGGGGACAGTGAAGAAACTGAAGCAGACAATAAGAGGATGAGGAGAGATGGAGAGTGAGACGATGAGAGGATGAGGAGAGGATGGAGAGGGATGATGAGAGGATGAGGAGAGTGAAGCGGACGATGAGAGGATGAGAAGGTGAGGGGTTGTTGGGGAGGAGATGGGGTGTGGCACAAACCAAAGCATGGGGGTTCAAATTGGGCAGACGGTGCACTAGGGGTGTAACAATAACCAAAATATTGTGATACTGTATCGTCAAAAGTGTCTCAATAATATCAAGAGTCATCTCAGTAAATTGAATTACAAGTTTCTTTGCTTAAATTCATTGTCATGGTGCAGCAATAGCTACAAAATACATGAAGAAATAGCAGTTCAAATAGCACTTTCAAATCTTAGTTCTTTGAAATAAGTCTTGTTAAGGCATTTTTAGAGGAAAAAGTAGCATATTCGCAATTCATGTATATCGTGAAAATATCATACTGTGAGATTTGGATATCGTTACATCTCTACTGTGCACTGATTGGACAAGGAGGAGGTGTGGCGAGCAACACTGAGGAGTATTTGGAGTGAGGTGATAAAGGTTGAGGAGCAGGTAAACTCTGGAGAAGCAGTGAGGTACACGGGAGAGAAGTTAAGTCTTCTAGGTCAAATTTATGGTAGCTCTATTTGTACTACGTGGCATTAGGCATTGACAAGAACCAAAAATACTATTCTATTGTTGACACTAGTGCCAGTGGCAAAGTGGTGCCCTCTGCGTGAAACACATCCTTCCCTCTATCTCAATAAAATCTGAGTTAAGATTCAGTATTTGTGTGCATCCTCAGAAGGCTAAAGGGTCACGGTGTATGTAGCGTTCCCCTTTGATCTGCTAATAAAACAGCGTGATTAATATACTGATCTGTGAAAAGGAAGAAACACAATGAAAGGTTATAGGGCTGATAAATTAATTAAACTGAAATTCAAGCTGTAGACAGGTCAGATACAGATTGCATTTTAGAAGAATTTGCTGTGAAGGTCTCAGGAATATTCATGTATTTTGAAAAAAAAGTGTGCTTTAATTTCACATCTCTGCTGTTAAATGGTTAGTTAAAGGTAAGGTTAATATTGTTCAGAATTAAAATGTGTTATTATGTCGCTATTCAGTGAACAATGTTAGGTCTTCACTGAATAGCAACATAAAAAACAATAATAAAATCAAAAAATACTTGGAAATTCATCCACATTTTTGCTGTTGATGTTCAATTCAGATGTAAAACAATCTTGTATAAACATCTGAATTCAATTGGCAGGTTTTTGGATCTTTTTGGAGTTCCATCTTAAGTGGAAAGCTTCTTCTATGGGGTGGAACTGTCCGTCTGAATTGCTTTCTATTCACAAAATGTGGCTGGTGCATGCTCACATTATCAATCCTAATTAAAATGTTGTTATCTCATCAAAACCATACCTGGAGTTGTGTTTTGTTTCATTCAAATGTTTGAGTAATCCTTTATTATTAGTCTGTCTACATCTCCAAAGCTCAAAATGCTCTGATCCACCTTGTGATGTCATGTAGTGCTATAGTTTTCAGGTTAACAGCTACCTTTTACCTTTTGTTCAGCAGAGACTGACAATTTCAGACCTGTGATTAAATGATTCTAGTGAAGATGTATGGAGTTTAAAACACAGTGGAGCGCTGACTGCACTACCATATGAAATCATGAAGAACTCTTCTAAATATCCAGGATTTATGTGAACAAAACACAACTTCAGGTATGTTTTAGCGTAATACGGGCCCTTTAAATAGAAGTAGAGGACAAAAGCAATTAAAGGTAATTGTCTTCTTTTGCTGTTTGGTTTGTGTTTGGAAAAAAAAAGTTAAGTTAAAAAAAGTTCAGCTTAGCAAAGTTATTTTTTATTTTTTTTCTTTGGGGTTCACAGTTTGCTGGTTGACTTCACATTCAAACGTAGCATGCAAACTAGCTCTGCAAACGGAGCCAAGATGGAGTCTGGCTCAACACCTTTCTTCTAAAAATGTATGCTTTCTCACAATCTCTCACAGTCTCATTAACCACCTCATGCACACAATAAATAACAAGTTAACTAGAAAGCAACACAAGGACACCAAGAACAATAAGAGACAAAGACAACAAATAAACAAATATGAGTTACCCATCCAAGATGAGTTTTAATGTTCCCTGGTTTCTTCTGCGCAAAATTCAGAGGTAGATTATAATTATTGATTGATTGATTGATTAATTGATTGATTGATTTTATTTTGTTTTATTTTTTTACATAACATGTGTTAATCAAAATTCAAACAGTTCATGCATCTTTTTGCTGTCCATGCTACGTCACACATGTTTGAAGAAAAAACATCCAAACACTTTGGATGAAAAGGGGAAAATCATTTTGAAAAAAAGCCAATCAAAATAAATTCAAAGTTCAATTTGTGCCCAAATTTGAAACATGAATAAAGACATACACTATTTAATATTGATGTAACAATAACCGAAATATCGTGATGTATTGTCAAAGTTCTCACAGTAATATCGTGGATAATCACAATATATCGAGTTGCAAGTGTCTTTGCTTAAATTAAGAGTTATGGTGCAGCAATAGCTAAAATAAAGACAGAGGGAACTACATAGACCATGATCCTTTGCTCTATTTCAGTGTAGACTATAATAGATAATATAAATAACAGTTCTAAGCACTTTCAGTTCTTTGGATTAAGTCTTGTCAAGGCATTTTAAGAGGAAATATTCTCATTTTTGTAAGCCTCCACAAAATATCGCAATAAATATCATATCGTGAAATATATATTGAGAAAATATCGTACTGAGAGATATGGATATCGTTACATCGTGGGCCTCCCCATGGTATCGCAATGAATATCGTACCGTGAGGTTCATACCGTGACAATATTTCATCGTGAGACTTGGATATCGTTACACCCCTACTATGTAATGATAAATATGAGAAGGTTGCGCATCAGTATTAGCAATCAATAACAATTACCTGTAGTAACATTAATAATAGCATGAAATAATAAGCTACTAATAGGATATGTAAGTAAAAACAATTTTAGTAATATTCAGAATATTAGTAGTGATAGTTTTTCTTTTTGTGTCATGCTCAGTGATTTTCATTTGTATAACACACACTGCATCATGCCACTGATTCCAACATACTAAGAACATACCCAAACCTTCTTTATGTAAATATCATTCTTACTTAATCTTTGTTTTGTAAATACATCTTCATTTTGAGCATGTTAAACCCAGTCCCGTCTCCCATCTTGTTGTGCACCAGCATAACAACTACTTACCGTATTCCCAAAATTGAAAGTTTACAACATGACAAACTTGGAATGAACATACTATGGATCATAAAGTCATAACCCCTATTTAAACAGACCACCCACTGTCCGACACAATGGAAACAATGTGATCCTCTGCATTGCTACGAGCCAAGCTGCAGGTGGCTGTCTTCTGCTTAAATCATCTGACTTTCCTCCCTTCACATGGCCCCAAAACAAGAGCATGGCCACACACACACACACACGAACACACGCGAACACGCACGCACAATCACGCACTCATAGGCACTCAGTGTACCTCCAATGTCACAAGAGCGAAAGTAAGGGCGCCCCGGGCTTCAAATGAGAGCTCGGGGCCCTGAATGAGCAACAGAGCACAGCGGATGAGGAGAGAGGGAGGGAGAGAGAGAGAGAGGAGGTGTATGGGCCAGTCGGGCAGTGCTAGGAGCTTGTGTTAGAGCAGGGAGTGATAAGAGCGGACAAGGTTACAGATCACAGGCAAGGGAGGGATGGGGGCACTCATGTACGGCTACATACCTACTCCTCAACCAAACCACCAACCATAAACTTATACAAAGGGGATCAGGTAACACGCACCCGGGGTTACTTCAATGTGAGCTATAGGAGGAGAGGAAGAGCATCAAAGTGAATCCTTGTGGAATTTGCATATAGAATATTTTAAGGGAGCTGGATGTAAAGTATTGCTATAAAACTTTGACTTTCTACCATTTCAGCTTAAAGGGGCATTGTGTAACTTATGTTGGAGGGTTCGTCAAACATTTTTCTCCATGGAAATGCTCATTGCTTTGTCTGGAATGTTTCACAGTGTGGTATTAAACCTTTCCAGCTTCATAGAGAGCAAACCAAATCAAGTTACAGGTCAGATCTGTGGAGAGGCAGCCCTGCTTACAATCACAATGCGTGTTTATCTAGGTATTTTTGAGCTATAAAACCTTGTGTAATTAAACAAATGTGAGGTAGAGCTGTTTAATGTCATACTGAAGCAATGGCATATCTATAGAAACAAGCAGGTGATGAACCTCCAACCAAAAAGGTGACATAGTGCACCTTTACGTAATATTGGGTTTAAATAACATTTCAGTCTGAAAAGAAGATTTTGGTTATAACACTGATTCAAAATTTACTGAAACCAACAATAATCAAGCTCTAGGTTTCACCAATTAATCAGAGGAAGTATGTTACAAAGAGGAGACAATTTGCTTTGGTTTTTTGATTGAACACAGTGACACTAAAAACAGTCTTACCCACTCCACAAAACATCCGAATAAAATCTATGATTATGCCAGATTATTGATGTAAATGTATGTGTTGATAAAATAATGTTTGAAATAAAAATAAACTTGCATGAATGAGGGGCTATTTTCTCATATACCAGTCCGCCGCTGCCAAGCTGTCAATCAGGAAGTAGAACTCACTGCTGCTGCTCAGACATAAATCCTTCAAATGCAAGGTTGGTTTTACTTCTAAAATTATTCCATCAACACAGACATTCACAATGACAGTTGGTATTATAATTGTTTTGCTTTTGGGTGCACTGTGGAGTGGGTTTTTAGTGGCAGGCTAACTATGGCCATTGACATGCACTAGCCTAGCACCCGCGACCTCTGCAAATACAAGGACTGGATGGAATATTTTAAAAAGTGTCTCCACATGTCTCCAATGCTCTGGCTCACTGGGAAATGAGGCCCTATGTCCAAAATTCTGAACTGTCCCTTTAAACAAACTTTTCAAAGATACAAATTAAAACCACTTTGTAATTACATGTACTCCCATTGAACACTTTCCGATTAAAAAGTGTTCCATTGTGTCCAGTCTTTTGTACTTTTTAGCCACATACAAAAAAATAAAAAAGTGAACAAAACTAAAATTATTATTTTAATCTAATGGCTTTTTTTTTTTTTTTTTTAGGAAAACAAACAAGAGGATAAAAAAAAAAAACAGACTAAAGCTTTGTTCAAAATCTGACACAAATACATCATACGAGAACAGCTATGTGTAACTGAACATGCTGAACTCAAATTCTGTTCTGCTCTAGACTTACATATATACATATTGTATCTATTTTACATGTTGTTAGCTTCTTGCAGGGTTCATTGGATCTAGGTTTTGGTTGCCTGACCAGCCAGTCTGGAGTAAGAAAGCTTTCAGAAATATTCATGTGCATAGGAGAGAAATCCACAAATATTTGGGAAATCAATGCATATTTGACTGTAGTTGAACATAAAATAAATACTCATAAACTCTCAAATGAGTCCAGTCGTATGTAAAATATATTGTGTGTATTTTATCCATTGGAATACGAACTGAAAAGTTACAACATCAAGAATTACAATCACCAAATGAAAATTTACGATTACGCTTTCATCAGTACAAATACGAATTCACAGACCCAACTGCTGTCAAAAATACGTCACCACTTCACAAGCATTCTTTACTGAGCAAAAGAAACATCGACTGAGATGCCGGACTTTTGCGCCACATACGGACTGAACCAGGACTGATCCCAGGACTAAACCAGAAGGACTAAAACCAGGACTAAATCAGAAGGACTAAAACCAGGACTAAAACAATGTTTCTCTTGCTCAATAAATAATGCCTGAGAAGTGATGATGTATTTTTGACTGTAGAGTCGGGTCTGTGAATTCGTATTCATACTGAAGAAAGCATAGTTGTAACATTTCAATTCATATTCTAATGGATAAAATACACACAATACATTTTACATACGAATGGAGTCATTTGAAAGTTTACAAATATTTATTTTATGCTCAATTATAGTGAAATATGCACAGATTTCCCAAATATGCACAGATTTCTATCCTATCTACACAAATATTTCTGACAGCTTTCTTACTCCATAAGCCAGTCCCTTCTACATTCTGTTCAAATCCAGAAGGGGCCGTCCAAATTTTAGATGATCCAATCACAGCCGCTAACTTGAAGCACGTGTCCTTCAATGGCGTTAGAAAATTCTCCTTTTGAAAACTCAAAATTTATAACTTCCATTAACCTAAAACAAGAAACCGTTTTGTGCTTTGATTGTTGATTCTGTAAAAATCCACATTGTTTCTCAGTACCTTTTCTTATTTCTCCTTTTTTTATGTGTAAACAGCTGTGTTTCTTTTTAGCGTCAACAGACCATGCTTCTCTCTGATTGGTCAATCACTGGTCAATCACGCTCTCTGCAATCAGAGAGACAGGATACGGCTCCAGATCCACTCGTTTTTTTTACATTTTTTTCAAAGAATGTGGTTCTGACTGGCCAGGTAAAGGTTTTGGAACTACTGCCTTGAAAGCAGTCATTTCAGATCTGTTTTCCTCACCCTCCCTTTGCCCGAATACTTAATTGTAATCACTGGGAGCTGACCCCAGATCAGTGCTGGGAGGCAGTTTGTTAAGCCCGCTCTGGCAAGTGCTGTGCAGACGGCTGTAGCACAGAGTTGAAGTCTATTAGTTGGGAGTTTATTTACAGCCAAATGCCCAGAGACCCGCCTCTGTAATGTTGTTTAGAGGGAGAAGGGAGAAAAAGAGCAGAAATTGAATGAAAAAGCATCACAGCACATGCATAATTCATGGGTGTCATTATCAAGCGCATGCAGACGGAACGCACACATAAAAAGCATGAGCGAACAACACATACTCTGCAAATCTAAACCCACGAATACCGTACACGAACTGGTCATTATGTCCGCTTATTGTAAGGCCTCCCTTTTTGGTCATTTATCCTAGTGCTGAACTCAGAGCCAATTTTCTCAGCAGGACTTCTATTTAGGCATAATAACACAACAACAACAACACAGCCAGAGCTACTCCAACTAACCAAAAGTAGAGGGCAGGGGGAGCGAAAGAACAATCTGAGGATATGCTGGCAAATCAAAGCCAACCTCAGCGGAACAAATGTCTTTTTTTTCACCAGGGATGGTCAAGTCGTGAAAAGAATTTGGTGAGAAATTGTGAAATGAAAAAAATAAAAATAAAAACAATAGGGAAGTGAAATCTTTTAAAAAAATATTAAAGAGCTCTTATTATGCAATTTTCTGATTTAATGTTGTTATAATGCTGTTTCCTCGTCACACACATTCCTGGGGTAGTGTTTTGTTTCATTCACACATGTTTAGCACACTAATCCTGCATATTTAGGCTGAGTTCTTCTCTCAAACACATAACACTCTGTTCCACCTTGTGATGTCATGTGGTACATGCAGGAAGAGTTCCACTGTGTTTTAAAACTCCATACACCTTAACCATACTCCCCTACAAAGGCAGACCGCTGTAACATCGCGTTTGGTGAAAAATAAGTTCATGTCATTTTGGGGAGATTTGAGACCTCCTTTATCGTGTGATTAAAAATCGTATAACATATTGAGCTCAAAATTGACCTTTGACCCTTATTTGGCAGTTCTTGTATGATGCCTTTGTATCATGTGCCAAAAATAAGGAGTCGTGGAAAGGCAAAAGGCAGTAACTGTGTATATTTTGTTTGTGATTTAGTTCATAAATATATTTTATTTTAAAATCCAAACTCTTGCCTCCTTTTTCTTTAATGTGAAAGTATTTTTTTGTATTTATTCATACTGTACATACTATACTGCAAACTAACTTGTCTGTCAAACTGTTTAACTGTGTAAGTGTTGCCGCACAATCATGATCAGCACTAAACAGGAAATCCAAAAGTCTTCTATATAATTTCACAGAAACACCATGCTGACTCGACCTTGGTGAGGTTCTCATAACGGATGTAAGTCTGGTGAAAATAAAACAAGTAATGATTATGTCAGTACTGCCTTTTGCCTTTGCACAACTCCTTACTTTTGGCTCATGATACAAAGGCAGAGTACAGTAACTCCGTTTTGAGCTCAATATTTTTCACATATAAATATTTCTTCATTATAGTAACTAGTTGTCAAATTTTGGGAGCCTTATTATACTTTTGTCTGGACAAAACAGAAACTTAGAATCACTTTTCTCAGTTTCACACTTGAGTTAAGGTCTTTTGCCTTTATAGGGCAGTTATTCATTTAGATCATTTCAGCCCTGGAATAGCCAAACTCTACTGAACTAAAGGTAAAAGGTAGCTGTTAACTTGAAAACTACTACTTCAGGACATCACAAGCTGGTACAGAGCACAAACTAATACACCAGGATTACACAAACATGCGTGAATGAAACAAAACACAACTCCAGGTATGTTTTTAAGGAGGTAACAACATTATAACATGGCTTAAAGCTCACAAGAGTCAAATTTGTGTAATGTAGGACCAGTAAAATAAGGAAAATCCAACAAAGTGGGTTCTTTCTGCCTCACTACAGGAGAATGTGTACTTTACTTTATCTTTGTCAAGAGATTGTATGTCCTTCAAATAGTCTCTTTATCAGCCCTGCAAAGTATTGTTCAGTGTAACTAGCTAAGGTCAACAGTTTCTCGCCTATAGGCTCAGTCACCCACAGCCTCTAATGGGAATATGCAGGAGCAAATTGGAGAGTGAATTGTAGCGTGCAGGAGATATAGTAAAGTCAAGAGGAAAGAAATCAAGACCAAGAGGTGAAATTAGTGTGTTTTTTCCATTAAATTCTGGTGCACTGGCCCCTCCAACTCTCCCGAGACCTTTTGACCTTAATCTGTCTTTAATGTACTTCGGCACACCTCGAGAGCACATAAGCATTACACAGCCAGACAGGATTTAGCAAAATGTCGACTTAAAAACAAATTTACGTAGAGCATACATATTTGGGAGGTCTGCCCATTTAGAGTGTTTATTGAAGCGGTAACCTGGCTAAGGCAGGGGATCCAGTGGGAATCGTCAGTGAATAGTGAGAGATTCTGGTCTCATTCAGCAGACAAATGAAGCATGAGCAAACTGGAGCCACACACACGCACACACACGCACATATACTCGCACATATACACGCAGACTCACACATGCTCAGTGCACTGTGACTGAAGGGAGAGAGAGCTGCAGTGCACTTCTTAATGGATGTGAGGCAGCCAGCTGTATGAGCCAGGGAGAGAAGACCAGAGCAGATCATGGGATTGACATGAAGTGGTGGCTATAAGACCACCCTAAGAACTTGGTCAGTTTGCTGCAGTCCTCTTATTTAACTATCCATACCATTTATTATTAGCGTGCCCTCTCTTGTGATATGCTGCCATCTCTCTCATTGTTGTTAAGTTCCCAATTAGCATCTATTAAAACACAATATTTCACAGAAGGAATATCTAAACAACAACGATACAACAATAACAATAAACTGACCATAGGCAACAGTCTGAGCTGAACTATTGAGTGCATCTGAGCTATCAGGACAATGTTATGAATAGAAAAGGTCATTGCACACAGACAAGATAAAATAAGTCGAGGAATTACCTGAAGGGAAGAGGCATTAAAATGTAAAATGCAATATTGCTCAGAAATATTAAGGATGAAATATAAAGGAGTACATGAACAAACAAATCCAACAGGCCCTGCTGTCAGGATTGTTTCGGTCAGGACGGAAATACCACTGCATAATAAACATCGATGCATAATTCAGCGAAAAAGTCACCAGGAATAGGTCCAAAGTTCAGTCCAAATTCACCAAACTCTGGTGGCCGAAGATTCTCACTCCACAATGATTGTATGAAAACAGACAGGATCAGCTTCAGCATAAATAACATGTTCTATAAGGATACATGTGTTTGTTTGCATCATTGTGTAGTATAATCTATTAGATCCTCTCCATAACATCTAGTGTATATAACATCAAACCCTCAAACCCTTCCAGGAGTGACGTGTCTAGTGTGTACATGTAAATGTTGTATCCCATTCATTTTAACGAGGCAGCAAAATAAAAATTGAATTTTGACGTCTGGGCTGTGCAGGCAATGATGTTGTTTATGTTTGCCAATATCTAACTTCCAACTCAAATTTCTAAAGTTCACTTATTAAAGTAGAATTTGTGGGGCTTGATGAAATAAAATCAAAATGTCATTGTTGTCAAACTGTTGCAGCCCAGTAAATTTCTGCTTCATTATTGTCCAGCGTAACAGTATATTTAGGAAATGTTGACTTGGTCGTTACTTTCATAGTATTTTAGTGTCAATAGCTACATCAATAAACCCAGTTAACCTTTACTCTTGGTAATGTTCATTTAACGAGGCTATGACTCACATGTTGTCAAGTGGTAGTCAATCTTGAAAAGAACCCTGTTTGTTCATAGTTTGAAAGTTTGGTTTGATGAATTAAAATGCAAACACTGGAAGTGTTACAGGAAGAACTGTTTAATCTGCCCTAAATGCCCATATAACATAGAATAAGACTGTGAATATTGTGCCTAATAGGCCCCATTTAAAACTGCTAAAACAACAGTTGAGTGAAGAGAGCAGAAATGCCTGAACGGAGGTGGTATTAAAAAAAGATGAGAGATGAAAGTGAATGAGGATGACTCAAATGCTTTAGTGCCTCCCCCCTGAGATCCTTGTGCGCGTACATTCATGTGTGTGATTATGTGTGAGGAGTACAGAGGACTCGCACTGAGAGATGAAGAACACTGTCTGTTTGAGACATGCTCTTGTTATGTTGGAATGCTACACTCTGCACTATGTAGGACACTTGCTCAAACTCCCACTGCTGTTTGAAAGTGTAACAGAGGCACAGCGACGTCTAATCATCAAAGCTCAAATCAAAGCTATAGGGATAAAGAACGAGGCTTGAATTGATCTGTCTTTCAGGTATCTTCATGGTCAGTGGATGCACAGAAACTATATGAACAGAACTTTGGTAACACTTCTCATATTCAAGTGTTTGAAGTATCCTCTTCAGACCCACTTTCATTGTCTGGCTTTTAACACCGCCTGAGTTGTGCAGTCCTCTGTGGGTTTTTTATTGATTTTATTTCATGTTCCATTGATTTGATTTATTTATTGTAATTTTATGGGTTTGCATCTATCTATCTATTAGTGTATCCATCCATCTTACTAATTTCTCTTAACAAACTCAGTATTGAAAACTGGTGTAGGCCGTGTTTCATTATTTCAGCCTGTAATTAACTGGTTAGAATGACAAGCCCTTCCCACACAGGGACCTCACTCAACAGGCCTCATATGTTTGTGAAATTTGTGTAGCTTAAAGAGCAATATGGAGAAATGCAACATACACACTTTGGTCAACCCCACACACACAGTAATGGTAATGCCTCTTCAGAACTTTAAAGGTGCATTATGTAACTTTTCTGGTGGGGGGTTTGCCTCTTGCTTTTCTCCACATGTTTCACAGTATGGCATTAAATCTTTCTATCATCAACATCTTTCTACCATCATCATCATCATCATCATCATCATCATCATAAAGATCGATATATAGACAGATATATAGATAGATAATACTTAATTATCCTGAAGGAAATTCATTATCATGGAGACCAAACCAGGCCAAGTTACTGGTCAGATCTGTGGAGAGGCAACTCCGCTCACAACCGGAACGCCTGTAGCATATTTGAGCAATAAAGCCACATGCAATAGAATAGCAGAGCAGTGACATATCCATAAAAACAAGAAGGTGATGGACCCTCAGCCCTAAAAGTGACGTAGTGCACCTTTAAAACTTAAGAAATTAAAGTAATTTCTCTCTGAACTTATGGCACTTCTGCAAAAAAAGGCCGACTGCAGGTTTACTGTTTTGTTCAGTCTGTGGGTATTTGTCATATTTTATAATGTTATCAATGTCAAAGTTATACTAACGCTCGGGGCCATACATATAAATCACACCTCTAATGCGTCCCACACATCTTCTCTGATTTTCCTTTGAAATCCTAATATTCTTTATACGATTTATCCACATGTGTGCACTTGAACAATTACAAATATCTCTGGAGATTTTAAAGGTGCAGTATGGCCTGATGGATCGTCTGACACCTCCTTTTCCCATGCTGTTATTGTTTGCCTAGAATACTCCACAGTTAGGCATTATATCATCAAATCTATAGAGACAGGCAGGTGGAGATATCAGAGAGGAGAACCCACTCAGAGGCAAGATAAATACTTTTAAAGGTCCTGTATTATGTGAAATTGACTCCATGTTAGAGTGTTTGAGTGTTGTTACCTCATCAAAATGCCCGGAGTTGTGTTTTGCTTCATCTCTGCATCTGTCTGCATCTCCAAAGCTCAAAACGTTCTGTTCCATCTCATTATGTCATGAAACGATAGTTAACGGCAACCATTTGTTCTGTTCTGAGATTGGCAATTCCAGTTGTATTATCCAAATAATTCTAATGAAGGTGTATGAAGTTTTAAAACATAGTAGAGCATTTCCTGTGTTATCACATGATATCACAAGGTAGAGCAGAGTGTTTTCAGTTGAGAGAAGAAATCATCTTAAATATGTAGGGTTAGTGTGTTGAATGTGTGGTAATTAAACAAAACGTCAGGTATGTTTTTGATGACAAACCAACGGCAAAGGAGAAATTCAATTTGTCAACTGGACAAAACTTATTTGGTTGAATACATTTCACAGCTCATACAAGCTGCTTCTTCAGCTCTGGTCAGAATACTGGTGGACACTTCCTTATGTCTGCCTGCAGGGAGGAGCTAACCGTAGTGGAACTACTCTGAAACTAACACACCTACTTGTTTACAGTTTCTACTCCATTCAGTGTAGTGAAGTTTGCAGTGAGCGCTACACTGGAGAAACAAAACAGCCACTTCACAAAAGGATGTGCCAACACAGACGAGAGAGCAGCAGTGGACCTCAGTCTGCTGTACACCTAAAAGCCAGGGGCCACTCTTTTGAAGACAGTGAAGTACAAACCTTAGCCAGAGAAAAGAATTGGTTTGAAAGGGAAGTTAAAGAATCTATTTTTGTTAAGACAGAGACTCCTTCTCTAAACAGAAATGGGGGACTCACACACCATCGATCTGCTATTTACATCTCCATCCTCAAACCTAAATCAAAACAAACAAGACAACAGTAAGGGTAGCCAGCACAGGGCCAGAGGTGTGAAGGCATCCATTATGGCCCTGATTGGTTATGCTAATAACACTCCACACTCAGTGCAGTTCAATAGGCCTAACTAACAGAAACTCTAAACAAGTAGATGTGTTAGTTTCAGAGTAGTTTCACTATAGTTAGCTCCTCCCTGCATGCAGATATGAGGCAGTATCCAACAGCATTCTAACCTGAACTGAAGAAGCAGCTTGGATTGAGCTGTGAAATGTATTCAACCAAATAAACTTTTGTCCCGCTGACAAATGGAATTTCTCCTTTGACATGGATTCTACCTGGACGACTGAGAGATTTTTCACACATGAGGAACCAACATTATGACAGAGATAAAAAATAAATAATATAAATAATAAAATAACATAATGGTGGCCTTTAAAGCTGTACAGTGGAGCATTCAAGGCAAAATCTCCAGAGACAACCTGGAGGTGAACCCATGTACCCATAAGGAATTGTAGTACACTTTTAAATTTTTGTTTCAATAAGCAACAAGGTCCTTCTCAGCATTAATTGCATTTCAACAGGCAGTATGGAAGGAAACTGTTCATTATGACTGAAGGAACTCTTTCTTTGCAAGGTTTAACATTATTTAAACTTCCCATCCCCTGCCTGTATCTGACAAGTTTGCTTTGGAGGATACTGACAAATCAATCTGCAAACTCACATTAGCACTGAGAAAGTGAGGAGTTGTAGGTAAAAGAAATGGTGAGTAAGAGAAAGAGACAGAGAGAGATAAGGCACACAGAGACTATCCCCATCGGCTGCAGCAAACCTTTCTACTCCACACTTTAGAGCATTTCTCAGAGTTCAAACACCTGCCAGTGGTTCCTACACTCTGATGTATTCTTGCTTCATACTTTGCCTTTGGTCTTCTGCATCCTCTATTCTTCCCTCTAGCCTGTCTTTCCCCCTTATACCTTTTCTTCTTTGTTTTTCCATGGCCATGATTACCGGTTTCACTCTGCTCTGTTGCACATGCCAACTAGGAATTAGCATATTAAATGGTTGTTTCTTCTTCAACCTGCAGCATGTCGATAGCTCAATTGGAATATTCTTACTACCTTTGAATAAACTGTATGTCATTTTCATATAAACAAATGATTTTGAGTATTGTGACACGCAGGGTTGGCAAAATGTTCTATTTACTTGCATTTATTTTCTCAGAAATTATTAAGCAACAGTGTGTTTGATTGAGCCACAGTTTTCTCTCATTATCTCCTGTTACCAGTTCACCTCTTGTTCCTTTTTCATTTTACACTAACTAAGACTCCACAGGTTGGGGAATGCTCTATTCTTCCTGCCATCACACAAATCATAAATACAAGTCATACATTTTGAGAGCAAACTTCTGCCACATGTTTACTGCTTTATAATTCCCACAATAAAGAGATAATCACTATGATACTTTACCCTTTCAGTCCTCATATGTTTTTTATTATTAATATTATTGTATTGATTCCTTTGATTTCTTTATCCAGTGGTCTTCCTTCTTTGCAGTGTGATTTCTATGTATTTCATACATTTCCACATTGTTTCATCCTCCATGTACTGAGATTCCTCTTTCATTTTTTCTCTAAAGTTAGCAGCTGCTAATCAAGGCAATTGGGTTCAGAGTTGGGGGCACACACACATTCATGCACGTACAGAACGCTCCACACTTGCAGATGTGCGACTTCTCAAACACAAGATAAAGGGAGGAGGAGGCAGAGCCTAGAGGACGCCTGGAGCTGTTTCCCAATCAGTGCCACTGGGGAGAACAAGAGAGACCTCTGCGTCTGCGTTGAAGACTTGAGTGGGCTCCACACACACAAACATACCCACCCAAACTCAACAGGCTCCAAGCGCAACCTCTACAAATAGACTGTTCCTCCGAAGAGCACATTTAAAACAGGGATGACATCTGAGGGCGTCACTGATCAAACACACCTCGTCTGATGTGACTCATGCAAATTCATAGTTAAGGAGGGGCCGGGATGCTCTGTGTGTCTGTGTAATGCAAATCTGTCGCAAATGTGTAGAATTTACACAGCAAGAAAGCTTTGAAGATAAACAGTGATTATTTTCAAGTGACACATTTAATGGTGTGTTTGTTATTATTATTAGAAGTAACCTCAGAAAAGTGCTTCAAAGAAAGTGGTCATGGCTTAAGCAGAAAATTGAAATCAACAAAACATTTCTGAAAATATTTCTACAATTAAATTGAGATACTGTGAATATTTAAAGAAAAACAACACCTACTATGCAACATCGCAACATTTTAGAAATCGTTTGACCTTAAATATTACGGTCATGACTTACCCAATATGTGATTAGCCCCTAACAAGCTTTCTGTTTTTTGTTTTTCCTTTAATCTTTTTCTATTTAGTTTTATTATTTTACTACAAGTCTCTCTGTCCCTTATTGAGCTCCATATGCCTTCCAACAAGAGAGGAGAAAAAGGATCAGACAACAGTAACAGGGCGAGAGTAATATTAATTCTCCATTACATGAATATGAGGAGTGTGTAACATGGCACAGTTGCAGCTGTGGGGGCAGATGGTGAGTTCACCGAAGCACAGAGCCCGAGCTGGTGACTGGAATCAGATGGAAAAATAAATCATAAGCATTAAGGAGCATGGCCTGAATCCCACAGGGGTAAGAGCTGTAGTATTCACAGCAAAGTTCTGCCGACTGTGCAAAAGATGCCATCCCATAATAAATGTTTAGGATACACTTTATGAGACTGGTACCGTATAGTAGTACATTCTCTTGTAAAGCTTAATTCTGGTTTTGATGTTGGCTTTTGCATGGCATGGGAGGAGGAAATGTTCACGTGAAATTGTACAGTAAATCACTTGGATAGTTGGATAGTTGTACACAGTTTTGTTTGAATGGGAAACTCTGTAAACTTTCACAGATCCAAAGTTCAAATGGGAAGTATGGCCACATTTGTTTTTGTTTTTTTTTATGTATATTTCCATTTTTATTGCTGTGATGATAATTAGTCTTATGTCAGCATTATAGAATATTTATTTCATAAGAAGGAGTGCACATCTCTAATGTGAGCAAAAAAAAGCTGTAATGATGAAAGTAAAACAGCCAGAAGAAGAATAAAATCAAATAAAAACAAAACTACAATGTATGTTAAGTTATACGAATAAATAATACCCTGACTTTAGGAGAAGGCCACCTCTACGCACTGAAAATGTAAAGCGATTTGAACAAGCTTATAAGTGAATACATCATTAGTTTTTCAAATGTTACACTTTTCTTGCTGTGCCTTACTGCATTCTTTAGGGAAAAGAGGAAATAATTGAAAAAACAATGAAAAACAGGCATAAGAAAAAGCAAACCTCACCTCAGCTGGGATTTTGGGACAGATTTGAAGTCTTAGCAGTGGAAATCCTGCTGTAAAAATTATGCTAATCTCCCACTCAGAACAAAGAGAGTGTCTTGATCCTCTTTTTTCTGTATTTTTTATTATTTATTTTTTTTTTTTTTTATTATTTTGAAAATAATCAAATGGGTAAAGAAAGCGGAGGATTTTAAGCGCGGGATAGGCTTCCATGACAGTTGAAACTAAAGCATCTCAAAAGGGACCTTGCAGACACAAGCGGGTGAACTCTGAATACAAGTGGGAAGCATTACGGATTCCTGATTATGGATTTTGGCGCCGATTCGATGTTATGTAAAGTCCCAAAGTTACTGTTTGAAGCGCTTTTTCAGTGAAGCCAAAAATATTCACAGCACCATTCCCTCTCTGAACTTCAATTGATTCTGGCTGCTGGGTGAGAATTCAGTGGGATCTGTAATGGGTGTAGGTGTCGATGTCACAGTATTATAGACTGACGACATGTTGGAAAACTTGCACCTTTGGGTTACGTGTACTGCACAAGTCCCTGGAAACATTCCAGAGCTAAATGATTTCTCACAGTCAGTGTATCGTGTTTGTCCGCTTATTTGAATGTTAGCAATTTGACTCCTGATAGCAATGTTAGTAGAGCACTCATATACTCAGTTTCGATTCCTGCTCCCACAGCACCAAACTATTGTTGTGTTCTTGGGCCAGACACTTCATCTCACCTTATTGCCAGTGTATGCATATGGTGTATACAGTTTTGTGTGATGTACTTGATGTAAAGTGCATAGAGTGCCCACTGTAGATAGAAAAGAACTATGAATCTGACCATTTGACAATTTTATCACGTTTTGTCATCTGGTAATGAGGAATCCAATAACAAAAAAGTTAAGAAAACAATACTACATCACGAACCGTATATTGACATTACTTGTTATTGAAGAATGCATGCTTCATATAGATCCACTTCTGACCATCATGCCTTGTTAATACAAGACCACAATGCCTTGCATTTTATGATAAATCCGATCATTGTTATTGCGCCCCTTGCAACCTCAATTAAATTTAGAGGCCATTTTGTCCTGGCTTTAAAGAGCCCCTGACTTCTCCAGGGGCTTAATCTTATAAACCACAATGACCCGCTGACATCATAACTCTAAGCTGGTGGGCAAAGCGGTGTTGGTTATCTCCCTAAGGAAAGCCAAATGGATGGAGGTCTCTGAATTTGTGTGTTTGTGTCAGTGGGGAGCAGGAATCATCTCCCAACATCAAGGTGTTCTAATGGCATGCCACGGCTGTATTTTTACTTTGCCTCCACTGACAGTCACTCTGATGAGATTTAGATTTAATGTTTACTCCCATAAGGTGTTTATCAGAGGATAAAAGCACGAGATGCTAAGCACTGCTGGTCACAGTATACGCTTTATCATAGATCTTCATGAGCTGTGGCAGAAAAAGCCACTTTTCTGATTACACTTTTGAAAAATCTCAATACATTTAAATTCAGTACTTCCAATAACAACAGTGAGAGTGACACAGACAAATGGGAATTCATACTCCAAACAAAGTATCAGTACTTGAGACATATTCGTGCCTTTAAAGATAAGATGCTTTATAGACAAAATGCAATACAGTCGTCCCTCACTATATCGCGGTTCACTCTTCACGGTCTTACTGTTTTGCTAATTTTCTTTAGTCTAATTTTGCATGACTTTTTTACAATGTATGAACGCGCATCATGTTCCTCCCCCTGCGTCCTGATTGGCTAAGGGACTGCAGACCACTGTCAATCAATCTCCTCTGTGCCGTGTCTCCTGTACAGTACAAATTCTGTACTGTACAGCTGCCAAATTTACATAAATATTTGATTTCTAGCAGTGTAATTCTGAAGTGCTGTATGCGCACGATTGTGCGACGGCCGCGTTTATCTCCATGAGGTGCGGAGCTGAGCCTTTCCTCTCACCTCCGAGCCTGTCCCGACAGTGAGTCCTGTTTCAGTTCTGGTTTAGTCCTGGTTTAGTCCTGGTTTAGACCTGTTGTAGTCCTAGTTCAGTCCTGGTTTAGTCCTCCTGTTTCAGCCCTGGAATCAGTCCGAGGTTAGTCTTGGTTTAGGTCTGGTTCAGTCTGTGGCATGTGCAGCGCAAAAGTTTGATATAATCTTGAGTTAACAAGCGGGTGCGGTCCTGCACTGCGAGGGTGTGGGTCCAAAAATGGACCCTGTTAACAAACAAAAGGACGGCAGCACAATAAGTTTTAAGAAGGCTGCAAAAAGGGTTAACTGTCCTGTCTGAGAAAAGTGTGAAAAACTGTATGGTGAGGGGTTTTATAGCCTTAAAACAAATATAATCATTGTAAAAGTATAAAGTTGACTACTATGGGGCGGCAGTAGCTCAGTTGGTAGAGCATTCGCCCACTGATCTGAAGGTTGGCGGTTCGAATCCAGCTCTCAACATAAACATCACAGGTTGAGCGGTCAAATCCACTGACCCACAGGTTGGCTGGTGTGATTCCAGCTCCCACAGATGAATGCTGCCGTTGTGTCCTTGGGCAAGACACTTAACCCACCTTGCCCACAGTGTCTGCGTACACTGGTGTATGAATGTGTGTGTGAATGGGTGAGTGGTTCCTTGTTGTGAAGCGCTTTGAGGACCTTGAAGGTGGAAAAGCGCTATAGAAAAATGTGACCATTTACTTCAAGGATTTTACCTGTCGCATCTTATTTTTAGAACGTAACTCCCACGATAAATGAGGGACCACTGTAATTCAAGTTAAGGTGGTGGGAAATCTGTCTAGAATTTGGTTTAGTGTGGGAGCAGGGATATTAGTTTAATCATATGTAATAGTGTATTTACAACACAAGATCAACAAGTCAAAGCATTACAAAAAAAAGAGTTGTCAAAAGGCAAATTATTATTTTCAGTATTGATCAATACCATTGTACTGTAGGTAGGATATTCACTCCTTGTTTAGCCAATCCCAGCTTTGTGTCACACTGTAAACCAAATATTTAATAAATGAAAACAGTGGTGGGTGGAACTATCCAATTGCTGTTTATCAAATAGCTAAAAAAGTGCTTTATTTTCCTTTTTTTTCAAAATGTAAGGAACATTCTCATACTGTTTTCTGAGGATTTGCGGCTCCTGTCCACCTTTTGCTCGCCTTTGTGAGATTGCACAAATGTTTGACAGGAGTACAGGTGCTTGACATGAAAAGAAAAGGGGAAAAAAACGCCTCCTGGGGCCTACTTCCCGCCTCAACAGGTAGAAGAAAAAACAATAAAAGTCAGTCATTTTGAGTTGAGCTTCTCTCATCAGTTAACTGCCAGCATATGCCATTTATCTCCCCCAACTGTCAAACAAGAAAGCCCGTCCTGCTGGAAATATGTTTTTGATTCCCTTGGTTTATAATTTTTCCTGCCGGGAGATTTTTCAGAGCCAGAGGTTGGTGGAGTATGGAGGATTTGTACTCTGGAAGATTTGTGGGCGTGCAAGTGGCATTCTGAAATAAAAAGTGACGTGGGAAGATAAATATTTTGTGAATCTCAGCCTTAAATGCAACAATAATTTGAAGTCTTCAGGTAAAATAAAAAATAAAAATAAAGGTGTACTCTTTTGGTGTCTTCCATCATGGAAATATTGTTTTTCTCTGGAATGTTCCATGGTGTGGAATTGTAGCATGCATTAAATCACCACTTGAATTAATTAATCATACTGATGTTGATATTGAGATTTTCTAAGAACAACATAAATGCAAATACAACAAAATGTCAAATATAAAATGACAACCAAATACATTTTAAAATAGCCTTTGCATTGTTTCTTGCACCAAAGAGACAAAATGTAAAATAAATAAATAACCAGTCAACACACAACATAACACAGTTAAGTAGTGATATGTAGTGTAGCTGTCTTTCATTTGCCCTGTTAAAGGTGTATTGTGTAACTTTTCTAGTGGAGGGTCCGCTATTTGCTTGTCTTCATAATAGTATAGTCACTATTTTATTGCTTTGCCTGAACATTCAACTTTTCTATCTCCATGGAAACAAGAATACCACCAGGCCAAGTTATGGGGCAGATCTGTGAAGAAGCAAGCCCTCCCTTTTTCAATGTATTTTGTATTTTGAACAATAAAAACACATGTAATTGAATAAATATTCGATAGATATGTTTAATGTCATAGTGTGGAATTAGCCTGATTCATTTCACTTCAGAGAAACCGTCTAACCTCGCAGCATTAGAATCTGTTTGCTCGAGAGTAGGCGGGTACTTTTTTTTTCATTTAACCAATCGCTGCTATTTGGTCGTGACATATGTAATGCGCCTTTAATGGGGCTAACTGGTATATTAAGCTTTCCCAAATTCCGTAGGAAGAAGGGCAATAACATCTTTCCCTTTCATAAAATTCACCAAACATTCTCTTTGTTGCGGGTTTAAAGCCTCGATCTCCGGAATCGCTGGCAACATAGAATGTATGGCTCTTCACTGATTGGCTGGTGCCCGAACTTGCACTTCCGGGGTTTTTTCGAACAGTCTAGTGTATTCCGGTTTCTGACCTAGTCACTGGAGAGAAATTAAATTGAGTGGAGGCACTAGGTAACACCAGTCTAGTGTGGAATATCCCTGGCAACCCGAACTCAGGCACAGTAATAACACACAGGAATGTAAACCTCAACTAGAAACGTTGAGCAGTGCACCTTTAAAGTCATGTATTCTACGTGTAACCTTTAAAAAGCAGCTCCATTAGAGTTTCACACCCCAGACTTAAAGCCATGAAAAAGCTCTGGATTAGCTCTGGCAACAAAAGACTGAAGACACCAATGTTCTTCTGTCATGTTCACAACAAGGGATTAGGAGGTTCCCACTGACAGGATTAAAACAATACCTACTGTTTTTCTCACCAACCCATTTTATCTCCAACTTTCTTCATGCATTACCAGATAATGTTTTTTTTTTTTTCTCTCTCTCTCTCTCTCTCTCTGCTTGCTCTCAGTTCAGAAGTTTTCATTTGCTTTTCCATTTCGTTTCTTTAAAATTGTAACCTGCGTTTTCTTAGAGTTTTCCCTTTTTCAAACAAGGATTACTTCAATCCGACCTAATCCACAAATTCCGTTGTAATACTTTCAATCCAAATGTAATGTAGCAGTAGAAGAAATGCATTAAGATAAAATGCGTTCCATTGTTGTGAATCGTGTTTGACCTTGTTAGCCTAGAGACATAACATTATCAATTTGAGAACCTCTTAGCCTTGTGTTTTCTGATTATGATAAAACATGGATTGAGCACTCTCCAAAAGGAAAACTATAAGAACAGTTTTTTTTTGTTGTTTTTTTTTTTGGAATCAGACTGCACTCATTGTAGATAACAGATAAGATATTTTAAAAGATAGGCTCCAGATTTTGATGGCATTTTCAGGAAATGTCAGCTATGACCCAAGGAAGGAAGGGAGGGATTATTTTGGCTTTTACCCAAAGATCTTTTCCAACTACACAATTGGGATTTATGGATATGCTCGGCATCTGAAGACTCAAACTCCAGAAAGCAAAGGTCACTTTAAGAGCATGAAAAATTTGACTGTATTCTTTATCACTGTGAGATATTAAGGCTGTAGAGAAACCTCTTATGTTGTTTTCTCATCACAAACACGCCTGGAGTTGTGTTTTGTTTCATAAAAGCTCACAAGAGTAAATTATGCGTAATATAGGACCTTTAAAATCTGCTTAGTAATAATATCAGTAATGCAGTTATGGATCGATTAGATCAATATTTGCTGGAGTCTCCTGCACTATTCAGTGTGTCTGGTAATATCTAGTCTGCCCTTACCATACCACTGGCCTGACTGCAGCTTGGTCACAACTTGTGTGGTGTTTCAGTGATTTCTGGAGACATTACCCATTCGATTTGGGAGACTGAGCTGAAATTGACCAGCCAGGCACACTGGAACTAAATAGGCCAATCAAAAATCATTATCCATCAACCTGGTGCACCAATAAAATGTTCTGGGAAAATTGGTCCATTTAGTAAGGACAAAAATAATCATACATTTTTCTGTGAAGAATGTCAGTAAAGATAGGACATACTGTACAAAGTATTTGTCCTAGCACTGTATGTTATATACAATGACTGAACTAAGAAGGAACAAAAGATGCTCAGTAGTATAGATAATATTGCATAACAATAACCAAAATATTGTGATATGAAGATATCTTATTGTCAAAGTTCTCACAATAATATCATGGGCCATCACAATATATCAAATTACAAGTCTCTTTGCTTAAATTAAGAGTGATGGTGTAACAATAGCTAAAAAACTTTTAATTCTTAGTTCTTTGGATTAAGTCTTGTCAAGGCATTTTATAAGAGGAAAAAGAAGCAGTTTTGTTTGTAAGCCTTCACAAAATATCGCAAAAAATATCGTGCAGTAAGATTTTGATATTGTTACATCCCTAATCGTGAGCTTTCCCTCAATATCACAATAAATATCATAGTGTGAGGTTCATACAGTGACGATATCATATTGTGAGACTTGGATATTGTTGCATTGTGGCCTGTTGCAAGTTTGAAGTATACTTATTTAGCCTCTATGTCAATTTATTTATTTATTTTTTTCACAGACCTTGACCAGGTGTACTTAAAGAGAAAAATAATCTAATGTTTTGGTGCAAAACCTGAGTGGCTATGAGGTATCTTAGATCATATAAACTCCCAAAAAAGTTATCTTCTTGCAGTGAGGCTTTCACTCAAGTTTTCACCTGCCCTCATGTTCAATATTTGTGATTATTATGTTTGGTTAAAGAGCCCATGTTAAGCTTTTTCAGATCTATGTTATAATATTGTTTCCTCACCACAAGCATATCTGGAGGTGTGTTTTGTTTCATTCACACGTTTAAACACACAAATCCTGCATATTTAGGCTGAGTTCTTCTCTAAACAGAAAACACTCATTACCACATGACACCTTGCCTGCGTTTTTAAACTCCATACACCTTCACTAAAATCATTTGGATGATTTCAGCCTTGAACTTGACAATCTCTACTGAACAAAAGGCAATAAATAACTGTTAACTTGAATATTTAGTATAAGTATAGTATAAAGCTTTGGAGCTGTAGACAGACTAATAACAGAACTCCAGGTATGTTGGATGAGATAACAACATTCTGACATGACTTAAAGCTCACAAGAGTCAATTTTGCATACTATAGGACCTTTAACTCCAGAGCTTTTTATTCATTCTCAGTAGTTTGTCACATGGATTATCGGATTTAACAAACCAATGTGTTTGTATACACTAACTGAAAAATACTCAGCTGGAAATGAGAGTTGCTTTTTTGTTTTTTATTATTTTCTCACTTATTATTTTCTCACAGCGTTGCACAATCTAAATGCAATTAACACCTAAAAGATTGAGTGATAGAGATACAATCGGTGTGACAGGCGGAGCGGTGATGCTGGATGTTGACATAGCTGAAATGTGGAGGATGAGACGACCGGGCTGTGACCACACTGATTGGTCCGATGTAATTGAAATGTTGACGAAAATAAACAGAGCTTCTGCAGAGCCCGAATTATTCTAAACATGGGGACCCACTACGGCAGAAGGCAATCACACCACAGGACAGCCCTCACAGCTCCTGATAATCACAAACCCGAGTGGAAAACCAAACTCAAGCACTGATGTTTACACAGAGATAAGAGTTTGTGACTAACAAAAAACATTATGTGACACTGCGATTATGATACAAGCAAACAGAGAAAGTAATCAACCAAAGATCAAGCTCCCAGGCAAATATGGGTGCTTAAAAGGGACATTTGTAGTAATCCAGCATATTGGGAAACCAGAAAGTAATGGTACGATTTAACATGGAGTGAAAAGAAATGAGTCACAACTTATGAAATCACCACAGTAAAGTTTTTTTTTTTTTTTTAAGGTACAATGTGTAACTTTTTGAAGGGACACGTCACTTGCATTATTCCATGGACATAAAATCATACTTTCGTGAACATTCTCCATGGAGATGTTTTATGCCATACCATGAAAGATTATAGTTGAAAGAAGAAACAAGCATTTTTGTATTTGAGACAACTTGTCTTTCCCCAGTACAGATATATTATATTAGCCGTGCTTGAGGTCAAAACATGTATGCTGCATGCTGTAAATTATAAAGTATTTTAATGTCAAATAATCAGGAAGTGAGAGATAGCATGCAAGTAATTGTAAGCATTACCATGAGAGCAAAACTCTACTTGAGTGTCTGAAAGTTGTGAAAAGCGCTTATAAAATCATCCTGGTGAAGAATTAGGGATGGGCATGATTAGTCGATTAATCGATAATTGATCATTAAGAATTTCATCGATTATGTTCATTTTAATCGACAAACCGAATGTAGGTTGCTGTGTGTAGCATAGGGTGACCGAACGTCTGTGTCCGGGGACAAACCAGGGTCCGTACATGTAGCTCTCTGCACTCAGAAGGAGCAAGCAGACGCAAACAGTCAGTCAGCCTGCAACGTTCCACACTTTCCGTTCCGGTCGGGATAAGTGTGAGGCCATGTGTACAAAGCAGGCACATATGTTTCAGTGTCCAGTGGGAAAAAGCTCACCAGGACACCAAAAACATGAAAAAGCTTTGCCAGGTGAGAGTAGCGCAATGTCAATGACGAGTCCCCACCTCCCACCCCGGGTACGGTGTCCTGGTTTTGACAAATGCAAATATGGTCACACTAACCTGTATTCCACTAAGTCATGCCACATCAGTGCACAAGAGCTGTTTTGTTTTTTGTTTTTTTTCTTTGCTTAGTTTATGCTAATTTGCCATGCACTTTTAAGTTTCGTTTCTGTGAGAGTTGCGCAAAGATGCATTAAACACATTATAATGTCAAACGGGCTGATGTGGCTCTTGAGTCGTGACAGTTTATATGTCATAAAGTTGAATTTATTTATGCAGATTAGTAGTGCAGATAGTAATAAAAATGATGATAATTTTAATATAAAAACGTTAATGATTAATCAATAATCGATTGTTAATTCTCTTGACGATCGATTAAGAAATTTATTCGAATGCCCATCCCTACTCAGAATGCATAAAGTAAGCGAGGAATAACTTTGGACTCCTGCAAACAGTTTCAAATGAACTGATTCTGTTATTCACGATCAGGTACAATGACTTTAAGAAAGATGATTTGTTTTGCTTTCTCTAATTTGAGCTAATAATTCTTGAGTACATTTTACATCTTATATTACATCTTCCTAAAACTATGATTGGATTTAAAATTCCTCTTTCTGGTGCTTAGGCGGACACCAGCCAGTCATGCCTTGGGGCTTGCTTCTGGTTACCTTGCGGGAAAGTTTTAGTGAGATCTCAATCTGTGAAATATGAAATAATGAGACATCTGTCAGTTGCATTGAAATAAACCTGCTGGAAAAGTGAGTGATGCTCAGCAATGATCTTGTTATTATTTATTCCATCTGTTTTCCAAACTGTCACTCATTTGCCTATTTTTTGACCTTCATATCCATCAGTGCTCTGCCTGACACACACTGACTCTGGTTTGACACGTGTGGTGGGCCAAGGGGGGCGTCGGCTTCTGTCACACATACTCTTTCTGACAACTCAGCACTGGTGGGCATGTCTCATCTCCAGGACCCCCATGGAAGGACACCTACTGCACAAAAAGAATATACTGGTAACCCAACAGCTCCTTGCTAAAACTGTATGATTTAAATTACTAATCTAACTAAATTTGGGAAAATGTCTTATATTTTCAGAACTTGAAATAATAATAATAGAATTACAATTGGGTGGATGGTATGCTAGAAAATGGACTTTGGATTTTATCACAAATCATGTAAATTATCTGTTTGAAAGTACATACTAAACTGTAATTGGTCAAATCCACCTGTCACTCACCTGTCACTCACCTGTCACTCACCTGTCACTCACTCAGAGTCTTAAGGAAAGGGGAAAGAGAGTGGGTGGGGAAATGTAACAGTGTAAAGAGCTGCATTAAAGAAATCCAGAATTATGACGATTACAGATCAGATGAGGGTTTGATAGTCCAGCTGGGATTACAACAACACACCAAAAATGGAATTATGGCTCTATGAATCTCTAGTTTTAATTACAATGCACTCAATGAAGTTAAAGGGGGTACTGTAATTGGATTACACGGTTTTAATGTTAAAATTAGGTCAAGTAGGCTGGATTGTATTTGAATGCATGATTTAATAAAGTTTAAACCTCCACTTGAAGAAAATTATGATCTTTTTTAAAGATGCACTAGATGTAACTTTTCGGGTGGAGGTTCCACTACCTGCTCAACTCTGATGTTGTTGAGAGGTCCCACAGTACAGCATTATACTTTTCTAACTTCATGGAGATAAGCGGGTGACACTGCCAGGCCACGTAACAGGTTACATCTGCAGAGAGGCAAACATATTTTGGGGTAATTAAAAACACCTCTATTTGAATAAATGCAAGATACACGTGATTAATGCCATACTGTGGAACATTCCATCAAAATAATAATGGTTATATTTGAGATTTAAGCAGCTTCACCATTTTAAATAAACCCTATTTTTGTGCTTATTACCTAGCAATTCTTGTATGCTGTCTTTGTAATTTTTATACATGGGTCTGGTCAGCACTCCCTTTTACGCATCTCAAGCCCGACCAAACATGATTTGCTTGTTTGTCAGATTTGTTTTTTTAAGTCACGCGTGTGAAATGACGGAGCTCATTGGTCATAACAAACTGATGTTTCTCTCATTTCAGATTAACTGCCCATTGATTCCACAGAAATCTGCTAAAACTGTTTTAGTCCCTTGAGATATTTTTGTCCCCTTTTTTCCTCTTTAGAAGAATACATTAGACACAGACAGACCTTGCATGCCTGATTATCCTGGCTAATCCACCTGTCAATCATGCCCATCTGAAAATGAGCATGATTCACCAGTGACCGGACTCTGTAAAGTAGTGAAGAAGTGTGTATTCTGGATCTCAGGCGACAGCACTACATTGTGATCATTTTGCCTTCCACTTTCCTTGAAATACCACACTGATCCTTCATACTTAAACCATCTGTCCCCGTGTCTTTCTCTGTAAATGTCTTGTCCGCTGCACTATCACTTTCTATCACTGCCATCAGATACTTGTCTTGTTCTTGCACTGAATCTTCCTGACCTTCCTCAAATAAACCTATCAGCTGTAATCAAGAGCCATCTCGTCCGTGCCCTGACATCCAGTGTGACATGTGCACACACAGCACTGGGGCCATGCTTGGGTCCAGACAGGCCTCTCCTCTGAGGATGCTGGTGTGGGGACAGTCAAACCTGTGTCCACAAGAGAGGCCATAGACTCCAGGCTAAAATTATACCTATACTGAGACAGGGACAAGATGACATCAGGCGTGCATGGAGGAGTTTGCATTCAATAAAAATAGTACAGTGAATGTATTTAGAGCTTAGTGATGCCCTCAAGAATACACTATCCGAGAACTGAACTTGTTACTCAATGCCCCTTTCTACTCCATTACTAATCAGATACTGCTGCTACATATGTCCAATAAACCTAATGCCACAAAAACAAGATTAGATTTAAAAATAATCATAATGATAATATAAATAATTAAAATATACAATGTTGCATTTTAGTAGTACACTTCTGAAATAGATATAGTTCACTTCTAGTTCAGACGCTTACAGAAAGCCTGATCTCAGAAGCTAAATAACTAAGCACGGTTGGGTCTGTTAGATGGAAGAGTTCCAAGAAATTAGGTGACGTAGGAGAGCAGCAGTGACTGTAGTACATACTGGTGTTGTATCCTTGGGCAAGACCCATTACGCATCTTGCCTAGAGTGTTAAAGTGCATTTGAGTGTGAATTGGAGTGTTTGTGAGAGTAAATGACTGAAGTTGTTGTTGGAGGACCACAGGAAACAAAGAGTTCAATATTGCCGACTTGAAAAAAGAAGGTGGCTGTAAATTCTAAATGTAGTACGTTTTAAATCTACTGTATACTTCCTCTGGATTCCAGATAGTCAACACAAAAACGTGGCTTAAAGCTAAAAATATCAGAGCATCACTCCAACCCCAGCTTTCCCTTTCTCCTCCTTATGCATTAAATCTCACAGAATATGGCTATACCGTACGGCCTGTATCTCCCTAGAGCAGTGCACTCCCACTCAGTCCCAAAGCGAGATTATCACACAAAAAGAGCAGCCGGCGGAGCGAGAGTGTGCGAGCAGAACTGCTTGGGTTTTGTCAGTGGGTCACACGGTGGTGGCATGGTTAACTAGCTAATATGATTAAATTCAGCAAAGGCACCAGTCACATTGTCAGCCCACATCAAAGTCCCCCCCTATGCTGCGCGAAACCAAGGGAGAGTTGGAAAACCAGGAAAAAAAACGGGTTGATTTTTAAAATATAAAACACACACAGGATAGAGTGGAAATATGAGGCAATAATGAGGCAAGAAAGCAGGAAGCAGCGTTGTCTTAACCGCAGTGAACCGCACGACCTGGAAAGCAGCAGTTAACAGCAGAATCTTCATTCCCTTTTCATCTGTGTACAAATGGAGGGCCATTGACAAATACTTATGGTGTCAAGTACAGAACCAGCGCTCTGACCTTGTGGTTTGATTATCTGCCTTGAGACGCAGAGTTTGTGAGCTCACTTCTCGCGTGGTTTATTGCAAAGCATGAAACCTGTAAATTGCTTGGAGAGTCGAGCACTTCAATTGACCCGTCCTCCAGAAGTACAAATGTTCAGAACAATAAACGTATATAACTGCAAGGAGGAAAAATGTGGCATGAAAGCAGTCGTACAATATAACTGAGCATGTGTTTTATTGGAGTGATTTGCTACTTTATGTCAGGTGTTCTGTGCCATCACTTTTTATCAAGCGATACAATGATAGTTAATTTTACACATTCTGGATGCATCAGAGACAGGGAGATGTGTTCTAAGCAATTATTTGAAATATTTTGAGTTGAATATATTTTAAAAGCATTCACTGATACTTTAAAGGTCCTATATTACACAAAACTGACTTTTGTGAGATTAATCAATTTTAGAATCTTGTTACATCATCAAAGAAATACTGGGAATTGTGTTTTGTTTCATTCACACATCTACATCTACATCTACATCTCCAAAGCTCAAAATGCTCTGTTCCCTCTTTAATGTCACAAAGTGGTCATTTTCAAATTAACACCTACCTTTTAGAGCCCGACCGATATATCGGCTGGCCGATATTATCGGCCAATATGGGCACCTGGAGACATATCGGCTATCGGGCGATATGCTTGCTGATATGGGCCGATATTTCACGAGGGCATGTTATACCTCGTTATAAAGCTTAGACTCTCTACATTATGTTCATTTAATCCAATTTACAGACAGATAAATGTCCTAATATGTGGCTCCACATCAGTATTTATCTGCGGTGTAATTTGTCTGTGTCCGTACTGTCCCTGAACACACCACCAGAGTGACGTCACTTCACTCGCGTGTGTTTGTTTACACCCGCAGCCGTGCGCAACACTGAGATTATATTCTTTTTCGGACAATCGGTTTGAGTCTGGATTAAAAGGACATTTATTAGTGCAGACTTGTGATGTGAGGAGCCTGTGTGAGCGGTGAGTGTTGGAAATACATCGACTTTGAAGCTAGTTTAGGTTTTGTTAGCAGTTAGCTGCTGTAGCTCCCACACATAAACAGGCTGTTTTCTATTGGTCTATTGTAAAGTGACTACATTGGCCGTATATTTGCTACTGGACCTGCATTGATATGTAAATGAGCTGTGAATAGACGTGTGAATGATCCACATTTATGCATATAATCAATTACCGCGGTGCGCAGCATTTACTGCTAAAGGCTAATAGCGATCGTTTACTAGCTAGGAGTTATGGGTCGGTCGCGATCGAAGCGGCTCTTAGTGCCGACTCTTTGAAGCGAACAACAGGAGCCTGCTTCTTATTGGGAGCCGTGTTTTCTCTTTTTCTCACTTTTTCTCTTCATGCCGCATGTAGACCCGTAGTTTGACAGCAGCAGCGGCTGAAAACGAAACTTTCAGAAATCTGCGTGTGCATAGGATAAAAAAAGTGCATATTTGGCTGCAGTTCAGCATAAAATGAATAAACCAGGACAAATCTTGGACTCGAGTGCAGGAGAGAGATAGAAACCGAGTCCCGACACTCAGTCCTGGTTCAGTTCTGGTTTAGTCCTGCTTGCAACAAAACAATCTCATACCCATCACTAGTAGCTAGAATGTGATGCAAAAATGCCATTAGGCCAATCTACTGTATGTAAATATGATGTAAAGAGTCAAAATAACAATAAATGTTGCCTAAATAAACCCAATTTAGAATCCACTAGAGCCAAACCTAAGTTTTTTAATCAATTCAAGATTTACAGTGAATTTTTACATCACTAAATAATCGGTGATTATATCGGCTATCGGCAGCTCCTACTTCCATTATATCGGTTTCATATCGGCCACAACAAAATCCATATCGGTCGGGCTCTACTACCTTTACCATTAATTCAGTAGAGACAGGCAATTTCAGGTCTGAAATCATCCAAATGATTCTAGTGAAATGGTATAGAGTAAAAAAAAAATAAAAAATACAGCAAACACAGCACTTCCTGTATGTATCATGACATCACAAGGTGGAACAGAGAGTTTTCCGTTTGAGAGAAGAACACAGCACACGTGTAGAATTTGTTGAAAATGTGTGAATGAAACAAAACACACTTCCAAGTATGTTTTTTGATGAGATGAGGAAACAAGATTATAATATAGATCAAAAAATAGTGTAATACAGTATAGACCCTTTGAAATTATGCTGCAGTGTCAACTAACACTGATGGTATTAATTGCCAGGTTCTATGTTATGAATAGGATAGGACAGACAAAATAGCAAAAAAAAAAAAAAAAAAAAAGGGATCATGCAGAGTGGGTTAATATAAACATTTTAAGACCAAAATGACGAGGCTCACTGTGCAGCAGTTACAGAGATTCCAGTGTAAGTCAATTGGAGCCAGGCTCAGTAGGAGTCGGAAGAGCCTCCTGGAGCACTTCCTATTTGGCATGCAGCGGCTAGCGCATTAGCTATGTCCACTCATATATACGGTCTATGGTCGCAACCAACAGAGGGGCAATGCACTGTGAGAATATCCAACTTGATTTGATCCAAAAGCTGAGTCAGGTAAAAGGATACTTGTATCGAGCCAAGTTAACAGTAGGACAGCATTAGTGGAAACACACACACATGGACACACAAAAGTAAAGGTCCTATATTTCAAAAAGCTTTTAGCCACATTAGAATGTTGTTACCTCATCAAAAACATACCTGGATTTGTGTTTTGTTTCATTTACACATGTTTGGGTAAATCTGGTTTATTAGTCTGTCTGCATTTCCAAAGCTCAAAATGCTTTGCTCCACCTTGTGATGTCATGAAGTGGTGATTTTCAAGTTAACAACTAGCTTTTAGCAATCCTAGGGCTCAAATTATCCAAATGATTTCAGTGAAGGTGTAAGGAGTTAAAAAAAACAAACAGTGTAGAGCTTCATGTATATGACAAAACAAGGTGGAACAGTGTTTTCTGTTTGAGAGAAGAACTCAGCCTAAGTATGCAGAGTTTGTGTGTTAAACATGTATGAGTGAAGCAAAATACAACTCCAGGTATGTTTGTGATGAGGAAACTACATTATAACTTCAATCAAATCAAAATCAACACTAAATGAAAAAAAAAATAAATAAATAAATAAAAATTGCAGTGATTTCTGAAATATCCACTTTCTTTTCTTCACAGCACCTCAACTAAAAATATACGTAATGCAATCTTACAGAAACCTTTGTAGCAAACATTAGTACGGCTGATTGCTGAAGCATGAGAAGCTTAAGGTACATTGATAAGGAACCCGGCCGAAAGGGGCTTGATTGATAATTAACTGTTGGACAATCGATGGTCTTCAATGTGTCGCTTGTGCCCTTTCCACTCAGTTGGTATTCAGATCCTGTAGAAGCTTTAGACACTATGCTAAACAACCTTTCACACAGAGACAGCTTGTGTTTCAACAAGACCTGCTTTTATTTATTTCTTTTTTTCATATTGCTAATCATTTTTTGGGAGTTTCATTGTGTTGCTGTTGAATTTTCCTTTCACTAAAGTTATTAGTTAGTAAGTTATTATGCTTGTGAAACCAGTGAATTTGCCTAACAATTATAAGGGCATTTATTCTTTACATTGCACCATTGGAATCACATACTTTCTTTTCCAAGTCACGATGGGAAAACAAAATGAGTGGTTAGCTGACGAAAGTGTACTGAATCTTGAGACTGGGTTTAACTGTTTAAAAAGCTGTCATGTTTAAGGTCAGTGTTCAGCGTTAATAGTGCATATAGAGTTGTGTTCACATCAAAGCTGGCATACTGTCACAACGCAGTAAAGTAGGTTGCATCTAGTGGTGTTATGTGAGAATACAACATGGCTGGGAAATTTAAAGTGACAACAGATTGTTTAAATATCAAGGTGGTAGGGTTAGGCATTAGATTAAATTTTATTAATCGATCGTCGGGAGAATTAACAATCGATTATCGATTAATCATTAAAATTGTTTATATCAAAATGTATCATCATTATTATTACTATCTGCACTACTAATCTGCATAAATAAATTCAACTTTAAGACATATAAACCATAACCACTTTAGAGCCACATCAGCCCATTTGAGATTATAATGTGTTTAATGCAGCTTTCTCAACTCTCACAGAAACGAAACTTAAAACCGCATGGCTAATTTACATAAATTAAGCGAATTAAAAAAACAGCTCTTGTGCGCTGATGCGACACGACTCAGTGGAATACAGGTTAGTGTGACCATATTTGCGTTTGTCAAAACCAGGACACCGTACGGGACGTGGGAGGTGGGGACTCGTCATCGACATTGCGCGACTCTCACCTGGCAAAGCTTTTTCCCACTGGACACCGAAACATATGTACCTGCTTTGTACACTGTGCACATGGACTCCCACTTGTCCCGAACGCAACGGAAAGCGTGGAATTTCTTGTACAAATCATCGTTAAATACGCAGTTGCGCTTCGGCACATTGCAGAGAGAGCTACATGTACAGACCCCTGTTTGGTCAGGCTACGCACAGCAACCTACATTCGGTTTGTCGATTAAAATGAACGTAATCGATGAAATTCTTAATGATCAATTATCGATTAATCGACTAATCATGCCCATCCCTACAAGGTGGTACATTTCATATTCCATCTTTGTCACTGAAGCACATTTTTCACCACATGTTCATTTCATAAAAGGTACTGATCTCTGTACACTGAGATCAACAATAGTTTATGTCCCCACAATCAGCTTCAACTGCCATTAAATATTTTATAAAGTGCATTGGATTGGCAGGCTACAATAGCTTCTCAAGTTAAGGAGATGATGTTAGTAAAACAATGGCGTAGTCATAGAGATGATAGAGTTTATTATTCTCCAAACAATGGAGACTAAAGCAAACACAAACACATAATAATTAGCAACTTAACAACACATCGGAACAGATCTAATAATAAAAAATTATTCAGAAATCAGAGGAATTTACAACAATTACCAAATTCCGGCCAGATCAAAGCAAATTTTTGAATTAGCTGTCATTAAGGCTACAGATAACACAATTATTTTTAATCTGGGATCCTTTTTGACACACGCATTCATATAATTCTTGTCAGTATTTACCTGTGACTTGTTTCCTAACCAGCCCACAATATAGCTCTCCATTTCCTCTGGCCTTTCTCCCCGTGTGCCTTCATCCTCCTCATCCTCCTCTCGCCGTGCTGAGTGAAGGGCACAGAGGACTGCCAGTCTGCTCCTCATTATAACAATATGTGCGATACCTTTTACAGTTGTCAGAGTGAGGGGGTAAATCTGGCCACATCGGACCCTCTGGCGGCGAGGCTTGTCACATCAATGACCACTGCCTCTCTGTGATTCGTTGTCGCCCACGGTTACGGTCTGATTCTAATCTGTGCTTGTGCCCTGTGCGCTAAGATAATTAAAAATACTGTTTATACAAGTTGCCTTAAAAACTTTTTTCTCTCTTTTTTTTTTTTTTACATTTTGGTATTTGACAGGTATCACCAGGCTGCACCTTCTTTGGGAACTGACATTGACGATGTTTACAGCAAGGGAAAATCGTTGTATTTTCCCCCCGTTTTGCAAATCTTTGGAGGTAATTACAATGTTTACCTCTTAACTGTCAAGTTGTGTACCTGACATTTGAGGGCTTCACTTAGTTGAGGGACTCTAACAGTTGGGAGATCTTATTATTTGCACTAAGCCTGACTGATTACAAAATCGCAGCGGATTATAGAAAAAAGTGTTTATTAGAATGTCAGTAAATGTTAATTGCATCCAGTGGGAAGAGACATATCGGTGAGGACGAGAAATACTATAAATGCAGTCCATAAAACAATGACATACACCTGCTGACAGAGCTCATAACCAACACTGTATATCAATTTATCGATCCATCGACAACCCAATCCCTTTGCAGCTTCAATTTACTAGATTGTACATCACAGCGTGCACAAAAGGTACCTGGCATCCTGGCTTTATATCTCTTTTACACACGCGCGCACACACACACACACACATACACAGGATTGACTCGCATATTTCACACGGAGACAGGGAAAAATGCTCTATAACAGAAATGTCAAGGTGTTTTAAGGAAGAAATATGTTTTGGCATATAACAGCAATTGATGAGATGTGACCTTGAGTTCTTCTTTTCCCATTTTCGTACCTGGAATAATGAATTGTGCTGGGTCATGGGGAATCAGAGAGCAGGAGGCACCAAAGAAACAAATTGAAGACCCACAGGAAGTCTTTTTTATGGTACTAGTGTAGAGTTATTACAAGTTTAAAATGCAATGGCGTTTGCATGAGGGACTGGAAAATAGCAACCCAGTGACCAACACAAATCATTCACTGTTTATAATAACTCTGGCTAATTACTTTTCAAGATCAATAAAACCGACAAATTTCAATGGAACCATTTTTTAAGGCAATTTATTGAAGCATAATGCCCTGTGTGTGTTCAATGTGTGTAAGCAAAGCAAAAGTTGAGGTTCAATACTGCTGAGAAATGGGAATGGTTCAGATCATTTCGTCAATGCACTAAGCAATTGACCTATTCCGGGAAGCTCCAGAGACAGAAATGGGAGTTTGAAAGCAAAAAAGAAAAACATGGAAGAGAGAAGTTAATTATTTGCTGATCCTCTCAGGGACAATTTACCTTCAAAGGTATCTAATTTGCACATTCAGCAAGTATTCCAGGTCTTCAATAACCCACAATAACCACACATTAACTTTGTATTGCTATAGGCTATAATTACTCAAAACTCACAGATTCCAGTACAGTTTCTATTTTATCTACACTGAAGCTTTACAAAAGCACTGGAGACACTGAAGGCTTATTGAACATCTGGCATGTGGAGAGGGACACTAAAGGCAATCAAGCGTGTTCCTGCAACAAGTACTGATTTTTATTTTTATTTATTTTTTTGCCTTCTGGGGTTGCCACAGTTAATCATCTGCCTTAGAGTGTACCAGAAGTTATAAGCTGATTTGGTTTGAGAGTAAAAAGTACACTGGTTTTAGTTTTAAAGTATGCATTGAAAAGCTTCAAAAGTATAGCTTGCAGTGTACTAATAATTATGCACAGGACAAAACGTTATGAGTTGTTCCCTCGATGTAACTGGACGTAGTATTACAGCCCCACTCCTCAAACATAATCTCCACATTTCCTCTTTAATTAACATAAAAATCATTATAAATTGAGCGGCAACGCTTATGCAACATCTGGCATGTGGCAAGGGAGACTAAAAGCAACCAAGCAGTTTGGCGCTACACAGTTAGGAAATTATTTAATAACACAACAGTGGCACAAACTTGTCTGTGTCTTAGAGGAATGGAAAGTATAAAAAGTGTAAAAATGGTCTAGATGAAGTCAGATAATAAAATGGCACTGTTAAACCTAATTTCAATGTTTCTTGTTTTCGCAATAAAACACACACACACACACACATATATGTGCTGTCAAAAATATTGCTTTATTAATGAGTTAACGCAAAACAATTTTAAAGATGTTAATTAAAGGCGAGCTTAACGCTCTTTGTGACCTCATGAACAGTTTTTTTCATAAGCTGTGGCCACTGCTAGTAACGTTAGAAAAACTAAAGCACGGCACGGTTGCTCATGTGTGCACGCGCACATGTACAACTTCACAATTCAAGCCTTGTCAGGTGCGCTAAAGTTACTTATACGAGGAAAACACAAAATAAAGTCTGCTCCAAAACATACAGATTATCTGCTCTTATCTTTCATAAGGACTGCCAACAGCGACAGAAGTCCTGAAGCCCCTTGTGTCCAGCTGTCTTCACTCCTTTGCATTGCTATTATATCCATAAACTCACGGATGAGCGAGTATTGCAGCAGGACTCATATTGGTTTCACTATTTAGTAGATATTTCATGCCGCTGGTCTTATTTTCTCCACTAAAAGTATTAGCTCTGCTGCGCATCATATAAACAAACAGAGCCGTGTGATGACGTCACCGGGCCATGGCCCAGTTCAGTTGTGCAGGCGTGAGTGTGGAACCCTAGGTAATCGTGTTTGAGTACGGCATGGTTCAAAAGTCCTAGTGTGAGCGTGCCCTTAGTACAGCAGGCGTTGGGGAAGACAAACACAGTCGCGCTAACTGTTGATTACTGGACGTCTTCAGTAATGAGAACTACCTTGGGGTCACAGCACATTATTTCACCCACAGTGGGAAATTCAGTCGCACGCTTTGACTGTTGTGAAGACAGAAGAGAAGCACTTCGCTGAAACTGTTGCAGAGCACTTCATGAAAGTGGAACATGAGAGCGGAACATCGAACAAAAAGTTGTCTCACTTACAACTGTTATGGTTTGCAATAAAAAAATAAAAAAAATTGCACAAAGCAAGCCTATCCACTTTTCTATGTTGAAAAGAGTATTAAAATGTTAATGCAAGGGACAAAAATGTAAAATTAATGTGCGATTAATCACACGTTAACTATGATATTCATGAGATTAATCGTGGTCTCAAAGTCAACCACTACACTATACACTACACTATACTATACTATACCTACATTTAAGTACAATGATATGTGCTACAGAATGATGTTATCTCCTTCTAAGTGATTCCCTGTTTTGTTGAACAAAATATCAATTTGGTAAAAACTCACAACACTTATTCTTTAGTCAGTTCAAGTGGGTCCAGTTATATATTTGTTTGAAACGAAGATGTCTTAAATAAACCTGATTTTGCTGTACTTCAAAACTAAGCCTGATTGAAATTGTAAAGCAATAAAATGTTGTTTGTGACAAATAATTAATAAAGAGTGCTTCCTTTTGATGGCAAAAGAAAATGTTACAATTATCTGATGAAGTGGCATATTTATCAGTCCAGTGACTTAAAGGTCATATCCACTACCATTTTAAAAGGGAGTACCACTCAGTGCAACTAGAGTGGACACCTTTTTCATTAAGAAGAAAAAGAAGGACAAGTTGTTGAATGTGATGGGACATAAAGGAATACACTTGGGAAATTAAGATCATAGATACTTAGATATTAATTGAAAAAAACAGCATCATGATTTTATGTTTTAATCTACCATAATGAGAGAGATCAGGACACTATCACACCAACATATATATTATCATGATTTCTAAGCAAATGTTACTTTTGATCAAATTTAGGTAGCATAACTGATCAAATGAGACACTGTGTAATTAAGTGAGACAAGAACCTAAATGGGTGTGGAGGTCAACAAAAGAGGGACAGGTCGTCACCCTAAACTACAATCTATGTTTAGTTTTGTCACTGAGATAGGAACATAGGCACTTAAAGGTATCGCAGGTGCTAACACCAAAGTTTATTGTTATAGTGCTAAATATAACTGACTATAAGAACAAACAAACAGTGGTTGGAGTTACTGGTTCTTCATAGCAGAACATTATATTTTTATAGTGTTCAGTCTTTCTAATTTGAATCGAGCTTACATCCCTTATTATATTTACTCTGTCCATGTGGCCATCAGTTATTATTTTCTCAAAATGTGCAGCTTCCTTTGGCCTACCTGTTTAACCTACACTTTCTCCATCCTATTTTCCCCCGTTTACTCTGTGCACACAACCCTCCCTCTTCCCTTTCCAATCTCCATCTCCTACGGGACCAAGGCCCTACCTCATGAAAGAGTCATCAGTGCTGCATAGCTCTTAATAACAGCTAATCTGTTTAAGCACCCGCTAAAAAGGTCATGGCATGGGCTAGCGAGGGACAACGGGAGGGAGAAGGAATGGTGTGGAATGAGGATTTAGACTCAAGATGCCATGAGGAATTGATGGAAATGCAAAAGAGAGATATAACCAGCTTCAGGCCTGTCGATAGTTTGCTGTATAAAGTTACCAAGCATTAGATGTTTAAAAATGCACTGCAAAAAAGACAAGAAAATAGGTTTAGAGAGGTGCTTTTTGGTGCAAGTCTCCTGAAATCTAGCTTCAGTTCAATGAGAAAGTGATTTGCGAACACTCACAGCCATCAGATTCTATTATGGCCCCTGCAAATTCTCTCATAATGACTGTAAGGAGACGTCCAATGGTAAAATCAATCATAGATCTATGCACTTATTGAGAAGCCATCAGAGGAGGAGAGGGAAGTGAGCACAGACGATCAATGGTGGAGCAACAGTGATACATGCTGTGTACGGGAAGCAGGCGGCTGTGGAGAAGGTCGCTCAAATGGCCAAAGAACAACACCGGAACTAATGACCAGATGTCCCAAACAATTTGTCAATATCTCCTGTGATGTTGACGGCCCACAAGTCTATGCCAGTGCCTTTGATTTGCAACTGCAGTCAACTTAAACCAGGATACAATAGTTTAAGACCAAAGTAGGTTAAGCACTTTATTTTAAAAAAAAATAATAATAATAATAAATAAAAAATCAACAGACTCAAAGTAATTTTGAAGGCTTCCTGGGCAATGTAAGTGAAGTGTCTTGCCCAAAGGCACAATAATAATATGCACTTGGGCAAGTCAAACACCCACAGTAACTCCATAGCTATAAATACAAGCAACGCTAAAATTCTTCAGTGAAGACTGAATCTTTAGTCTGGACTCTAGAATGAAAGATTGGTGCCATGTGACCAACATACATACTAATTCAAACGAGAAGTCTATGGAAGCTATTTACCAAATAAACAAATAAAAGTGCAAAGTTCACATACAGTAAATATCTGGTCTCAATGAAGCACTTTTTGGCATTTCCCATAGCCACTGTGGGACAATTTTGAGAAATAAGGGACGTCGTTCTGATGTTCCCATAGAAAGTATAAGGGACAGATGAAACTATGCTGAGACTAAATATTTCTACAGCTAAAGGACTCCTAAATCCTCTCATAAATCCATTCTGAAATTCTTTGGAGCAGGTGGACTTCCCACTTCCCAACACAAAAGTAAAAGACAAAAAGACACTTGAGAACTCAACGATGTCTGTCTCGCTCCCCTTGGGACTTGGGGGATTAGTTAGGAGTGAGGGAGCGAGAAGAGAGACTCCAGAGTGAAAGACATAAAGAGAGAAGTAACAGAGAAAGAGATTGGCTCCCCTTTTCAATTCCCATTGTGGGCCATGGGCCGTGCCGTCTGAATAGCTATGCTAATAGGCAGCTGAAAGTACCAAGAGATAACACAAAACCCACTTGACTTCCTGACACCTACTTGAGTAGGGCCACGGTGTTTTCCATGGCTTGTTGTTATTCATGGGGCCCAAAAGTAGCCTGTCTGTCAGCCTTAAGCTGGACTTCGATTTGGGTGTTGCAGTGAAGTCGTGAGGCGCTGGCCAGGTTCTCCCATGGGTTCCTGTTACAATTGATATCTTAAGTATTAATTATCATTTAAATGCTTGTTGGATTAGACATGGCCCTTTAAAGTTGAAAGTGCAGATGAGGTCTAGCTTTTGTCTTGAAGGTTTAGTCTAATCTTTGGCAAGAGGTCCACACTGTGAGATTTAATCACTTCCAACAGCTGCTTGGTGTGTCAAAAATGTGAATTTAACATGAGCAATCTACACAAGTCACTAGCCTATATGCTGCCAGGCGCATGGCAACTTATGATAGCTTTTGTCTCCTCAAAACACACTTTAAAAACAATGGAACTGTTTTATTTCTACTTCACAAAACAAGTACTGTAGTTATTAGTGCACCATACAGGACTGTATTAGCCTTCTTAATAAGTCGACCAGTGGTTTCACCCACCAATCCAGTGGTTATTGGCTTGAGACCTAACTGCATTTTGATTGTGTCTATTTCTCTCAAACCAACTGTGTTCGGAAACTGTTGCTTTTAATGAGGCACAGTTTGATCCACATAAAAAGAGGGAATCCTCGTGTGTACGGGGGTATAGATGGAAAAGAGAGTGACATGGCATGGACAGTTGAAATGATTAAAGGGGGAGTGATGGTCCGTGATTAAAGGCTAAGTTTTGTCCCATATCTTTTGGGTTATGACAGCTTCAGATGGCAGCTCACTGCCAAAGAGGGGAACTCACAGCCATCACAGAGAGCAGTAATGAGAGAGCCCTGCCTTAGCACAGATTGAGTGTGGTAAAATATATATATTTAATGCTTTATACAGACACGCCGTGTTTGATCAACACTCAAACCTCTCCCGCCTTCTTCTTGCATTAGGCTTAAATCGATGATTGGTGTCACTTAGCTTTTTAACAGGAAATGCAGGGGAAATTTGTTAAATTTCATGTGGCTAACTTTTGAGGTCTTTCATTTGGCAGAGGGATGTGATTGCAATTATGTTTTTATAAGTGACAGTATTTCTCTGCTTGTGGGCATCCTGTTCAGAAGCAGCAAATAAAAAGAAAGAAATTGCATCAGCCAGAGCCCAAAATCTCTTCTCTGCAGTAGAATCACTTAATGAAATTGCACTTAAAGTCTTGGATTGTGTTGTCTTTATGCCCTCAATCACTGCCTCACTTTAAACCTATCTATCTGTATCTATCTATATCTGTATCTGTATCTATATATCTATATCTATCCTTCTCTCAATAAGCAACATTATAGCAGATTTGCCGTTCATCTGGACTTGCCTTTAAACTCAACTTTTTGATCTCGAAATAGACTTTTTTCTGAGACATGACAAGTTTATATTGATGATCTTTATAGTACTCTTCACTGAGACCAATAAAGACTGGTCTGAAAGTCTTCATTTTCCATACTTCAACCTACAATTTCTCCATCGCCCAACAATCACAACCTTGGCACTTGGTAAATCAATGGTTTTGAAACAGAGTCTATCCAGGTATAGGTTTTCGTCCCTCTCAAGCTTCCCTGCCCATCAATCTTTCTTTGCCATCTCTACTCCTACAATTACAGTAGCGTTGCAATCTCAGTAGATGGAGTTGACAAATTGTATACAGCAAATGTCAGCTTTGGCCCTGTGAGATGCTTTAGACCTCAACAGTAAGTAGTATGTGCACTCCTGGGGCTGGGAAAGACAGCCACCTGCAGCCAAAATTCCTCATTTTAATGACCCAAATTTTGGTCCCCTGCTGCAGACTGGCTTGTGTTTCATTGTTTTAGTCTAATTCAGTTTTTGGGTTTTGTTAGATGTCTTTCAGAGACAAACTTCAAAACCACTTTTACTCAATTTAATAAGTGTGCAACCCCACAGTTAATCTGATTCAAATTTTGATACAATTTGAGAATAATCTGTATTTTATCTATTCATAAAATCAAGTTTGATAAATGTAATTAGAAGCAGCAGAGTTAAAAAGATCCAATTTAACCCAGTCTTGGAACAATGCTGACAGTGGAACATTTTACTTATATGCACCATTGCCATGTTGGGGAGTTCTTTAATGCCAAGTGTGACAAATGAAATATTGTATATGCTGTTACAGTGGTAAGGGATAGGCAAGGCTTTTGGGCTTGATCATCTATCTTGTAGTTTCTAACACAGAAGGTAAATCAATCATAAAAGAGAGTGGCAAAGTGAGCCTGCTTCAGGGCCTTATACATGCTGCCAAATGCCATACGAACTGTGACCAAGTATTATGTTCACGCTCCTGATAACAGAGGCATGCGAAGCAAGATGGAGTTGGAAATGGAACCCTCTACCAGCTATAATATGTCCTTATTAATCCAAACAAATGCATTTCATCAGAAGAGAAACAGGAAAGGGGTAACTAGAGAGGTATCTTAAGCAAGATCAGGTGCCAGGTGCTGTATATGAACACAATATCATCTGTCATTATTTAATACAGCATGTAACCTTCCCTCTGTGATGGATCTTTAGGTTATGACCATAGGAATGTGATTTCAGTGTAGTGTAATAGCTAAATACTTGTCTTAATGTTAGGATGTTAACGGGATAGTGAAAGGGTTAAGTCAGTGTTAGACTCACTATAACTTGCAATAGTCAATGGCATTTTCTATATCCAACATCACACATTTTTAAATGGAAAAACTCAAGTTGTAAGGACAAAACTTGACTGTGTTTGGTGATATATTTAATTCATGAGTGAGATAAAGGTTTGACTGCCTATGATGGAGTTTGCAGATGATCAACAGGATAGACCTTATACTTTATTGTAGCTCTTCACTATACCTTTACAAGCTGCAACAGCAAAGTATAAATCTAACCAAGTGTATTTGATCATGACAGAAACAGAGATGAGGCAACGTTAGAAGGATGTTGGAAGGAGGTGGAGGGGGATTGGTGGAAGTGTATAGGCTGATGATGCGACTAGAGCATGCTTTGAAATTTTGTGCACGTCCAGCTCTCTGGTTCTTTGTCATGCCAAAGTGCAGCAGCAGCGACAGAGAGGGTAAAGGACCGTGATATTTCCAGCACGCTGCGGTGACACATGTAGAGGCTCGGGGCCATGCAGGTTTAGTTAGAGCCTGAGTCATGCTCATGATGTAGTGTCTCATACACTGATAGCTCAGAGACATATGAGCTGGTATTTCCAGTGCCAAGACGCAAGCTCGAGCCAGATTAAAAAAGGGCTCCCGAAGGAGGGGATTCTGGATTGATTGTGTTCTTTTGGTTTGAAACAGGTCTGAACCAACCCTGTCACAGTACTCTCCAATATGCAATTTGACAAAGAGTCCAACTGCAACTAAAAAAAAAAAAAAACATATCTAGAGATATACTATGCATCAATAACTGATTGGATGGTGCAAATTGTGTTTTATGCCATTTTATGGAATATTCCAGACATATATCTCCATGAAGAAAGAAGGTTTCGGAGTAACTGCCTAAAAACTCATTCAAGAACCTAACAACCTGTCAACCATGTTATCAAAAACCATTCATGAAATATAGCTTCATAAAAAAAAATTAAAAATCACAATTGGTATTCATGCACTGTAAAATTCAATGTTACTTATTTGCACAAAATTGCTCTAAACACTTCCTGTATGACTTGCAACCACATGCGTGACCAATAAAATCATTGGTCGTGCATGTGGTAACAGTAATGTGCTGTCAGTGGAACAGCTGAGTTGATCCAGTCTCAGCAGAAACACAAGACGAATTCTGGCAGCTCTGGGTCAGGATCTGGGTTAGGAGGGAACACAGAGTGAGCAGCACTGAGGTCAACAACAGGGCGCTCCCAGACACACCTCCCCACTACCTATATCGACACAACAAAACAAGTACAAATCAAAGATGAGGTGACAGGAAAAGTTCTAAAAAATAAAAAAAGGATGGAATGTAAATAAAAAGTGTAGTTTCTTAAATCCATGTCACAGCTATGCTGAATTCTCTGTCTTAAACTCAGTGCACTGCACTACTTTTATTTAAAATTTTGAATGTCACATTACAAAACATATCAAATTTAAAATCATAAGCTAGCCCACATTCAAATTAAGCAATAGTTCACATGATCAGTCACGGCTATAACCGAAGTTTGTCTGAGCATATATCAGGCTCTAAGCACTGTGTTTTAGTTCTTGTTTGTAACAAAGCTCCTCAGCTGTTGACTTGGGAAGAGAATGATTGTAGACACAGTGAAGGGGGGGGTTCCAGAATTCCAAAATATCAGTCACTGCTTGATATTAATCAATTGCAGCTCATCTTTGGTCATACAATGTTTTAAATTCAATCTTTGTCCTTGTCTCACCCTGATGTCAACAACCTACGTTTTGAACCTATCAAGTAAGAATTTCTGAAAATTGTTGCGTGAACAGCCGGCTTTAACCACACTGCTGTCAGCCTGACTCAGGACAGCTGTAACTGTTTACGACAGAAGTATAGCTTTCTGGTACTGATAACAGCTAAAGAGGGAACTATTAAAGTATCAAATAAGACTAAGCTGAGTGTGAAGGGAAAGACCTGTGTAAGACTAAGGCATTATTTATCATGCCTGTTTGCTTTTCATAAGATTTGGAGTCTGTGTGAAATGTTCGTATTGCTAGATGACCAACTTATCATCAGGTTCCATTAACTTTTAATGTTATCTTGAGGGAGAGAAATATCTTGCAGCACATACTGTTGTTAATGCAATACTCGACAAAGACCACTAATCCTTTCCTTGAATCATGCCTGGTCCCTTAAGATTATTTGCCTTCTATTGCAGCTTGTTAGTTGAGATGAGGAAATCACTTGCACTCTTAATTGCTATCCTTTTCAATGCATTTACCAAGAACAGGAAATGTTCAAACAAAGGCGGATTTAAGAGAAAGATTCTATTTTGGTTTGTGAGGGTATGGGAATAGAGAGTCTCTTATTGGAAATTAGTTGCCACGGTTAAACAAACTCATTCGTGTACATCTACATTTGTGCATACACCTTTGTGCATGCCAATTCGGATATATAATGCACAAATGTCCCCTATGTTTCATCATCAAAGCCCTATCAGGCAGTGCGAGGTCTGAAGGGGAGAATATGAACCGGATAAAACAAATCGTTTGATGTGTGAAAGACAGACACTGCAGCTCCAAAGTACTTAAGCCTTCCCTCCCAGCGGACTGACAAGGAGAGAGGGGTGGGAGCAGGGAACCACTGAGCCCCTTCTTCTCATTCCCCTCCCTTATTCTGTTCTTCAACCTAGAGTTTCCAAAGCCTTGCGTCATTGTTTATGCAAGGTCCCGGCGTCTGTACATGAGCAGTGTCAATTAAATAAATAAAGTCAATATTGACAGACGTTTCAAAGGCATGCACAAGTGAAGCGGGCGATAGCGGGGGTAGACACTGAGGAGATCTTCGGTAATAGTGCCGGAGAGGCCGAGGGTCTGAATTAGTTATGGAATGGACATGAGATTGTGTAAGTGTGCGATTCAATGTGTCTGAGCATGGCTGCCTGAAATAAATTGTCCAATATGTTTCATGTCTGCTGCTTTGATAGTTGTTGGCTGTCAACCAACTTCTTGTTTACCTTATGTAAATATTTCATACTATACCATCGCCGAATAAAGAACAACTGAACTCAAATCTGCACCATCTCACAATGCCATTTCACGGTCATTAATTTCTGTCTTGTAAGGTACAGATGGTCCACAATTCCAAGTCTTTGTATTATTATATTATTTATTTATTTGTTATTCACTTCTATTGAAGCTTTGGTTGTGTGGTTTAACAAAGGCCTTTTAAACTGCAGTTAATATTCTTTCAAAAAAAAAAAAAAAAGACAGAGAAAGAGAGGGACTAACAATGAGTTATGCCCATGAATAAATCCTTTCGCCCAAGTCTTTAAAGATGAAAGGGACCTTCTGCTCCTGTGTCAAACACCCAGCACACCTGACCTGCACAAAAGACTGTTAAATATTCAACTCAATCAGGTTTGTTAATGGTCGGCCCCTATGATATTGGGATGTCAAATGAAAACAAAGAATAGTTTTAAATTACAGACTGTGCACTAAGGCGCAGTGTGAATCATTTTGCCAGAAACAGCGCAACAATAGAGATAGCTTTCACCATCTGCTTGGCATGCATGGGCTCTGACAGTGAAACCTACAGTAATTCACCATGTCTTACATTGTCTTACATTTGGGTTAAAGAGATTAATCTTTAACATTGTGCATAAACTGTCACTATGGGAGGGCCTAGCTGAGTTCAGGATGTATCCCCAAGGGGAAGATGTTTTTTGGAGCTCAACTTCTGTGACTGCCAGCTATATTAATAAAAGAAGCAGCAAGCAAATCATTTCAGTTTTCGCTACCTTTTATATAGGTCTATGATGCGCCACCGCTTTTAACACAATTTGGGTTGCACAAAACATCTACATGATAAAATAACAAAAAACACTATATTAAAGTTTTGTGAAAAATAAAATGCAAAAGTCTTTACAACATTGCTCTGACAATCCAGTACTGAGCCAGAATTAAAAACTAGACTGATAACAACCAGGTCTAATTCAGGACTAACACAGTATTAAAGGTGCGTAGCACAACTTTTCTGATGGAAGATCAGTCACCTTATGTCTTCGTGGAGATGCTATTGCTTTGTCCGGTGTTCCAAGGTAGAGATTAAACCTATCTATCTCAAAGAAGACAACTATAGACTACATTACAGGTCAAATGTGTGGAGCGGCAACACTATTTACAGAGAGAATGATTGTATTTTTGAGCAATAGAAACACCCATGGTGGATAAATGCTAGATAGACGTGTTTAATGTCACGGAACATTCCAGGCAAAGCAATAACATCTCCATGGAGACAAGCAGGTGGCAGACCCTCCACCAGAAAGTTGTGCAATGCATTTTTATTTTATTTTTTTCTTCTTCTTTGGGAGATGGGCCAGATGAGATCGTTTTCAGGGCCTGGTTTGGTTCGCTACAAGTCGAATAGAGTTGCAGTTCATTCTTGGCTCTGACCTTGAAGTTGTTGAATAAGTCATCTTGGTTAAAAACTTTTCATTCTCGTTCAAACCTTCTCATTCTCATGATTTGTATTGAACCAAGCGCATTAGATGTGGCTGAAACCATTTCCTGAGCAAAGACCAGTGTCTCTTAGTGTGATGTGTTCTCTCTGTCTGCAGCTCTCTATTGGAGTATGCACACAGTCAAGTTATCTCCCATACGCTGATGACCCAGGTCGGCTCATTTATCCTATTCAGGAAGCAAGAGATTGATTGTGCCTCTGCCATTGCTGTAATTATACTGTCATCACTTAATCAACCTTATTGGATTCCTCAAGCGGTCACAGTCCCTCAGGGTGCGGGGCTGCAAGAAAGATTGACTTTTTTGGACAGAAAGAGAATGAAAGAAAGAGCGGGAAAAGATAGAAACCCATAGAAAGAAATAAAGGTCAGAATTGCAAGAGACCGAATTAAGCATGGAATCATCTGAGAGGCAAACGAAGAACAGAGGGTTTTCCACTGGGCATGGAATGGCTGTAAAGAAGTGCTTAAGAGGATGTCAAGGCATGTGGGAGTGTGGCGACAGGAAGAATGGCATGCTGGGTAATGCTGGGGGGGGTATCAGGTGGGAGGGTGCAAAGGGGACCAAGCCTGAGTGATTGTTTCCTCAAGTCTGCGTCTCCCCGCTGGAGAGAGGAGCTAACAAATGGAGAGGGTGTCACCTGGAAAAGCACTTTAATAATTCATTTGTCTATGGGTCCGCAGTGGAAATAGAGGGGATGCTTTGAAGACTACGGGCACAGATGGTCATCAGAGTGAAAGAGTAACGCCATCATACACACACACACCTCCTTAGCTCTGGTACAACATATGTGCGCAGAGAAAGGCCAGTACAGGGGACCAGCTCGTCACCTGGGTGCACACCATATGCCACGGTGCACTGACAACCTGCTTCGCAACCCCCAAAACACACAGCTCCATGCACGAACACACCACTTCCCTGTTTTATAAGCGTTCCACTTCCCCTCCGCGGTGATACTTTCTTGCATACTGATGTGCAATTGTGTTTGTTGGCTGCCGAGATAAGAGTTTAGCAGCTGATAGAAATGCCTAGCTGAGTGTCTTCACATCGTTCCATAAACCTGCAGGTACTGAGGAGGCCGTGATGTGCCACATGTGCACGGTCTCAGGAAAACGTCTAAATGCAGCTTTTGTTCCTCAGTCATTGTGTGAAATTGCCCAGCGTAACAGAACCTTTTTGCCATTTTGCATGTGAATTAGCAGTGCCATTCATTCACCAACAACCGCAATATCGAAAAGGTTGAAATAGAATGTGAAATATGGACTAGAACCTGGTGCATATAGGTTCATTCAACTTCATTTTGGGATTGACTGATTACAATTTGTAATACACTTTTATACGCAATGTGGATCAAATGCCTTGCCTAAGGACACTCCAACAGTTTTTTGTCCCACTATGGCACCTGGAATTCTCAGCAGTCTCACATAGAAGTACAAACCAGGCCCAGCCTTGCTTAGCTTCTGAGATCTGACAAGATCAGGCTTTGACAAGGAACCACGACATATTGTTTTTTCTTCCTTTTCTTTCTTTATTCTTTATTATTTATTATTAATTTTCATTTTTTCTTCATTGTTATTATTATTTTCTTGTTTGTTTGTTTGTTTTTAGTAAAAAAAAAAAAAAAGGCATATAATTACCCATATAAATAATATTTTTGTCCATTGTTTATTTTTTGCATTGCCCATTTTCTGTAAAGCCCACTGTGCCAATGAATAAATAATAATGCATTTGAATACTACCTATTTCACTATGAGGAAAGCTGTTTTTCCATGTTTTGTTCATGTGCTGATGTTCATGTTCAGAATGTAAACATCAGATTTTTTTTGTTTTTCAGAACTGTCATCTGTATAGTTTCTGCTTTTGTACGGTTGTATGTCCCAGTCTTATTTTGGTATAGCTGAAAGCAGAAATCACAATTGGTTTCGTAGGGATTTGCGTCGTTCTTGAGTATATCCTTCAACAACAGAAACATTGTAACACATGTGGCATTGAGACCAACCTGGGGCTCCCCCCATTCTTTCACATTCTGTCCATGAGAATCTACTAATTATAATGTTCTGTAAAAATATCAAAATCATACAATAAAATGAATTTAAATTAATGTGAATTAGAAGACACCTAAAGCATGCAGAGAAAAAAGCATAAGGATAGCAAATGAAGGAGGAACGCATTGAGCAAGAGCTAAACAAAGCATGTTACCTGTTGTGTTACTGCAGGTTGAGTGTGTGTTTACAATCCCAAAGGCCTCAGTTTGACATGAGGGCAGACAGACCAACAATTGTACAATCACCGGAGGTCGAGCAGACAAAGACAGCATGTGACTCGAGGTGTACACAAATTCTGTCCAATAGTTCTCAATATTAATACAGAAGAGCGGGACAAGTTATATTAAAGTTAGTGGTTTGAACTGAATCTCTTTAACAGGTACGTTGTGTAACGTTTAGGGTGGAGGGTCCATCAAATGTTTTTCTTCATGGAGATGTTATGGCTTGGTCTGAAATGTGTTACAGACAGTATATTAATTAAGCCTTTCTATCATCATGGAGACCAAACCAGACCAAATTACAAGTCAGATCTGTGAAGAGGTGACCCCATTCAGAAACAGAATGCCTGTTTTTCTAGGTATTTTGAGCAGTTAAACCACCTGTAATTGAATAAATGTAAGTTAGAGATGTTTAATATCATACTGTGGAACATTTCAGGTACAGCGGTGATGGACCCCCAGGCAAAAAGCTGCATAGTGCACCATTAAAGCGGAACTAAATACTAAACTTTTTTTTTCTTTCTTTTTTTTTTGCTACTAAACTGTGTATATGGTATTAATAATTATCTACAGTTCTTAGTATTTTATTGATGTCTTTAGTGCAAAATTTGCAGCTTACCGGTCAATAACGTCTAAATCTAAGCTTGTGCTGCCTTCAGTAGCCTCTGTAACTTCCAGTAGTTGGTGACCTCACTCAGAACTGCTCTGATTACAGCCAGATTTCTGATCTCGAACACCTGACTGCAAGGGTGGAGTTTGAAGCATGGATACCTGTAACCAATCACACTGTATTTCCTATGTCCAGACCCCACTTCTCCTCCTCCTTCTCAGTTTAGCAGCTATATTCGAAATTTGGTTGCTTTAAATAGTTGTGTATATTGATGAATGGTGGTGGGCTCTGAAAAGGTAGGGTAACGGGGGGTGGAAAGTATAGCCATTAGAATAGCTGAGAGAGAAAAGAGGCACACTGATTGTTTAACATCTACAGTCAGCCAATACAACTCTCCAGACTATACTTCTTTCTTACTGGCCAGCTTTGCTCCCTGGGTAAATATAAACATGACCAGACATGAGCGGTATACAGCAAAAATGTATCCTTACTGTGAGCACCACTTGCAATAGCACATACCAACCAATTTTCAATTTTGGTGGACTTCTACTTTTAACTCAAGTCTGAGCCCGAAGCAAAACATTGTAAAATTGTAGGTGTCATACTGGAAGAAGGAAGAAGTACAATGCTTCAAAGATATAGTTCTTGAGAATGTGGAGCTGGAAGGCCAACAAAATGGGATGTTGGAGGGGCGTGTGGTTAACGGCTTTGGGAGTGAACCTGGGATGACCTTGTGCTCCAGACGTACAGGCCACATATTGGCAGGACAGAAGAGAGGTGACAAGCAGTATTACACTGTGGAGGACTGCAGCTAAAGAGAGGGTCTAGGGGGCAGAGAGAGAGAGAGAGGGAGGGGGAGGGAGGGAGAGGGAGAGAGAGAGAGAGAGAGGAAATGGAGGATAAGGGGCAAATAGGCCAGAAAGAGGTGGACAGAGGAAGCAAGAGGGACAGAATCAGGCTACACTGTGTGCATAATTATTAGGCAAGTTGTATTTTTGAGTATTAATTATATAAGTGAACAACAACAGTGTCAATCCAAAATGTTAATAAACCTCAAACTTGAATATTTAATAAAGCAAAAGTGAAGTTTTGGCTTTCTTTGGAGAAAATCTATGTGTGCAAAATGATGATACGTAACTAAATGAAAAATTTACATTTTCCATTGTCACTTGTTTTTTTGTTTTTGTTTTGTTTTTTATCTGTCAGAATAGAAAACAATTCAAAATACATTTCAATACAAACAATTTAAATAAACATTTTTGACATTTCAAAAAAAAAAAAAAAAAAAAAAAAAGCCTTCCTGTCAGTTTCATGATCTGATGACGATCAACATTTTCTGCAGCAGCATAGTCTCCCAGACACTGTTCAGAGAGGTGGACTGTTTCCCTTCACCATAAGTCTTCCATTTAAGAATGCCCACAAGTTCTCAGTAGGGTTTAGGTCAGATGTGGAAGAGGGAGATTGCATTATTTTTTTTCATCTTTAAGGTCTTTACTGGCTAGCTATGCAGTGGAGTACTTCGATGCATGCGATGCATGTGATGCATGCGATGGAGCATTGTCCTGCATAAAAATAAAGGTCGTCTTGAAAGCTTCAGGATTTTCCTGTACCACTGCTGGAAGAAAGTGTCTTCTAAAAACTGGCAGTCAGTTTTGGAGGCAATTTTAAGTCCATCTTAAACCTGAAAAGGTACAACAAGCTCATCTTTAATAATACCAGCCCGTACAAGTACCCCGACGCACCTTGTTAGCGTCTTAGTTGAGGTGGGGCTCTAAGCCCATTACTGATCCAACCACGGGCCGATCCATCTGGTCCGTCAAGAGTCACTCTCATCTCATCAGTCCATAAAACCTTTGAAATCTGTCTTCAGATATTTCTTGGCTTAGTCTTGCCGTTTCAGCTTATGTTTTTTGTTCAGCGGTGGTTGGGTTTCAGCCTTCCTCACCTTGGCCATGTCTCTAAGCTCTGAACCCCTTGTACTTCTGGGCACTCCAGGTAGGTTGCAGTTCAAAAAATGCATTGCGCACTATGGGAGAATTCTTTATGAGCCAGAGCTTCCGGGAGCTGTCATACCTATAGAGCGGCCACTAGTCGATCTCAACAGAGGGGGTCTGTCTTATCCAGTTCTTATTATAGATCCTTGATAGTGCAGCATCCTGACAAGCATTCTGTCAAGATTTAAATCCTTGGCAGTATCATTGAATCTGCTACATGAACAGTAACTAAAGCAACTCAGTATGCATGTTAAGATTTTCATCAAGGTTCCAGAGTTTAAAGTAGATTTTATTGCTCATAGTAGAATTAGTTGTGGGTTAAAACATACAGGGTTCAGTGTCCAGGGACACATCTCCTGACCTAGCTTAAGGATTTAGCATGATTGTTTTGTTCAGTTTCTTTAATCTTTGTTTTATTCATTATAATTTACAACAGACCTGAGGGCAACAGCAGAAATCACAGAGTGACACAGTGCACACAAAAGACATACACACACCACCTGCAGACATGGGAGAACATGTAAAAAGTGCCACCATGCTGCGTCTACTACATGTTTAAGTTGGAAGTAAACATGAAAAGATGAGTCCACACAGAAAGCCCCTCAATGGCCAAGGATACGAATTCAGTTCAGTAAGACAAGACTTGTTTTATAATATTTCAAGCATGTTTATGTGCAAATATTTAGGGAATATGGAATTCAAAAACATGAAAAAAGAATCTCCAGGCTTCTCCAGGAATCAAAAAGAATTTTCAAAGCCTATTCCCCTACATCACAAACTTGTTTATTCCTCAGAAATAAATGTTTTTATCTCATAATAAAAGACTTGAACTGAGAGGAATGCCCAAATTGAACCTTGCCCCACATTCCACTTCATTTCCTCAAGGTTCCCCATTGTTAGAAAAACTCTCAAGTTCTCATTTCCCAAAATAAGTCCTTGAACAAGTCAAAAGTGATCCAACTGTGTTTCAAGCCTCCTGCTTTTCCTGATTTGCCCTTGATTGTTGCACACTTTCTGAAATGTCATAAAAAAATTGCAACCCATTTTGTTCCTTTTTTACCCGCTGAAAACCTGTGAAGTGACTCACACGAAGCTAGATGGGATCTCCATGGCGACCGAAGTTAAATTATAGGTATGGGGCGAGGTATGAGAGTGAAGGAGAGAGGTGTCAAAGTTGTCCAATCAGCAATGACAAGCAATCACTAGGGAGTTTTAAAAGAAGCAGGCGGACCATGCGAGAGTGATGGATGAATTGGTTGGTGGAAGAAGGATGGTTGGAGAGGGGTGAAGGGGGGCACGCATGGATTTGGTGATTACAGGAGGATGAGCCTGATGAGCTTTAATGGTATGGGATACAAAAGGCGGGAAGAGAGCACGTGTGTGACAAGGAAGTGGAGCTATGTGGTGTTTAGCAGCAGTAGCAAGGGGGCTGGCTCAGAAGCGTACAAGATTGATTGGTGATTGCTCTTGGATTTTGTGGCACAGTATGTGAAAGCTGTAAAAAGGAAAAGAAAAAATGTGGGGGGGGGGTTGTAAAGGAGATGGAATATAAACTCCCAGATGCCAGGTATTTTTCCTACCAGGAGGCGAGACGACAGGAGCCTAATGAGTTCGCCTCATAGCTGCATCGCTTCCCTCTTATGAATCACGCCAACGGTCTCCTCCTCACACACAGACACACACACTGTTACACATTGTTGTAATGAATTACCAGCCTGGCTTCGGACCTAAAACCTTGGCCCTTGCAGTGCGTCACATGATACAGGCATACATCATTTGGGTGCACCAGATCGATCCCGGTGGAAGACATTTGACACAAATACGTGCAAAATCGAATGCTACGTGACATATTCCATCAGCTGCTGTAGCCTTGAATCTCTGTCGACATCCTCCGGAGAATCATTCGCACAATGGTCATCAATATATTGACAAGAGCTAAACAAAACTGTGCAATTCCACTTCATCTGATGGGGATTTTGGAGGTGTCACTTGATGCTGTTTAGATATGGATCTGAGGATGGCTTCATTAGCTTTCGATACATGACAAAAAAAGATAAATTACTCTGTGAAATACCTTTTGATGGGAACAAAAACACAAATAATTTGACTGTCTCCAAGTATTCCATAATCTTCTTTTGTTAGTAATATCCTAATGATAATGGGTAAAGGGTTGTGGAAGGGTTAATTGGTCGACTCATTAATTGCATTATAAAAGTAGTACTTGACAGATTTACATACACACTTTCTCTTTGCAGCAGGCATCTTCTTATGGTGGAAAGACTAGCCAATTCCATCCATCCATCCAGTTTCTTCCGCTTTTCCAGGGCCGGGTCGCGGGGGCAGCAGTCTAAGCAGGGAGGCCCAGACTTCCCTCTCCACACACACTTCCTCCAGCTCTTCCGGGAGGATCCCAAGGCGTGACCAGTAAATCCAGCTCCCTCCAATACAGCGACCGCATCACTGCCGACGCTGCACTGATCTATCTGTCAATCTCACACTCCATCCTCCCCTCACTCGTGAACAAGACCCTGAGATACTTGAACTCCTCCACTTGAGGCAGGGCCTCTCCACCCACCCGGAGAGGGCAAGCCACCTTTTTCCGGGTGAGAACCATGGCCTCAGATTTGGAGGAGCTGATCTTCATCCCCAGCTGCTTCACACTCAGCTGCAAACCACCCCAATGAAGCCAACAGGACACCATCATCTGCAAACAGCAGAGATGAGATCCTGTGGTCCCCAAACCGGACCCCCTACGGCCCCTGACTGTGCCTAGAAATTTTGTTCATAAATACAATGAACAGAATCGGTGACAAAGGGCAGCCCTGGCGGAGTCGAACATGCACCAGGAACAGGTTTGACTTACTGCAGGTAATGCAAACACAGCTCCTGCTCTAGTCATGACGTGCAATTCCAATAGTTGGAATTATTCATCACCACAAATCATATGCATTTAATGTACAATAGGTAAGCTTTAAAATCAAACATGGAACTTAATGGTAAAATGGTAAATGGTCACATTTTTATTTGTGCTTTTCCACCCTCAAGGCACTCAAAGGGCTTTACATCAATGATCCACTCACACATTCATATACTAGGATACGCAGACACTGGGAGCAAGGTGGGTTAAGTCTTAAGTTTTGCCCAAGGACATCTAACCCCTCTACCAATAATGTTTATGTCAAGAGTGGATTCGAACTGCCAATTTTTGGATCTTCCCCAGTCCAAAATCATCACATGTAGGGAAAGTTCTAAAACTGTGCATTTCTGAATGTTGATTTATATGTTGTCTTAATTACTTTGTTCTAATTAGGTGCACACAATCCTGAAAAAAAATTAAAATCCTTTGCACATCGTCCCCCAATCTTCCACATCCAGCTGTTCAAGTGGAGCTGAAGGGAATTTACTTAGCACTGACACACTTCAAAACCACCAGAGGAAACACCATCATTACTTATAGATTTTTATTTTTGACCTCGTACTGCTCTAATGAGGGATGCATTACTCTTGAAGTTTGTAAGGCGTGTCATTTTTTCTCCCAATCTGCTTTGGGTCATGATATTATACCTACTGTCAGTACCACACCCCAAATATCTTACAAGCGTTTAATGTACTTGAGTCACTATATTTTTTTTATCCTTCAACATCTGGCAAAGGGGCAGGAGTCAAGATCTAGACAGGCCAGAGATAGGAACTGTGTCCACAAACACAGATAGTGAATTAGCGTTGAATATGAATTAGATGGACCAGCCCCAGGATTTAGATGAACAGCTGAAATAAGGCAGATAAATGACATCTGAAAATTAAAAGGCTGCGGTATATGAGTCTGGATTCAAATCAGATTTTCAAATCAAAACTGAAAACCTACGTATTGTGGTGAGTGTGTGTCTGTGTGTGTGTATTTTTTATTTTTTTTCTCTAATCAGTGATAAATAATATGAATATGAAGTAGCTTTAATGTTACATTTGTTATGTTATAATATAATGCTAATCAATGTGAACATATTCAGAATATAGCCTTCAATGTCATGTACTTACAGTATGTCTCAAATTGACATTACATAGCAGTATTTCGAAACACTGCAAACAATACAATCATTAGTGAAGTTGGCCAACAAGCACTTTTGTATTTGGTATTACTGTTAACTTTAAATATCTTTTCTATGTTGCTATGTTTGTTTCTGTGTTGCTACTGTTGAACTTTGAATTTCCATCGGGATCAATTAAGTATCTATCTAAAATAGTCCATGACATCACTGTTATTAGTGCAAATAAGGTTCATGAAATAGTATTACTAACTGAGTGCAAGATCTAAATCCTATTGTCCTAACCTTAACTCTAATATGTGTGATTCAGTTCAAGCTGTTTTAAGGACATGCCATTTAAACCAAGTGATGCAAATGCCACGTTACACCAGCACATAAGTCACATCTGTGAACATGCAGCCATGCCTGGACATGTCTGACTAAAAATATGACCTCAAAGATGAAATTATTGATTCTATCTCCAGTAAAGGGCATCTTTGACATAGGGCTGTGATGAAGTATGGTTCTGTAATAATCTGCTATAACCAAGTCTCTTAATGCTATTGTTTGTTGTCAACCAAACCAACTCCAACCTCACCACAAATGCCAATTACCATTACAGGCCTGTCTGCAGCAGTCAGCTCTTATCAAATACGCATTATGCTCTACTAAGTGCGTTGTGTATACCTCTTAATTACAGCAGGTGCTTGACGGAAGTAAGTGAAGTATGGAACAAATGACAAGCTTTCTCTGTTATAGTTGGAGATAGAAAATTAATTCTGCTCCAAGTGGCGACTCAGGTTCCTTCTGGCTGCCAGCTGTTGGCGCGAGCCGCTCTGCCCCACCTCTCTGTCACTGCATCAGATTGACCGTAGCCTACTAATAAAATAAAGAGAGATGCTCCCTGTGTGATCCTTGTGCTAAATCAATGTGGGCCAGTGCTGACAACCCCAGCCTCCTCTCTCTTTTACTATGACACCGGGAATATTAAATTATGTCACTGCAGGGGCCACAAGCACACACACACACAGAAGACCAAGAAGACCAAGAAGACCAAGGTCTGACAAACATCAACTGGAATGGAAATCAAAAAATATTGTATTTTAAATCAACAATAAGAACATATACTCTACAAAAGTACCATAAGCCAACAAATGTAAATACAAGTTTTGAATGATCTGGATACGGATTTATTCAAAAGCTCAAAGTTAGGGAAAGCAATCCGCATGAAGACAAGACTACTGATCTCCACCAGTAAGGTTTCTTAGTGCACCTAACTGCAATACTTAAAACTACCATACAGGTTAGTTTTAGACCATAGATTGTGAAAAGATGTAGAAATGGAAATTTATTTATGGACAAAAAAGTGAAATAAAACTAGTAGGATCATGTTAATGGGTGAATATGAATATTTTAAGACCAAAATGAGAGAGGGATGACATTTATTTTTTATTTTTTTTATTTTTTTAGATAGTCAACAGAAGCCAATGGAGCCGGAAGTACCTATTTGCCTATTTGGAAACCTTTATATATACAGTCTATGTTTGGGACAGATTAATAAAAATAATTTCCCCTCTCAAACATTAGCCATTAACCCTATAAAGCTGGATAGAATGTGAAACACCAACGCCATAGTAACAACCTACCCAATATAATCAAAATATAGACATTATATGAAGCACAAAAATAGTGAGCTATAGTATACATTTAATTTGGTCCAAGAATGAATCAAAGTCCTCAGAGACAAAAAACCGTTTGAAAATTCTAATCAAAGTATTTTTAGAATATAAGAAATGTGTGCTTGGATTGAAGAGAATAAAGGAAGCCTGAGAAGCCTGCGTAAAGGGAAGAGCAGGGAGGAGAGCGGCTAATGTGCAGCCTGAGGGGAGAGATCAAGAGCAAACGGTGCTTATGGGATCAGGTGAAATGGTCAGGATACGTGTGAGAGAGAGGCAGATTAACAAAACGACAGAGCAAGGCCGACCCTGGTTACCATAAAGAGGGAAAAGAGGGAGGAAAGTGGAACTACAGAAGAGGAGAGCTACAGGGAAGAAATCTAAACTGCAGGGGGTCTTGGTGATGACAGCACCGCGACCTTCAGCCATAGATCACATAGTGGTTATAGGACTGAAGTGTGTGTCCAGTGAATGTGAATAAAGTTGTCTTCGTGACAAGACACTGTACATGGTTATTTTAAAGAATACCACTAACAATATTTTAGTTGTGTTTCCAATACTGTCCCAGTGTTTGAGCGTCATTCCCAATTTGTCGTCATTTGCATCAGATTTGATCTTAAATATACTTACTTAAAATACGATGACGCTAAAGAGGTGTCTCTATATCTACCAAATTGACCAAACTGTATTATGTCCCAGGGAATGCAATTTTTTTCTCACAAAAGTAAAAATTGTGAAACTGAATACAACTTCAGCTTCTAGGCCTTGAACATATTTTTTTTTTTCAGTTTTGAACAGAACATGGGCATTAAGCACGGAGCTCACTTCCCAGTTCGAAGTATGCTCTGGTAATGGAAGTAAACTTTCCATTCATTTTTCCAACAAACTTTTTGAAAAATTCAAATATTAGGAGTTCAAAGGAATCATGGACTAGCAGCTGACGAGCTACGTGGTAACTACTATCCAAAACTAAGTCCAAAAATGCAATATTCAACAAACTGCTTTAATAACTTAGCAGTTCATAACATCTTAGAGACAGATTTTACATAAATTTACAGGTCTTGTGGTCATTAGTTACTACATAGCAGATAAGCCCTGAGCAAGCTTTCAAACTTTTAACTTTTTTTTTTTTTTTTCAGAAAGTCTATGGGAAAAAATGAGTGGAAATTGGGGTCACTGTTGATTAGCATGAGGTTTTCCAAAGGCACCACAAAACTGTTGATGTTCTAATGTTGGTAACAATAGTTATTAACCCAGTGCTAACAAGAGCAAGATATGTCACCTTCATCCATGCTATTTTGTGATTTATAAAACTTTTTCCCCACGGTATTTTATTTACTTTTGCTCTTGGTCAGAAAATACATCCATAGCTGCTCTAAATTGTTCCTTCTCAAATCCACTATGGCAGAACAAAAAGATTCAGAGAGTGAATTTTCAAAGATGACAAAGCATATTTTGTTCTTTCCTAAGGTCTTTTCAGTTAATTCAACACATTTTTGCTGTATTTCGAAAGACAACCTCAGCGTTTAAAATTACAAATTATTACAAAGCTAATTAAAGTGACTAATATAAATGCTTTTGTTATGTTATTTTCTGATCTGTTACAATGTTACTTCCTCATCACAAACGTACCCAGATTTGTGTTTTGTTTTATTCATACGTTTGCATAATCCCAGTGTCTGTAGATGTGTCTGTTCCACTTTGTGATGTCAGGAAGTGGTAGTTTTAAATTTAACAGCAACCTTTTACCTTTTGTTCAGTAGAAGTTGGCAATTCCAGGACTGTAATTATCTAAACACAGTGAAGTACTTTCTGTATTACCACATGACATCACAAGGTGGAACAGAGTGTTGAGAGAAGCACATGCAAGTCTGTGTTTTAAACATGTGTGAATGAAACAAAACACAACTCCAGGTATGTTTGTGATGAGGAAATAACATTAAAACATAGATCAGAAAATAGCGTAATATGAGCCCTTTAACAACGTATTTGCACATGAAACATCATATTTATCCTTTGTTCACTGTTCGGTGTTTTGAATCCACTCCGCATTATAAAGTCATACTAAATGAACCTATTTAATATTGGCACCTTCCTTTTTCTACAAATGCAAGCCTTGGCACTCGTGGCCTTGGCAGTAATTTGATCTATTTTCTGACAGACCAGGTAGTTTAACACAAGGACACAGAGCTTCCTGGTTTGGCAGAGGGGAGGTGCGTCAAAGATTCTGGCACATGCTTTAACAAGGCTTTACAGGCCAGAGGAGGGAATGAATAAATGAATGAGCTGGATCAGACTCCTGCTTTATCATATTGCCTTTCATTTATCGTGTTACTTAGAAATGAGGTCGTATCTTTTTGAAGCTATATGTAAAATATGAGCACCTAATTGATGCATGCACATTTTTGAAGACGTTCACATAATAGAAACCCCAGTGTGAAGGACAGTGCGGTAAACACAAAACTCCAATGTCACACTCCAAAACTTCAAGTAGCAGCAGGCACTTGAACACAGCACGAGCAGAACAGAAAAGGTCACAGTACCTCAAGTTTTATTCTTACAGCAGTCAATGTAAAATGGTTGTTATTGTTAACTACTGTGCATTACTCTTAAGTATAGCTTTTAAACTAAATGTATTCTAGATAGTTTGATTGTACACTGCAAAATGTAATGTCAAGGTATTTTTTCTTTTTTTCTTAGTTTAAGAACACATCTTGATTTAAGTACTTGAAATTGTGATTGTTCTACTTAAAATGGGAAAACCACAATCATAGAACTGTCTAAAGCTCAGTTGATTTCTCATAATTTGTCTCCTTTAAAATCTGAATGTTTGCCAAGGGGTACAAGCCGATGCTAAATGCCAATAGTGAAGGTTCAGTCATATGTGGCCGTTATACTGTCAATCCTTAATCTGTTCACTAGAGCTTCTGTATTATGAAGTCTTAAGCCTTAAGCGTGTGAGTGAAATAACAGGCAAATTCAGCTTATTAATGTAGGCAATGAGGAATAAATAATAATGTCTCCAGCATGTTATGCAGAGGTGAAGCTGTAAACCACAGAGGAGTGGTGCCTGTTGACCTTGTCTTGTTCACTTTTATTCCATTTGTGATCAGTCTTGTGTAACCTAAAGCAGCCTCCATTATAAGGAGGACACAGCGATGCTGGGAAATATGATGCACTATAAAAACCCTCCTAAGAGAGCATAAACAGTGAAGCGCCTGCACCGCTTTGTGAAAAGAGCAGCTCTAAAACAATAGCCCCACGGAACTCCAGCTCCAAACCAGGGAATCCATCATATTCTGCAGCAGACATTGTGAAATATGCTCAGAATCACCAACAATAACACACAGACGTTTTGCATGTATAAGTATGTATGTGTAGTATATGTATGCATGTGTAGTATATGTAGTATGTGTATGCATGTGTAGTATGTGTATGTATGTGTAGTATGTGTATGTATGTGTATGTATGTATAGTATGATGCATCATGCCAAAAAATACATGTGACCATGAACTACTTTCTACAAACCAGTACTCTTTGCCTCGTATCAGATTTGATAAATATTTTCCTGCCTCATTCAAGGCTGTGTGCATCTTGTGGGCAGCATCAGATGTCTTTTAAGAAGCGCTTCTCAATGATATACTGCACGAAATACAATATTTTTATTGGTCCTTATTTGATGAAAATTTGTCTTATAAGACAAGCATATATACTTATATTACTTATATATACTTATATAGTACATAATATTTCCTTGTCTTATAAGACAAGTATATATTAGGGCCGGGCACGTTAACGCGTTAACTTTGCGTTAACTAATTAAGTCATTAACGCCGACAATTATTTTAACGCCGTTAACGCAGTTTTTATTATTTATTTATTTATTTTATTGTAAACGTCTGATTCTCACTGGCTTTATTTTATTTTTTTAAAGTCCACCGCGAGCGTTTCTTTAAGTTTGACGTCTTTTCTTTACACTTTTTTCACTTTTTTCTGACCACGTGAGATGCAACGTGCCCGAGCCTCCGCGAGCCGCGGGCCCGGCCGCGGGCCGGCCGCGGGTTCGGCCGCAGGCTCCGGCTCCGGCCGCGAGTTCGGCCGCGGGCTCCGGCCGCGTGTTCGGCCGCGGCTCCGGCTCCGGCCGCGGACTCAGCCGCGGCTTCAGCCGCGGGCACCGGCTCTGTCCGGACCAGCCGTGCGCTCTGAGCTGAGCTTATTTCTTTAGTTCTGTGCTGGAGTCACTGATTTACCCAGATACCATTGGAAGAAAAAATTTCCATTTCCATTCTATTATATTAACCCTTTGTTTCCTAAGAAATATCAGTCCAACTTTATAACACTGATCTAGAAATTATTACTAGTGTAGTGTTCATTACTCACAGCATAAAAAATATTCAGTAAATATATTAGTAGTACAAACGTCCATTCAATATTTTTTCTTGAGCCTTCACTGAATACCTTGAAGACTCTGAGGGTTCCCCTGTGAAAGAAATGCTGTTTGCACAACAAATGTATGGCTCTTTCATTTACATTTCCAATAAAAGTGCACTATACTCTACTTTTTAATTCATTAATTGGTTTTGCGTATAACATGTGATTAATCGTGATTAATCGCTCGAACTCATGCAATTAATCACGATTAATTTTTTTTTTTTTGCCCAGCCCTAATATATATATATATATATAATATATATATATATATATATATATATATATATATATATATATAGGGCTCCCAGGCCTCTGGTAGACGACCCGAGCTGAATGAGGGTGAGAGAGACCTACCACCGTGGAAGGTGAGAAACACATTTTTTTTTTTTTATATATATATATATCCATGGAGAAAAAGTCATTTAAGTATAAATAAATATAAAATGAAATAAAATGAAATAAAGAAGCGTGATGCAGCGTTCAACATTCCAACACGGAAATCTTCAAATTGGTCTTTATTACTTTCTGAGCTTTGAATATTTTTTTAATGCTTCAGAAACAGTAGTTCAGACACTCTCCAGACCAGAGTTTGTGCAGCAGCAGTGTTTCCTCTGCTCTGGGCAGTCTAGTCAAACACAAACCCCGGGGCCTAAACAGGACCACCCATTTAAGTCAATGGGCCAAGCTCAGTGGCACATTTCTGTAGCCTTTAGTGATAGGTACATCCGGTGGCTGTGCAGTCCACAAACAATGCACAGTACTATTCTGCTCCCATGAACGCGCATAAAAGGAGCACGGTCTTGTGTACCATGTGACTAGTCTGACCAATCAAAGAGACAGTAGCTAGAACGGAGTAGATTAAAAGGCTGTTCTTTACACAACTGAAGGAGTTTGAACTGAGAAAAAGTTCACAATTTGAGGCTGGGCCGGGAAGGATTTTTTCCCTGCTGTACCAATGAATAACCACTAATTCATGTCGAGACAGATCTCAGCTATCACTAGGCTCATAGTTGGCTAGTCAGCTGCTGCAGGGGCAGATCCAAGAGTGGGACGTCAGAAGCTAAAACATATTATAATGAAATAAAACCATAAAATTATATTTAAAAATGTAATCTACATGATGTAGCTCTTTACTGGATGACTGTTGAAATATTGTCCCTTTGCCACTGACCAGTTAGCCACCCCTGTTATAATGACAAGAGAAACAAGTCAGTTGAGTGCATGGCACTTTCTTATGTTAGTCAACTGTCATGTCAAGACAACATTTTCACATCTTTATACAGACGTGACTGTGAACCAACTAAAGTAGTATACGGCAGTATAAGGTTTAGGCTTCATTCATGATCACAGTCTCCATGTTTCACAAAGAATATAGATATGACATGCATGAAACTCCTATATTCGTTTAGTATTCTGACCTTTCTCTAAAGGCATGGAAAAATACATGATGCAGGTTGTAAGGAGGAAGGATGCATTGTGAGTGGGTCTGCACTTTTGCATTTGTTTCCTCCAACAAGCCCAATGACTCTTGTCTCTTTCTATTCCCTTCCCCATCACTTCTCCACCTTTATTTCCTCCTTATATACGTCCCATGCTTGTTTATTGTCTCAAGCTCTCACAATCTGTCTCCAACGCCTGCTCATTTTCTGCATTCACCTGTGAGAAGGCAGAAATTGGGGCTGTGGCACACAAATATTTGTCATAAACAATTTTCTGCCTGGATGGCAGCAACGCCAATATGTCAGCAGGAGGTTCGTGTGATGGGCACATATCATTGACATGGACATTGTCTCAGTGTTTTTCACTGACATGACCCTCGCTGTGTTAGTGCAGCACTGTATGTGTGCGTTAGCTGCTATGAAGGGGCTCCCAGGGGTCTCCCTCTCCAAGTGAGAAATGGCAGAGAGACAGCCAAATATGGGCCCTGTCCCTCTCCTCCTCTGTCCCATGTCCACAGCCCCCCGCCTCCCTTCCCCCACCCCACTCTGGACTATTGACAGGTCCGCAGCAGTAGCACCGAGCACACGTTGAATCTCAATGATCCGTTGTGCATCACAAGCCATTACCTGCATGGCACAAATGTACACTGTGAATATGAATCAGCTGGTGTTGGTGTCAATGGCCATTTGAAATACACAGCCATGCTAACACGTGAATGCTAAATATGTCCAGGGTGCAGCACCGCGCCCTGTCCACTGTCAGTCTCAGGAAAAGACGAAGATCCATGCACAATGAAGCTCATGAATTATCAGCTGAGCATGAATGTCAACTACGGTGCCCACATGTGTATCCATCATTCTGCTGCGGATGTGTCAGAGATCAGGCCAGGCTCACTGACCTGCACACACCAGTGATGTGTGCGTGTGCAGCTCCTGTCATTTACACACAGAATCAATTACCCAAATAACGTCAAAACGTGGAATTCATGTACACACGGCAATTCCACCAAGAGTGCAGCGCATCTCTCTGAGGTGTGGGCCAAGACAGACCATATATCAAAGTGGCATGCTGAAACGTAAGCACTTATTTTCATCACCTTCTACATTTGAGTGGGTACATCCAAGACTGTAAATTTACTCAGAATGTGACATTGTGTTGTAAAACAAACACAAGTGCATCATTCACATTTCTGCCAATTTGCATGAACGTTTTGAGTACTATGGCCACATAACTAGAACAGAGTATACAGTCTGTAGAATCATTCAGTAAGAGAATGGGCAATCTTGGACACTAGATACCTTCTAGTTTTATATGGATTTTCATCCTATATGGATTTGCATTCTTCATGAGTTGAAGCTAGAAGCTCTTCAAGACTGCTACCAGCTCATGAATGTACATGCAAACCTACATACATGTGACTACACGTATATTATTTGACTGGTCCTGTGCAGTGTATAAAACAAACTATTGCTATATACTAAACTATTGTCCTAATTCATAATCCTGCTAGTGGACTTATTTAGGTGGGCGTTTATGCATTCAAGAGGGCATGCTTTTTTAGATGCTATTTGTTTACAACCTCCCACTATGCACATCACCATAATGCCTGTAGACAGGGGAGCAATAGAACATAATACACGCCTGGAGACCGGGGTAGCGCTAAGTCTATTACATCAAAATGTATGCTAATGTTGCCATGACCGGTTTGCACATTTTAAATGCACACTCAACACAATCAATACGGCAATGAATGAATAAATTAATGAAAAATAAATTTACATGTCGTTGTGAGGCCCCATTTGACCTTGAACTGAGTGGCAAATGCACTTTACATACCAGTTTGTTCATTTTACTACTATTTCCCAAACCATCAATGTATCTTTTCTTAACCAGGCTGCAGAAAAACACACTTAATACCTCGGAGCCTTTTCCAGCCAAGTAAGAATGCATTGCTAAATAAATTCTGAGATGTAAATGTATTTTTGAACCGTAACAGATTTAAAAGTTTATATATGCATAGTGTGGTGCGTGCAGTGGAAAGTGGTGCAGACTGGGACTGCGGTGTTTTGAATTACAGCTCGCAGATATGGATCAGGCTTTTTGGAACGATACATATTCATTTGGGGGACAGGATTGGGGTCGGATAGTGTTCAGTTGCCCGCCCTGACACTTCCCAAACACACACATATTTCTAAACATGCAGGAGGACATAGAGGTTACATTGGCCGTCAACAGAATTACATAATTGTCTATTTAGAGTTTAATTAAATGCAGCAAAAGTTTTCTCATCATCCTAATCTGGAGTGACATCACCCGGGCTAATCACTGAGGCACACAGCCAGACATCTCCAGTGAATGGATTATGGCTAATCTTGTCTCACGTGGATGTTAACCTTTTCACTTTTGTTTTCTTTTGAAGTACTTGTGCATCTAAAAATAGATAGTGCCCTATAACATAAAAGTGCATAAAAGCTCTACAAGGCAGATTTTGTAAGCATGTGAAAGTGGTTCAGTATTTAGAGCATACTTGAGGATCAACTCCTGCTCAGTTCTGTTGTTGTGTCCTTAGGCAAGACACGTCACCCACATTGTCTTGTATAAAAGTGGTGTGTTTGTCAGGGAATCAGTTGGAAAGTCAACTTGGCTGGAAAGTCCCCCTGAATTGTACCCTTTATGAAACTAAGTTAGTTAATCCACATACAAAATTGTTTGTCATTATATATACTGTACGCACACGCAAGTTACAATATATCTCAACACATTTGTCCGTACATACAAAAAAGAACATGCAAAAATTATGTGGTCTCAACTGTGCCGCAACTATTTCAGGATTTTATCTTACATATTTCAATGAAATACATAGTTAAGACCTTCCAAAAAGTGATTCTGAATGATTTTTGAACAAATTCTGTAGCTTTCTAAATTTCTTCTGTTGTGCTGCTTACAAATTATGTTCATGGCAAGTAGGTAAGGAAATAATAATAATAATAATAATAATAATAATAATAGCATTATTATTATTATTTTTTTTTTTTCCCCAAATCAACAGTTACAGATGCTATAGGACACGGGAAACAAGAAAAAAAAATAAATCAATTTAAAACATGATTTCATAGTAAACTTCTATGAGAAAATTAGGATTATATTGATATTACATACTGAAAAAATGTGTGCCCCTTTGGGAAGAATGGTAAAATGACATAAACAAGGCCCGACATTTGGTCTCGCTACATTCACATTTCATGTTATTATTATAGAACGTTGATTCTCTAACTCAATACATCACAGTGCGTGACGCAACTAGAGGCCAGCGAGAACGTCCCCCCTCTCCCGGGCACAGCAGTTACCCGTGTGCCGCCCAAGAGAAGGGGGCGCCTGGAGGAAGGAGGGGGACGTTCAAGAAGAGAGAATGGGACGTACAAGACGGGACTTTCAAGCCAGGAGGACGTTCAAGCCGATGTGTTTGTTTTGTTATAAATGTGTTCTGTGGCGTACTGAGCTCTAGAGAGGGAATCATTATGCTAGATTACTCAAACAACCGTGAAATAAACATAATCACAATGCCATATGAGGTTGTCATAGTTAATAAAAGTTTCCATATATTCCATTATTGCCAATTTGCTTCCTCTTGTTGCAGCTTTCAATCACAGGTCCAGGCCCTACCACTTTCTCTGTGTCGGTCCACTTTTTCAGCAAGGTTAATCAGGCCGAGAATCTTGGCACATTTGGACTACTAAAATAGTTGCCATTCAAACAATTCATACCACAAAGAATAAGTGCATCTTATCTTCTGTCTATTTTGTGTCCTCTCTTCTTTCTTTGCAACAAATAGAATACTTTTGTTTTGAGAAACCCTTTCCACCCACGCAATCATCAGTGTCAAAACTGACTTAAAATATAAGGAGGTTTCCAAAAACATAATGTATGACTGACTAGACTTTGGAGGTGTTTGTTAATCATGTCAGTAAATTCTGTTTAGATTCAAGCATGTAGATAAAGCAATGCATGCAAACCCTAAAGGAACAATTATTCTTCAAGGTCAGTTACAGAGAAAAGACCAAATCCAATACCCCACATTTACAGTTGTTGAAATACAGTTAAAATAGTCTAAATAATCTTTGTTACCATGAAATCCATTTATTTAGCAGCAACCCTCTCTAATCAGGGCATCCATCGCCAGTGTCCGGATTATGGTTAATCTTTTTTTCGTGTGAAAGCTAAACCATTTCACTTTTCTCCTTATATCCTAACATTGGATTTCTCTCACACTCTCATCCTCCCAATCCCTATCCTTAGCCTTCCTCCAACCTCCGAGAGCCCATCAGCCGCTGTTACGAGCCAGTGTAAATTGAATGCTGTGAATCAGGGTGCGCTTGTTACCGCGTGTGACTGGTGGCGAGCGAAAGGAGAGGGGAAGGTACTTGGTGTCCCTGCAGCTTTATGGGCTGGTGTCTCTCTAAGATATATCACCGCCTGGCTAGATAATACCATCATGTACATAACTACCCTATGTGCTCTTCCCCAGCCTGTGTGTTATGCACTTAACTACACCATGACCTGCCGCTCAGCTCCTAATAAGGGGCATCTGCTGCTCGGGAAAATGGAATAGGGGAAAAGAGGCTTCAGGAAAAAAAGGTGCATTACATTGTGACAAGAATGGGGAAAAATGTGTCCAGTGGTAGGAAATAAAAATATAAAGAGGTATAGGACTTGAGTGAATGACAGTGTATGAGAGCTTGTGGGTGAATTAGGCCTAGAAATGAGATACAGAAAGAGACAAACAGAGAAGGAGAAGGAGGGAGAGATGGAGAGAGCCACAGAGAGCCCAGATGAGGGAGTTGAGATGATGGCCTGGCAGTTTCCAAGCACCAGGCTGTTTTTCAGGGCTGTCAAGCACATTGTGAGGCATTGTTTGAAATGCCCGGGCTGATGGCTGACATATTCCCATGAATCTAGCATGCCAGGCCGCTGTCCACTGCACTCCAGTCAGCAGACACTCGGGCAATGACGCGCTTCTCTGCCCCTGTCTTGGTGTGCGAGTCCATAATGTGTGAGTGTGTGTGGTGGTCCACGAAGGGTAATTGGCTGACCTTGGCCTATCAGAGTGCGCCGGGATGAAGAAGGGCGAAGGGGAAAATGGAGGAGGAGGTGTTCGAGGGCCGCTGTAAATTTCTGAAGCAAGGCGGAGTAATTCTGTCAGAGGCTCTTGCAGTTAACTATAACCCCATCAGAAAATGTGCATGTCATACCTTACTTATACTTTACAATTTGCATTTTACAGAGAATTCATTTCATGTACACATACAACTCAAGTTCAAATCTCCCACAAGTGCAGTTGTTGGTTTTATGTACATATCTACTTCACAACCCAGATGGAGTGAGTTAGTGTCACTTCACAGATGACAACAAGGACAAGAGTCTCTTTCAAAGTTGCATTCGCTCCATTTGGGCTCATAGGCCGAGAGTCTTATGTCATGAACAAGTACAGGCTATGGGGGAGGAATGTAAAATACAACTGCTTCAAACTGCTTCCAGCATCAAGGTCATATACTAGAATAATGTAACCTTTACATTAGGGGTGTAACGATATCCAAGTCTCACGATACGATATCGTCATGGTATGAACCTCACGGTACGATATTTATTGCAATATTGTAGGAAAGCTCACGGTATGGTGGGGAGGGCTCATGATTAGGGATGTAACAATATCCAAATCTCTCAGTACGATATTTATTGCGATATTTTGTGGAGGTTAACAAAACTGTTAATGTGCTACTTTTTCCTCTTAAATGCCTTGACAAGACTTAATCCAAAGAACTAAGACATAAAAGTGCTTAGAACTGTAGTCTGCACTGAAATGGAGCAAAGGGTCATGGTCTATGTAGTTCCCTCTGTTTTTTTTTTTGTTTTTTTTTAGCTATTGCTGCACCATAACTCTTAATTTAAGCAAAGAGACTTGTAATTCGATATATTGTGATGGCCCACGATATTATCATGAGAACTTTGACGAAACAATATCACAGTATTTCAGTTATTGTTACATCCCTACTTTACATACGTGACTTCTTTTGGATCTTGTTGTAAGGTGTATGTATCTATCTTATTCCACTCAGCCCACTTTTACTTCTGACTGCTACTAAACGGCATATCTGTTGTGGCTGACACTTCCCATGTAATCCAATTCAAAAAAATGGAGGAATAGAGAAAAGTCTTCTTGCTAAATATAACAGGATTTGTGTAAAGTGTTCATGTGCACCAAGTCAACAATGCACCCTTTTCTGGGAGGCTTTAAAAAGGCTTTATTAATACTAATCAAACACCTAAACAGGACCTCGAACACTAGTATTGATCACAGACTCCTGAAAATGGGTTGTTTAAATCACTTTTTTCTTGAGTTTTCAGATGATCTTAAAACTTATTGCACTGTTTTTTCCTAATGTATGCACTGTGTCTCCATGGTAACAGATGAACATTCTACCAATACAAATCTGTAGAACAACCCCAGCATGATGTCACTGCAAAGTATCTGCAAAGTATTAATGTTGAATGTCAGCCCTATGCAAAATGATACAAACACAATGATAATGGAGGCACCTGAGGGAACAACCTGAATAAAATCAAAAGGACAGTATTCCCTAGTGGGCTAAATATTTACTTAAAGTAACTTTTGTTCAGGTATTTTGGTAATAATGTCCCAAATCTCACTCTTGCATTTCCTCATACCTCACATTACTTCTGTCCATTGGTCCATGTTTCTGCTATTGTTTCTATTTCTAAGCGCTTTTGCCGTATTTACCCATCTATTCTCACAATTCCATACATGTCTTTACATTCCCAATCTGTTTTGCTTCCCAATCTCATCCATCTCTCCTTTGCTCCGATCTTTTCTTCCATGAATCCCATCTCATGCCTCTGCTGCCATTGCTGTTCCTATACCACATCCCGCTCTGTCCAATCTCCCCATCCATTCCCAGAAATGTCCCCTTGTTGTTGTTATGTTACCCCCCCCCTCCTTATTTCATGCTACACCCCCCACCTCCAATGCCTTCTCGTCCTCCCATAGCTCCATAGGGGGACAAGTGTTGGAGACAGACCTGCAGAAATAACTGTGTTACTCTTCTAATCGATAGAGCCAGGCACCGGTGACTTCTGCCTGCTCCTGTCCACCACATGCCTGTGTGTGCGTGCGTACTTTTGTGTACTTTGGGTTGGGTGTGTGCTTCAGTTGCCCGCCACAAGCACAAAAAAAGCAGATAACCAAACGCATATCTGTTTTCAGCATCGTAGGGAATGGGTTTAATACAGGTGTACGTCTTTCACTCCCAGCATCTGCCTTCTCTTTGCTCATGAAGTGAAAGAGATGGGACAATGGGCCTGATATGACCAAAATGTATACAATTTAGTAAGATTAGAACTTTTCATCCAGGCAAAGAGGGGATGATGGTTCACTTGATTATCAAGGCAGATTGGACTTAGGCTTGCATTAGCAGAGGTTTCTTCATATTGGAATAAGAACATTGAAATTGTACCCGGCTTCCATCATTCTTTGGAACTGAACATAATGAGCATTACTATATTGCGTCAAAATAGGCACACAAAAGAAAAATATAATTTTCTTTGTGATTTATTTATTTATTTATTTATTTATCATAGTATCTGCAAAATTGTATTCCATATGAAACTAGACATCAGAAGGCTCAGATAAAGGATGAAGTACACAATGGGAAATTCCAAGTTGATGTAATGGAAATACACTGCAGGGAGACATGTCCGATAGTGAAACAGCGGCCCGTGTTTATCTGGGGCTTTCACTGAGAGGAAGGCATGCTGGCCCGTGCACATGCCTCCAGACGATGGCCGTATTGACACCAGCAGTGCTATCAGCATGCGTGCGATGAACTGCTAGAATCTGTTATCCAAGCACTAGCCAGCAGGACAATACCGAGAGGGGTGTCTGTGCAGTCAGATTGGGGGTTTCTGCAGGTTTAGTGCTCAGAACTCATGGATAGTAATACACTGCATCTGCGCGGGTTCCGTCTTTGACATTGGGAAGCTATTACATTGCCATGGCCAAAGTCATCTTGATGCACTTATAGATAATGCGTTGTTTATAAAGTAAACAGTATTTCCTGGCAAAACTTCAGTGAATGGTATTACAGTCGTGAAATATAAAAAGGTAATGTTGTAATAAAAATAAAACAAAACAAATTAATAATATAATCCAATGAGGCTCATTTGGTCTTCTGATTATTTATTTTATTATATTCTTTGAGATCCTTGTAGAGTAAGAAAGCCCCCACAGGACTGTAAACAAGGGGGCTTTTTTATTCTCACACACCTGCAATACTTTCCTGAAGAAATCAGACAGCAGATGGAGCTGAAAAAAACATGAAAGCATGTTTAAATCAACTGACCAGACACTTCACAGCAACATCATGTGACCACTCTGAGGACAACTGCAAGTGAGCAGATAAACTGTCAGGTATGAAAACAAATTAAACCTTGGTCTGTAAAAAAAAATCTAATAAAATAAATTAATAATATACGTATGAATGAAATGAATAATAGTAAGAAAATTATGACCAACAAACAAATTATTATTAAAACTAATCCATCTCTAAATCTTTCTTCTTCTGTCTGGAGATGAGATTATTTCTAAGCAAACCCTAATGGTCCTCTTTAATATGTCCGGAACACTTTCACAAGAAGACATTCAGGTGGCATCCAGAAATGTCTGAGCCTTCTTTGGGGAGCATTGGCTTTACCCTGAGCTCTTTCCTGGTCAATGAGCTCCATAACAAAGGCATAACACATTTAAAGACTGATCTTGCCCCAGTATTTTTTGTATTGTATTGTATAAGCAGCTCTTGCGGACAAAATGTGTCCACTGCATATGCTGTCAGTATCTAATAATAGAAGAATTGTAAGTATGCAGAAAGTATGCATTAGCATGTTGCTGTTAGCTTTACCAAGAAGAAAAAACATGGCTCTGGTCTCTAAAAGTTGTGAAAAACACTTATTGAAGTGAATAATTTGAATGCTTGAAATGCATAAGTGAGGAATTTAAACCTTAACAGTTTAAAATAAAACTAGTTCAGGCATTTAAGACATTTAATTTGGTCTATTTATTCAGACATATGCAAGCACCTGATGTTCCTGCGATGGTGGCGTATATTTTCTTCTTTGGTATTTCCAGAATTTGAAGAGACACTTATAGCAATGAGTGAAAGGCATTTTATATATTCTCCACCATCTAGTCACAAGACAAACTGTGGTCAAGAAAAGCAATTCCAGAACACAAACAAAGCCAAGCACCTGCCTCTTGGGAATTCTTACTAGATCCTTCCTAAGCACGTGGAATGTTTATTTGGCTCCACTAATTATCTTGTTTCCCAAATGCCATTTACTCAGTGGCCATGATGGTCCATCTGTCCATCACTTCTTATAAGATTTTGTTCTCCCTGCGCACCTCATCTTCTTCCTGTCTGCCCATTTTTCTTCTCGGGCTAATGAGGATGTTGTCTACCGGGAGCCATGTTTCTGCTCTCACTTTGTTCCAGTGGCGATGGCTGAAATTTACTATTTTGTGAAGTGCTGCTTAATGGTGGATGGCAGTTTATAGGAGATCAGGGAGGATGTCTTTGCAGTAGATTGAAACACAAATTCACTTGTTGAGAGAAGATTGTATGTTGGGAAACAGCTGGACAATAGAGATAGCAGGAGTTTTTGTTTGCTTTTGTGGAAGTTATGAAAGTGCTGAGAGTAATGGATTCCAAAATAGTTTTAAAAGTTGGAACAGTAAATGTAATAATCTGCCGATAAAAGCCATGGAAATGCAGGTTTTCTGTTAAGATATTTACAATTCATGAATGATAACAGCACTTTTTGCACCAAAAATGTTTCAATTGATCAACCATGGGCTGAATACAAGGGGATACAGAACTCTGTTTCATCAGATTTAGAATTTGAAATGCTGTTGTATTTCTCACTTTGAATTTTTTAACATGTTTGAATTGTTTTCATCTAGAATTACAAAAAATATAATGAAACCTAAAATATTCAGGCCATATATGTTCAAGCGTGATACATTTACAGTGAAAAACTGTGCAGCAAAGATCCAAGATGCGAAGGCATAAATAATCGATCTTAAATTAGTCAATCTAAGAACTAACAACCAGGAAATTGTAGGAAACCAATTTGATTGGTCTAAAATCTAATCAAATCTAGCCTAATCAAAACTAAACCTCTTTGATTCCTGAACTGTAATTCCCACCCAAAGAGGAGAAAGTTCAATAAGAAACTGCCTGCCTCTGAGGTCCTCAGTCACACACAATCAATTGTTTATGCCTTGGCAACTTGATCTTTGCTGCAAAATATTTCACAGCAAATTTTACACTTTGAATTTTGACTATTGAATTTGAGGGCTTGAAAATACTTGTCCTGAACATTTAAAAGGTGATTTTATTTATTTTATTTTATTTTAAAAAGTGAGATAAAAAATCTTATTAAACAAATCATCCTCCATACTAAATCCCTCCATACAAGCGCTATATATAATACATATTATTAAAAAAAAGATGGATCTCTCTGTGGGTGTCCAGGCTATATCTGTCAAAGGCATTAAGTGGACAAAATGCAGCCTCTAATGAGAGAATAAAACATATTTGTCATCAATTCATTTCTTTTTTGGGATCACCATTTGTAGTTCTACTTTTAAATGGACGATTGAATTGTAAAAACTAACTGGAAAAAGGAGATAACTGTGGTAGTTGTTGTTTTTCCATGAATGTGCCTCGGGTAATGCGTTACAAAAAAGGAGGCAGTATAAAAGCAAAGTGAGAGCTGAGGAAAGCTCTGAAAAAGTGGATTAAAGGGGAGAGTAATATTGAAAAGAGTGGGGTGTATATGGAGGCTCTTTGGGCTAATGGCCTAGTGCCTTGACTGGCAAAGAATACTCCGTAATCTGCTGCTGGTTTATGGGATTAACTGTTCAATAGCACTTATTTGGCTTTTTACAGCTCAACACAGGTTCTATTTTTAAAGTAGATACAAAGCGTAAAACCATATAGCATGCAGCACATCCTGCAATTTTATATTAGATTATTTCAAATGCCTATAGTGATGAGCCCAAATACATAAATAAAATGTTTCAGTGCAGTTATGCTTGGAACAAATGCTAGGAGCTGTTTTTATTCAATTTTGCAGGTTTTTAGAGACATTTCCAGAGTATATACTAAAAGATGTTGTGATAATGCATAAAAGTGAAACAAGTGGAGGCTGTGTATTATCTACAAATATCGCAGACTGCCAAACACCTTCACCCCCACCCACACTGATCTTATTAGCGCACATGAGAGCTGCAGCCCACTTTCAAACAAAGGCTAAGAGAAGGTCTGCTCGCGTCGACAGAGTCACAGCAGCTGCAGTTAGCCCTAATGAATCATAAATCAGATACACATACATGGATCCAGAAATATACAGAAGAGGAGTAAGCCAGCAAGCAAGGGCTCCTATTGATATTGATGTTTGTGGTGATGTCTGCACAATGATGTTGTCGTTTTCAAGGAATTCTATCTAATCCACTTTATTTATATAGCACATTTAATAAACAAAACAGTTGCGCTACAGAATACAGATAAAACAATAAAATGAGAATATAAAATAAAGGTTATTCCACTTGTCCTCATTAAGATAATAAAACTAGTAAAATCAAAGGACCAGACAACTCACAGTGTTAAAAGCCAGAGAATAAAAGTGGCTCTTAAGACAAAACATGAAACACTCCACTGCGGTGGCTGTTCAAATTCTGACCCCAACACCAACAGTGTCAAACATGAACTTATCATAAGCTAAACTATTGTTACTACATCCTCGTAGCTCATTGGGCCTGCTAAGTATTTGGAATGGGGACTGCTGCACTGGGAACGCCATGTGCCACAGTGAGACACCATTGTGTCCTTGGGCAAAGCACTACCCCCAAAGCCAAGTATGAATGTGGTGTATGAGAGTGTTGGTGGTGGTCAGATGGTGCAGATTGGCAGGCTCACGTCCATCTTTACTTCCATCTGTCTATCCAGGGCAGGCGTGGCTACAGTGGATGTATACTACCACTTGATTATAGGGTGAGTAATGCACAAAATTGTACAGGAACTTTGAGCATCTGAAAAAGGGCTTTATAAGATGATATTATTATTTGCCATACCTTGATCTTAACCTAAACCATAGCCTATTTCACCCCATATCCCTATCTGATCTAATAATAATGATTTACAACATGGCGACCTCATTCTTGCTCCCATAAAGGAGGGAGGTCCCCATAATAATTGTTCACAGATTATTATAGTAACACAGACACAAGTTACCAACACTGAAGAATAGGGCTGGGTATTAAGAAGTTACCAACATGATACATATCTGGATACATAGGCCACAATACAACACATATCTTGATACAGTGCACTTTTGATTCGATACAGTATATTAAAAATAAAGGCGAAATCATGGCTGTGATACTAAAGTCTTTGTTAAACTATTTCTTGTGCAAAATGAATATGAAAAACAGTCATTTCAATCATCAAAACAGTAAATATGTCAATAAATAAGTTTCTTTCCCTTAAACAAGCATCAACACTATAGTGCTGTAAGAAAATAATTTTGTCAACTATACCAGAAAATGCACTTTGTGATATATATACAGCAGTCCACGATATCGATATTGTATCATCATATCACATTAAACTATATAATATAGACAGATATTTTGATATTTTTGCACACCCCAACAGAAGAATAGGATGGAAGTGTGTAAGAAATGACATCGGAGTGATCTTACAGTAAATGAGAAAAACTGGAAAGTTTGAGGCTTTTATTCTGGCTTATTTATTTATTTTGTTTAAAAGGTTACACAGTGGGGCTTTAAATCAATAATAAATACATTCTGTTTACAGTTTCCATGTTACTTTGCACCCCTGCTCATTCTTAACACGTTGCAGTGGTATATTTTGGTTGTACATCCCAGTGTGTGTGAATGTGGGAGTGTTTGTGGCGTGTGATTGCTCTTCCCTGCTGTGAGCTGTTGCCATGGTGACAGCATTAAACACGTGCTGTTTTCTACCTCCACAATTACATTTTGCACAACCTAATGTCTTGTTTTGCAGCTTGCCACCCGCCCATATAAGAGCAAGAAAAAATAAAAATGTTGAACAGAGGAGACTGGAAAAGCTCAAAAAACAATTAAATTCACACTGCAAATTTATTCTGTGATGTTTTAGAGATTGTGGCAAACTATTACAGCTGTTGTCTTGATGTACAGCATTGTTATTGGGAAGGGCAAATGACAGCTTATTACTATTTGGAAATGAAGAAAATAGGGGAAAAAATGTTAAAGATTGGTATGAAATAAATAATTATCGTGGGGACAACACCTTGTGAAATATGTTTTGAGGGCGCATGAAAAACTCTTCTGCTCTGGGTACATTTTTTTCTAAAGTGGAAGGAGAAGCGCTGTGGTGAAAGGCTTTACTGCCATCTGCTGGTGGATGCAGGTAAAAGTCATTATGAATTCAACACAGAAGACAGTGCTAATCAAATACAAATGGGAGATGTATTGACCTATTGCAGGAAATGGTCACACATATGTAGCCACTAAAAGGGTGACATACCCATACACGTGACAGCTTTTGTGCCCCTGTATGAACAAATGGAAATCAAATCACTTTATATCTCAGTTTAATTCTACTGCGTGAAAAATGTGTAATGAGCACAATCCATTACTATCTCTAATAATTATCCATCCTCAAAAAATACATTAACGACTGGACTTGCGTTTCCCCCATACACACAGGGCTTTCATTATTGCATACTGTCAGCATGCAAAAAAAAAAAATCAATTTTTAATTTTGTTGGTGAAAAATGAAGCACTGTGAGCAATGCAAAATCATTTCTCCTCTCAAAAGTGCATCGCATGTGCTCAGATGCAGGGGGGGGAAACCAACATGGCGTCCCCTTGTAACCACCACACAGCTGTCTATTGATCCGGGCCTATTAGCTATTCATTATCAAACCCCTTTACTGACCTGACCACCTCACTCTCACTCCATTGGCCGTTGGAACCTGTTGTAGGCTATTATTTCCTGTCTTGCTCCGAGGATGACCAGAAACAACATTCATTACAGGCAGGATGCCATTAGACTTGCAAATGGGTCTCACCTTATTCTCTGTTTCTCTGCTCCGAAAAGCAAAAGTGCAGCCATTAATAGAGCTCTTCTTAACCCTGCAATTTGCCCTCTAATCCCAGCCAGGAAGCAACAAGCGTGGATGAGGGCTGTGCGAAAATACTTTGGTTTTGCAAGATAACCTGTTGCTGAATATAATTACCAAAAAACTGGACAGTCTGTAATATTATTTAACTTTTATTCACAGTGTAACAAAAACAATTTACATATGCACTAAATAACTATTCTAGTGGGGGAGTGCCACCTGCTTGTCTCCATAGAGATGTTATCGCTTTGCCTGCAATTTTACACAGCCAATTTATCAATCTTATATCCGTGTTTGTTGCTAGAACATACATTAAGGGTTTTATATTACGGAAAACTGGCTATTGTGATGTTATAATGTTGTTAACTCCTCAAAAACATACCCGGAGTTGTCTTTCGTATCACTCACACATGTTTGAATGATCATGCATTATTTGGCTGTCTACATCTCCAAAGCTTAAAATGTGACCACTATCGCCTTTTACAGTTTGTTCAGTAGCAACTGGGAAATCCAAGGGCTAATATTATCCAAATGATTATAGTGAAGGTGTATGGAATTGTATTATCACAGAGTGTTTTTCATTTGAGGAAGACGTTTGTGATGAAGAAACAACAGTATAAGATCAGAAAATAGAGTAGTACAGGTCTTTTTAAAAAACATTCAGCTGTGAGCAGACTAACCTCTCCACAGATCTGACCTATAACTTGGCCTAGTAGCATCACCTAATAAATAAGTAATAAAATATAAAAATAGAATGATAAGTAAGAGGTCATAGGAAGATAGTGCAACAATGATATGATGACTGACAGGACATAGGGTTATCTGTTATACAAGGGTGAGTTGTTGTACTCAATACATTTTTGATTAAAGGTGCACTGGGCAGTTTTTCTGGTGCAGGATCGGCTACCCACTTGTCTCCATAGCGATGGTATTGTTTTGCCTGGAATGTTCCATGGTATGACATTAAACACATTCAGCATGTATTCATTAAAGGTGTTCATATTGCTCAAAAATACCACAACTGCTTCTGTGAAAAGGGATGACTCTCTACAGATCTGAACTGTAATGTTGCAGTGCTGCCTGCTTGTCTCATTTGTAATAGATAAAGGTTTAATCAGTACTGTAGAACATTCTAGACAAATGTTACGCAACGTGCCTTTAAAATATCCAAAAGGTCAAATTACAAATATACTGACCCTGATCATTTCTATTTGTGACCTCATTTTAGAACTCGATCATATTCAGCTTAAATGCTCAGCAGAGGTAACGGAGTTCGGAAAAGGAGGTGTTACTTAAATCACGACTACGAGAGATAATGTGAAGGAAGGCCTTTCACTGTGCTCATTTACTTTGTGTTGTGCAGGAGGTTATTACAGGAACAGGAGGGGAACTTTATGAAGTAATTATAAGTTTGGTTCAAGAACAAAGACCCTGCATAATTTTCATCCCAAACCCCTTTTCTGCTTCCGTGCCCCCTGATCCTTCTTTATGCAAAAACTCACAGGAGGCGACTATGGCGACCATATTCAAGGACACAATTACACTAGTTTAAATTGAATTCACATATATTCAGTATTCTTTGATAGTACATGTTAGAAATATAGTGCTTTTGTTGACCCTAGTGGTTGCTCAAGAAACTACAGTGGCAAGACATAACTTGGGCAGAGTTTTATACGCTAATTGTGTGAACATGTTTATTTACCAAGGCTTATTTTAATATATTTGTTGTATGGTAGTTTTTTGTTTTTTTTTTACTTCAAATTGTAATGTAAACA